>NC_090445.1:91177275-91483704 GCF_031143425.1 Pleurodeles waltl | reverse complement strand
GGAGCCTTGACACACCATTCAATCCCCTTCGCCACAGCAAAAAAAAGCCGCAGTTTGCACTTGTTCTGAAGAGCTTTGCCTACTTTTGTATTTTTTTAGACGCCTTCCTCACTACGCCATCTCACCAGTGGGTAAAGTTCTAAACTTTGCCTGAAAAACTCGAGATTTTCAGGCAGTCGCATAAGTTCAACTATTATCTTCAAATTTGTAAAATCAGGGCTACCTACAGGCTTTAATTGTGTAATCTACAGCTATTCACCATCTGTCTCCAAGCTACAAATGCTGAACTCATGTCCCCCACGCAAACCTTGGATCATAGACTAAAATCTACTTCTTTCCCCTATGTCATTCTGTGCTGACTCATTGTCGCTCATTCCTGCTACTCAGTCCCAAAGACTAGACTTCGCCCTGCCGAAGTAGGCTTCATCGTCTCTCAGACCACTGTACATCCCTCGCAAAGTCCCAAGTGCTAAAACTGGGACCTGCCCTCAACTCCGAGGTCCCCTGATGTATGCATGTGTGCAGGGCGTCTGTCCTTTAATGTCACGACTATGTCCAGTCTGTTTATTGTCCATTTCTAGTTCATTTCCACTGCTTGCCACACCCTATCCCTGAAAAATACATCTTCTCCATCATGTGCGCTGTTTATGCCCTTCTGTCCTGTGGCTCAAAGTGCCCCTTCTTCTTTGTCTTATTCATTTCTACGAACATTTCAGTTTGAATGTTGGCTCCTTGTCTGATTCTTCTTTTCAAAGAATGTGCCACTCGTCTGATTTTATTCTGATTTTAACCCTCGAATGATGGGTCATTTTGCGATTCTAATGCTGCTCCAAGAATGCACCCTTTGTAGTTTTTATACTTAAATGATGGCCATTATCGTATTCTAATAGTCGAAGAATGGGCCTGTGTATTACTGTAATACTCCGAGCCCAGTGCATTACTGTACTACTCAGTGAAGGGGCCTGTGTATTACTGTAATACTTAAAGAATAGGCCGGTATGTTACTGTAATATTCATAGAATGGGCCAGTGTATTACTGTAATACTCCGAGGCCAGTGCATTACTGTAGTACTCAGTGAAGGGGCCGGTGTATTACTGTAATACTCCGAGGCCAGTGCATTACTGTACTACTAAGTGAAGGGGCCTGTGTATTACTGTAGTAATTAGAGAATAGGCCGGTATGTTACTGTAATACTCATAGAATGGGCCAGTGTATTACTGTAATACTCCGAAGCCAGTGTATTACTGTAGTGCTCAGTGAAGGGGCCGGTGTAGTACTGTAATACTCCGAGGCCAGTGCATTACTGTACTACTCAGTGAAGGGGCCTGTGTATTACTGTAATACTCCGACCCCAGTGTATTACTGTAGTACTCAGTGAAGGGGCCAGTGTATTACTGTAATATTCCGAGGCCAGTGCATTACTGTACTACTCAGTGAAGGGGCCGGTGTATTACTGTAATACTTAAAGAATAGGCCGGTATGTTACTGTAATACTCATAGAATGGGCCAGTGTATTACTGTAATACTCCGAAGCCAGTGCATTACTGTACTACTCAGTGAAGGGGCCTGTGTATTACTGTAGTACTTAGAGAATAAGCCGGTATGTTACAGTAATACTCATAGAATGGGCCAGTGTATTACTGTAATATTCAGTGAATGGGCCAGTGTATTGATGTAATGCTCCAAAATGTGCCAGTGTATGATTGTAATGCTCCAATGATGGGTCGTTGAGTGGAGTACTCTGAGGCATATTGTTAGTTCTTACTGGCTCGGTGCTTAACTTGTGCTTCTTGTTTCCGGTGCTGAGCACCGGCACTTATTTTTGAGGGCCAGCGCTGCTTCTTCTGCATCAGGCATTTGCTGCGAGCAACAGACATATATGGGAAAGACAGAGGAAGAGAAAAACGAAAAAGCGTTACAAAGGAGAAAGCAGAAAGCTGCCAGAGTGAGCTGAAGGGGCAGGGAGTGGCTGTAAATGGATTGAAGAGGCCCGAGATGGCTTCAGGACGACGCTGCCTCAGTATTCCGAGCTCGCACATTGAATTGCAGCAGCCGCGTGTTTAAGAGGAGGGCTTTGGGCACCAGCATGTTTTGATTTACAAATTAAGCACTGCACTGCACTGGCTGTTTTGTGTGTGACCAGCTCTTGTGAGTCTGTTACTAGCCAGTGTGCCTGTTTCTCAGCAGCTGTTGTGTGTCCGTTCCTCGCAGGCTGTTGAGTCTCACTCCCACCGGCTGTTCTGCGTCTCTTACTCGCTGGCTGCTGTGTGCCTGTTACTGACTGTTAAAGTGTCTGTTACTCAGGGTTGTGTTAGAGGAAGCTTATGTTACCTCTCAGCCCAGCACAGCTTGCCTCTTGTCAGCTCCAGGGATGAAGACAGATGAGGAGCCCCAGCTGCCAAGAAGTGGGTTTGGCACAAGCCTCTCCCATCAGAGCAGCACTTCTGTGTGTGGAGAGTGGTGCTGGGTCTGGCCTGTGGGAGTGTGGTGTGAAAGTGCCCTCGCGCCCAGCACACGCGCTGCACAACTCTCACACAGATGCACATACTTAAGCCATGATCTGTGGTTACACGTGTGCGCTCACTGTGTGGAACTCCAACACGATTGCACAACCATCTCGAAAGACGAAACACGAGCAAGAACTTTTACACAGGTGAACACAATATGCACAACTATTACACAAATGCACACACTTGATAAATTCTGCTTAAGTGCACACACAGCACACATTGAGCACAACACAAATACACTGTGCACAGCTAACTCACGTACACGCGGTGTACACCAGTACATGGGCGATGCACGTCTCTAACAAACAAAAAAACTTTACGGCACTCTAATACACAAGCTTATCATGTGCACAACTGCTAAACACAGATACAACAACTGCACACCTTTAACACAAGTTCTTGCATTGCACAACTCGCAAGTCCATTTGGCACAGTTGTTACTTTTTTAACCAAAATATACCTTCATACTGCAGAATACTAATAAATGTGCAACATGGTGCACAACTGTTTCAGACAGTGTAAGGAGCTTCGGACCTGCAGTCAGTAAGTGTGCTTTTATTACGGCACTTGGCTAAAATGTGCAAGAGGTGTGTGGTCCATTGGTGCATTATGTGAGGAGATTACGCATGCGGACAGACCGTGAGAAGTCTGAGGGCACGTGGATGTTGGGTCACGTTGCGTAAGTAGCTTGGAGGGCAGGTTGATCGACAATCTGACGTGCATGGAGCCAAGTGAACAGTGTGAGGATTGTGGTGACACGTGCACAGACGGGATCGTGGTGACACGTGCACAGACAGCGTTAGGTGCATGAAGGCACGTGGATAGACAGTGTTAGGTGCATGTAGGCAAGTGCACAAAGGGTGTTGGGTGCATGGAGGCACGTGGATAGACAGTGGTAGGTGCATGGAGGCACGTGGTCAGAGTGTGAGTAGCTTGGGGATATATCAACCGACAGTGCACGGAGCGTGGTGGCACGTGGACATTGTGTGGAGCTTGAATGCACCTGGATAGACATTATGAGAAGTTTGGGGGCACGTGGACAGTCAGCGTGAGGGGCTTGGTGGCATGTGAACAGAATGTGAGGAACTTGGAGGCACGTGGTCAGACATTGTGAGGGGGCTTGGGGCACGTGGACAGTGTGAGGAGCGTGGTGGCATGTGGACAGAGTGTGAGGAGCTTGGATGCACGTGGACAGACATTGCGAGGAGCATGGTGGCACGTGGACAGAGTGCAAGGAGGGTGGTGGCACGTGGACAGATAGTGCAATTAGCGCAGTGGCATGTGATCTGACAGTGTGAGGAGCGTTGTGCACGTGGACAGATAGTGAGAGGGGCTTGGAGGCATGTGAACAGACGGTTCACATGCCTCCAGTGATGGCACGTGGACAGAGAGTGTGAGGAGCTTGGTGACTCGTGGACTGAGTGTGAGGAGCGTTGTGGCACGCGAACAGACAGTGCGAGGAGCTTGGTGGCCTGTGAACAGACATTTCAAGGAGCATGGTGGCACGTGGACAGACAGTGCGAAGAGCTTGGTGGCTCGTGGACTGACAGTGTGGACTGACGTTGTGGCACATGGACAGTGCGAGGGGCTTGGAGGCATGTGAACGGAAAGTGGAAGTAGCGCGGTTGCACGTGGACAGTGTGAGAAGCGTGGTGGCACGTGGACACAGAGTGTGAGTAACTTGAGGCGACAGATTAGGCACGGTGAAGTGCTGAGATACCTGGGCAGACTGAGGTGCTCAGTTACGCAGACAGCGTCAGGAGCTGGGGCACATGGATAGACGATGGGCAAGTGACTTAAGCGAACGTAAGTGGGGGAAAGACTATGGCCCACACTGTGAAGTAATACAAAGCCCTCCTGAATGCTGCAAAAAACATAATACACGGGTTCTATCACCCTACCAAGTCGGTGAAGAAGCTCCAGGTTTCCAGCTCTCTGAGCGGAGTCCTTCTCCATCAAGATCACTGGAATGTAAGACGGACTCACGTTCCAAAGGATTTATGTATCAAGGGAGCCAATAGGTACTCAGATGCACCCCCAGACCTGTGACTGAAAGCTTCTCCTTCAAGCCCTCCCCAGGAAGTCCTCCATTCAAGATCTTCCTTTACTGAGCCCTGCAACGAGATGGCCAATCGAGGTCATTAAAGGGCTCCTTCCACCAATCAGAGGCCATCTCTTAGCAGTGATTAGCAAATCTTAGAGGCTGGGCTAGGCGCCAGATCAAGTCAAAACAGAAGCAGTGACTCCCCTACTGAAGGTCAATAAAGCCTGGACGTGGTTGACCTGAAAAATGTTCGTGATAGCAAATGTGATAGAGAATTACATGGCTACATCACTCTCCAGCCTTTTGGAAGAAGAGACCTTTTTCGCCAAGTGTCAGTCAGACCTTCGGCCAAAACATGGCGCAGAAGCTATACCAGTGATTGCTCCACACCAAGGGCCATATGTACGAAAGCTTTTTCCCATAGAGACAGAATGGGTAAAATCCTTTCGTACATCTGGCCCCAAGGCACTTAGGAAGATGAGGGACAATGCGGATGGATCTTACTTGGAGCTCTCTACGCGCATTCGGTGCGGTCTGTGGTCATCCATAACATCCTCTTACAATAGCTCAATGTCGTGGAGCTTGAAGGGCATACACTATCTTGGCTTACCTTCTTTTTTCTTTTTTATTTGAATGATCTCAATCCTTTATCCTTTCCCCTCTCCGGAGACTGTTTTGCACTATGGTGTCCCCCGGGGCTCAACTTGGTCTCCTTTTTTTTTTTTTTTTTTTTTTTTACTGTTTGCATTCAGCCCTGTATTGGGCTGGTCTGTTCCTTTGGCTTCGATAACCACTTGTATACAGATGACACTCAGCTGCTTCTGAAATTTGACCAGTTCATCAGCAGATTGCATCTCTATGTTTTAGGACTGGCTTCTGGGCATCCAAACTTGGATGAGCCTCAATTTTCTAAAGCGAAACGAGTGATAAGAACGTGGTGCTTGTGATAGGAGGAAACTCTGCTGTTTGGGCTTCTGAGTTCTAGCCACATCCACTGGGAAGGTGTCCTATTCCTGTACCAAGCGCAAACAATGTGGGTTAGTGTTTTACTAACTGTTCTTCTTCCCCCCCCCCAGATACAAAGGTCTTGTCAACAGGATGCAGTTCCTCCCACATCCCCCCAAACTCAGGACAGTTCACCCTTTGCCTCCCTGTGGAGGTGGAGCGAGATGGTGGGTGCCTGTGTCCATCCCACCAGGACTATGTGTCTGCCCAACAGCTCTATTGCCGAGCATCAGCGTCCAAAGAACAAGGCAGTGTGAGGTCTGATGGAACGTAGAAATCTCTGGATGGCCATGTCAAGATTGTCCCAGGCAGTTTTTCGTACTGTGCATCGTCTGTCCGTTTGGTTTGACTTTTGCCGTATCTTTTATCTATCAATCAAACATTTATAGAGTGCGGCAAATCACTTGTGAGGGTCTCAGGGTACTGGAGATGTACGCTGCTGCATGGAGGTGTGATCATTCAAACATCCATGTCTTTAGTTCTCTTCTGAATCGCTGGATTGATGGTGCGGTCCTGAGGTGCAGGGGGAGGTTGTTCCATGCTTTGGGCGCCAGGTATCCGTTGGTTGTTCCTAGCACCGAAATGTTTCAGTGCACGTGTGCTTAGTAATAATAACAAGAAGAAGAATAAATGTGACCGGTCTGTCTTAGGTGCTCCTGTGCCATATTTTCTCATTTTTTGCACATTGTCTTATATCTGTTTTATAGTTGGTAGATCTTTGGAAAACTGTGCGTATTCTCTCCCACATTTCTTAATTTCTGCCAGCAACACTCCTTCTTTGGTACAAGTAGTTTTTCTTGCCAAAGAACCCCAACACTAGACCTTCACTAGGTGTAAGGTGGTTAATGCTGTAGGAAAATAGCCTCTTTCTAGCCTTGTTACCCCCACTTTTTGCCTGTTTGTCAGTGTGTTTGACTGTGTTGACCTGGATCCTGCTAACCAGGATTCCAGTAATTATGCTTTCTTCTTTTAAACTTGGTTACTGGAACCTTTTTCGCCCCACATTTGGCATACTGATAACCCCATGTAAGTCCCTAGTGTATGGTACGTAGGTACCCAGGGCATTGGGGTACCAAGGGATCCCTATGAGCTGCAGCATGTATTATGCCACCCATAGGGAGCCCATGCAAAGTGTTCTGCAGGCCTGCCATTGCAGCCTGCGTGGAAGGGTGCATGCACCCTTTCACTACCAGGTCACTGCACCAGGTCACTGTAAGTCAGCCCTACGGCAGGCTCTCCTAGCCCAGAGGGCAGGGTGCAAGTACCGGTGTGTGAGGGCACCCCTGCCCTTCCAGAGGTGACCCCAAAAACTCCAGCTCCATTTACCTGGACTTTATGAGTGCGGGGATGCCATTTTATGCGTGTACTGGACATAGGTCACTACCTATGTCCAGCTACATAATGGTAACTCCAAACCTAGGCATGTTTGGTATCAGACATGTTGGAATCATACCCCAATACTGTTGCAAGTATTGGAAGTATGATTCCACGCAAGCTGGGGGCTCCTTAGAGCACCCCCAGCATTGCTACCACCAGTCTTCTAGGGTTTTCCAGGCAGCCCAAGCTGCTGCCCCCCCTCAGATAGGTTTGATCTTTTCATGCCCAGGAAGGTGAAACAAAGAGTTTTCTTTGGGAGAGGGAGGTAACACCCTCTCTCTTTGGAAATAGCTGTAGCTGGCTTGGGAGGGGTAGCCTCTCCAAGCCACTGGTTTTGTTTCGAAGGGCACATTTGGTGCCCTCCATGCATAAACCAGTCCACACCCATTCAGGGACCCCCAGTCCCTACTCTGGCCCGAAACTGGACAATGGAAAGGGGAGTAACCACTCCCCTGTCCATCACCACCCCAGGGATGGTGCTCAGGGCTCCTCCAGAGGGTCCCTGGGTTCTGCCATCTTGATTACAAGGCTGGCAAGGAACTCTGGGAGCATCTGAGTGGCCAGGCAGGTGACATCAGAGCCCCCTCCTGATAGGTGCTTACCTAGTTAGGTGACCAGTCCCCCTTTCAGGGCTATTTAGGGTCTCTCTCTCTTGGGTGGGTCCTCAGATTCAGCTTCTAGGATTCAAGCAGGGCTCCTCTGCAACCTCCACTTTGACTCCTGGCGACGGGAACCGCGACTGGACCCTTCAGAAACCGTCAACGCTGCAATCCACAAAGAAGATTCTTCTGCAACGTTGTTTCCAGGGTTCCTGCCAACTTTGCAACATTCCCCCTGCCGAGCATCCTCCAAAGACAGCAACTCTTCAGCCTGCACAAGAAGAAAGAAGGAATCTCCCTCGGAATGAAGGAGTCACTCCCCTGCATCCTCAGGCACCTACTACAGCAAGGACTGGCTGTGTGGATCCCCTCTCCTGCTGAGCTGCTTGGATCCTGCATCACAGGTGGTTTTCTGGAGTGGTCCCCTTGCTCCTCCCTACAGGCGGTACAACTTTGGTGGAGGTAAGCCTTTGCCTTCCCACGCAGGACAGTCCCCCTGTGCACTGCGTCTCTTGCAGCTGCCAAGACTTGTTGGCATCTCCTCCAAGGGATCTTCAGGCTACATGCATCTCCAGCGTCCAGCAGTCCTTCCGACAAATCCCAGCGTGGTTCTCCTGCGGCTCTGGATCCTCTTTTGTATTGCTGCTTGGGCTCCTTCTGCGACTCCTGTGTCCTCATCCTGTGGGACTCCTGTGGGTGCTGCCTCTGCTCCTGTGGACTCTCTGCGACGCTGATGGTCCCCTTTAAGTCCCCGTCCTGGGTTGAGTCATCCTGGGACTTGCTGGTACCTGGCAGCACCTCTTTTCCGCCAACAACGAGTTTGCCTTTGCCAAGGCTTGTTGGTGGGATTTCCTCAACGACACCCATCTGCAATCTTCCTTCCAGCGAGGGACATCTTCTGCATCCATCAGGAACTCTTCTCTGGCTCCAGGGATGCAGTGCTGACCTGTTCATCACCGTCGACCAACTTCTGCAACTACAGCTGGGTGGGTAGTAGCTCCTACTCCTCCTCGACTCCACTGGGACTCTTGCACTTGGCCCCTCTCTCCACAGGTCTTCTTTCTTCAGGGATCCACTGCTGGCTTTCTTGCAATCTTGTCTGGTTGTCTTCTTTTTCTTCTTTTCTTCCTTTTGGGTGATTTGGGGAAAATCCATCGATTTACTCATGCTTTCCTGGTCGATGGTGGGTACTGTGCTACTTACCTCTGTGGTTTTCTAGTACTCCCAGCTCCCCTCTACACATTCCACTTACCTAGGTGGGGTCCTGTGTTTTCATTCAGTTTTTAAGTCGAGCATAGCAGCGCGCAGGCACTGCTTTTCCAACGTGTTGGTATGTAGTTGGGCTTTTAACAACACCCACATCATGCCCATCATTACCCCTGGTTCATGGGCTTGGCCTTCAAAAACCCTTTGATGACATTGGTAAATGGCTTATGTTTGGCCCTCCTTGGAAAGGTTTTGTTACCGCCTGGGCTATCCCCCTATTACACGGCTAATTGCACTTTTGCAGATAAGTTTGAGTGCAAGCGAATGTCTCTTTCCTTTTGTATGTCTTTTCACACTGATGATCATGACGGCCGTGGCACTGTGAATCGGCTCGCTTATGTGAAACTCTTTAATCTTAAATTTATGTGGCAAGAAAATTTGGTTTAGGAGGTTACAATGCTAATTGCTCTAATTCGAACAAATGTGAGACCTGTTGCATTGCAGATGCTTGTTTTAGTATATGGGTTGTGCTCCCCCTAGGATCACTACTGGTTATTCTTATTTCCACTGTTTTCTAACCTTTTCTATACCTATTTCTGATTGCTAGTGTATATATTTGGTGTATTACTTACGTCCAATAGTTGCCCTCCTAGTATTTTGTGGTATTGTTTTCCAAAAAGTGTTTTCTTTCATGTGTGTAAGTGTTGTGTTACTACAGTGGTACTGCATGAGCTTTGCATGTCTCTTAGATAAGCCTTGGCTGCCTATCCACAGCTATCTCTAGAGAGCCTGGCTTCTAGGCACTACCTACACTTCACTAAGAGGGGATACCTGGACTTGGTATAAGTTGTAAGTAACTTGGGTACCCACTACACACCAAGCCAGCTTCCTACAAATGCTAATTGCCTTTATTCTATAGAGGCCTTCCTAATCATCCTAGTCAATAAATGAAAGTGCAGGCTTCCTACCCCCACATCGCCTCCTCCCGTGACATGCCTAGGTTAACAATTGCCTGAACAACTAATTTTAAGGTAAGGTTTTCTTTTTGGTTTTTAAACAACTTATATATATATTTATTATTATTATTATTATTATTATATTATTATATATTATATATATATATATATATACATGTGTGTGTGTGTATATATATATATATATAGATGTGTATATATATATATATTCTAAACAACGTATATATATATATATATACACACATAAATTCTAAGCAACTAATAAACCATAAAAAAAAACAAAAAGAAAAACATACCTTAAATTAGTTGTTCAGACACAGTAGTTGTTTAGACAGTAGTTGTTCAGTACTTAGTTGTAGAGACTTTTTAGTTGTTTAGCAGTTGAGGCAAGTAGTGGTTTAGACTTCGTTGTTCAGGATTCTCGTACGGAAGGGGTGAGAAAGGAATGTGGAGAGAGCTGGGATGAAGCAGGAGGGAAGTGTTGCAGCATGAGACAGAGGTGAGGGTGGGAAGGAGGGCGGGGTCTGGTGAAGAGGCAGAATTGGAGCTCAGTGGTGTGGAAGGCAGAGAGTTAGATGGGCGCTAAGAGATGATGGGCCTTATTACGACCTTGACCTTGACAGTGGGGTTTCCTCCATCAGAAATGTGATGGATATCCCGTCTGCCATTTTACGATCTCCATTGAAAATAATGGGATCGTAATATGGCGGATGGAATATCCGCCACATTTGTGATGGAGGAAACCCCTCCGTCAAGGTCGTAATAAGGCCCGATAAGAATTACTAACACGGGTAACATCAGTGTATCGGGAGCTGCCCTCCAGTAGGGCTGGGCTCGATGTCCTGGTTTAAATGACTGTAATCCATCGGGCTCCGATCGGGCGCTGCACGTGCCAGCAAGTTTAATATGCTGAAGGTTGCGCGCTGGAAACTGCACATAAAATGCGCGTGGCTGAGTTTTGTAAACTCTGGCGCAGATTGTTTGCCCTGTTGAGTGTGTGCGTTTCCTTCCGTGTGCCGGCCTCATCTCTTCTTAGCCTCTCCTTTTCTGTGTGTGCTGGTTCCCTTCCCTGTGTGGTTTTTCTCCTGGCCCTCATCTGTGAATGATTTGTTCTGTGCCCGGCCTCTTCTGTGTCCGCTGTTTGCCCTCCTCTGTGTTTGCCCTCCTCTGTGTTTGCCCTCATCTGCATGTGTGTGTGTATCCAAATCTGTCTCCCCTCCACTGACTTTGTCTTCATGTGTCTGCTCCCCTCTGTTTACTCCCTTCTCTGTGCCTGCCTCCCTCTGTCTCCGGCCTCCTCTGTGCCATGTCTCTATTCGCCCTCCTCTGTCTCTGGCCTCCTCTGTGCCATGTCTCTATTCGCTCTCCTCTGTCTCTGCCCTCCTCTGTGCCTCCCTTCCTGTGTGGCAACCCTCCTCCAGGCCTCTGTCCTCTTCTGTGGCGACCCTCCTCCATGCCTCTTCCCCGTCTCTGCCTTCCTCTGTGCTAACCCTCCGCTGTCTCTATCTGCCCTTCTCTGTCCTATTCTTTGCTGACCTTCCTCTGTGCCTCCCCTCCATGTGCCAACCCTACTCCGTCTCTGCTCTCTCTCTGTCTGTCTCTCGGTCCTCTTCTGTGCAGTGTCTCTATCCGCTCTCCTCTGTCTCTGCCTTCTGCTGTGCCTTCCTTCCTGTGAGCCAACCCTCCTCCTATCTGCCCTCCTCTGTCTCTCTCTGTTCCTTTCTATGCTGACCTTCCTGCGTCTCTGTCCGACCCTCCTCTGTCCCTGTCCACTTTTGTGCCGGCCCTCCTCTGTCCCTGTCCTCTTCAGTGCCGGCCCTCCTCTGTCTCTGTGCCCTCTTCCTCTGTGTCTTCCTCCGCCGAACCCTGTCTCCTCTGTGCTTATCCGTGGGAATCCGGGATGCCCGGTGAGGCAGTCTCCCTTCACTGTGCCACCAGTTCCTAGTCAGGCAAACGCACTTCGTCTCTAAGGTGGCCGCCCCTACCCCTTAGGGGCAGTAACAGAGGCGGTAGGTACTCCACCCAAAGGTAACCGGCACACTCAGAGCAAGAAACCACCCATTAAGGCTCCCAACCACTTATTGAAAACCACAGAGTATTTTCTGATTAAAATAAGTCAGCTCACAGACTAATTGTAGCGCTTCAAAGTAATCGCTTCATTCCACGTGGCTTTTCAATTGTGCAGAGACCGTCGATAAACGCTCCTGAGCAGCTTTCACACATGGTCGCTGCGGATGTATCCTCTCTCCAATCACTCAGCACGACCCCCGGCTCCGGACTGCCTCTCGTCTTCAGTCAGATCCGGGTGGGCTGGATGAGAGTCAGTCGTCTTCTGCAGGCGGGCACAGTTCACAGCTTCCAAACTAAAGAGAGTTCCGGGGGGGGGGGGGGTGGGGGGGGGGGGGGCTTCATGATTAGCAACTGAAGTGAAGGAAGAGGTCCATATTCTTTGTAGGAAATTTAACATAGTGCCTCGTTCCTGCTCAGATAAGTAGATCATGATTAGAAGTTCTGCGTGGATTTAAAAAAATGCAACCATCCCATGTAAGAACAAATGCCCTCCCACTGAGAGTTGTAACAGGGGCATAGGAAGGACGTCTTAGTTTGAAAGTACTTTCAAACAAAATTTTAAGCTTGTACGATTTATCGTTTTTTACCTAAATTCTCAGGCAGTACAGGTTTTACAGTAGATATGGACTCCTCACGGTAAAAGGGGCACGTCGTTAATTTTCTCATCTCGTAACAAAGTTACAGATTGTATTATTCTTAATATTTCTTACGTTTTTTGAAGTTTCTTTTTACCTTTATTTTAAAACTGTTATAGGAAAAGGGGAAACAAGTGACTTATGATCCAAGTGTCTCTCACCTAATCTTTCGTTTTATGATAGGTCATTTATGAATTTCTCTATATATTTTGACTTTCCTTTTTTGGATTAGAAATATGCATATTGTGTTTTGTTGACCTCCGTCAAGGTGTTAAACCAACAATACAAATGTGTGTTGCTCTCTGCCCCCTTCTGTGCCTTCCTCCTCTGAGCCTCTCCTGCTGTTTCTTCCCTTACCATCTGCGCCTCTCCTCAGCCATGTCTCTGTGCCCCCAGGTTTATACCCTTTTCATGCCTCTCTGCTTCTGCGTCTTCCCTCCTCCGTGCTCACCCTCTGCCGTCTCTGCCTCTGTGCATGGTTTGTCTTCCTCTGTTTCTCCTCTGTCTGTGACCTTCCTGCTCAGGGTCTCTGTATCCCCACTCTTTCTTCCCTTCCCGTGCCTCTCCTCGCAGTGCCTCCGTTCCTTCCCTCTCTACTTCAGTGTCTCTGTGTCCTCCTCTGCGCCCACCCTCTGCTGTGCCTCAGTGTGCCTCCACTGTCCCCATGTGTGCCTTCCTACTCCTGAGTGTCTCTGTATTCCCTCCCGTGCGTCCTCCTTTCCTCTGGGTCCCTTTCTTCTCTCCTCTGTTTCTTTCATTCCATGCCTCTCTTCCACCATGTTTGCCTTCCCTCCTCTGTTTCTTCCCCTTCCACGCCTCTCCTCCGTGTCTGTGTCCTCACTCCACCTTGGTGTCCCTTTCCATGCCGCTCCGCCACCATGAGCGTCTTCCCTACTCTGTTTCTCCCCTTTCCACGTCCCTCCTCTTCAGTGTCCTCACTCCTCTGTTTCTCCCCTTTCCACGTCCCTCCTCTTCAGTGTCCTCACTCCTCTGTTTCTCCCCTTTCCACGTCCCTCCTCTTCAGTGTCCTGACTCCTCTGTTTCTCCCCTTTCCACGTCCCTCCTCTTCAGTGTCCTCACTCCTCTGTTTCTCCCCTTTCCACGTCCCTCCTCTTCAGTGTCCTCACTCCTCTGTTTCTCCCCTTTCCACGTCCCTCCTCTTCAGTGTCCTCACTCCTCTGTTTCTCCCCTTTCCACGTCTCTCCTCTTCAGTGTCCTGACTCCTCTGTTTCTTCCCTTTCCACGTCCCTCCTCTTCAGTGTCCTCACTCCTCTGTTTCTCCCCTTTCCACGTCCCTCCTCTTCAGTGTCCTGACTCCTCTGTTTCTTCCCTTTCCACGTCTCTCCTCTTCAGTGTCCTGACTCCTCTGTTTCTTCCCTTTCCACACCTCTCCTCTTCAGTGTCCTGGCTCCTCTGTTTCTCCCCTTTCCACGTCCCTCCTCTGTTTCTCCCCTCTCCACGTCTCTCCTCTTCAGTGTCCTGATTCCTCTGTTTCTTCCCTGTCCACGTCTCTCCTCTTCAGTGTCCTCACTCCTCTGTTTCTTCCCTCTCCATGCCTCTATCCCTCAGTGTCTGTCCTCACTCCTCTGTTTCTTCCCTTTCCAAGCCTCTATCCGTCTGTGTCTGTCCTCACTCCTCTGTTTCTCCCCTTTCCACGTCCCTCCTTTTCAGTGTCCTCACTCCTCTGTTTCTCCCCTTTCCACGTTCCTCCTCTTCAGTGTCCTCACTCCTCTGTTTCTCCCCGTTCCACGTCTCTCCTCTTCAGTGTCCTGACTCCTCTGTTTCTCCCCTTTCCAGGTCCCTCCTCTTCAGTGTCCTCACTCCTCTGTTTCTCCCCTTTCCACGTCCCTCCTCTTCAGTGTCCTGACTCCTCTGTTTCTCCCCTTTCCAGGTCTCCCCTCTTCAGTGTCTTCACCCTTCCGTTTCTTCCATTTCCATTCCTCTATCCCTCAGTGTCTGTATGCTCCCCCTCTGTTTCTTCTGTTCTGTGCTTCTTCTCCTCAGTGTCTCTGTCCTCACTCCTCTGTTCTTCCCTTTGCATGCCTCTATCCCTCAGTGTCTGTCCTCACTCCTCTGTTCTTCCCTTTGCATGCCTCTATCCCTCAGTGTTGTCCTCACTCCTCTGTTCTTCCCTTTCCATGCCTCTATCCGTCTGTCTGTATCCTCCCTCCTCTGTTTCTTCTGTTCTGTGCTTCTCCTCCTCAGTGTCTGTCCTCACTCCTCTGTTTCTTCCCTTTCCATGCCTCTATCCCTCGGTGTGTGTCCTCACTCCTCTGTTTCTTCCCTTTCCATGCCTCTGTCCCTATGTTTGTATCGTCCCTCCTCTGTTTCTTCTGTTCTGTGCCTCTTCTCTTCAGTGTCTCTGTCCTCACTCCTCTGTTCTTCCCTTTCCATGCCTTTCCTCCTCGGTGTGTGTCCACCGTCCTCTGTTTCTCTTCTTCCATGCTTCTCCTTCACTCTGTCTGCCTCCCCTCCTCAGTTTCTTCCCTTTCCATGGTTCTCCTCAGCCCCTCAGTGTCCTCCCGTCTCTGTTTCTTCACTTTCCAAGTCTCTCTTCCTCCGTGTCTGTAGCCTCCCGCCTGTGTTGTGCTTCTCCCCATCCCACGGCTCTCTTCCTCAGTGTCTGTGTCCTCACTCCTCTGTGCCTACATCTACCCTCCTCTGCCTCTGTCCTCTACTGTGCCTTCCTTCGTCTTGTTTGTCCTCCTGTTTCTCCCCTTTCCGTGCCTCTCCTCCTCAGCGTCTCTGTGTCCTCCCTCCTCTGTTTCTTCCCTCTCCATGGGTTTCCTCCTCAGTGTGTCCTCCCTCCTCTGTTTCTTCCCTTTCTATGCTTCTCCTCAGTTCCTCTGCATCTTCCTTTTTCTGTTTCTTAACTTTCCATGCCTCTCCTCCTCAGCGTCTCTGTGCCCTTCCTCCTCTGCCCCCCCCCCCCTCCTTTCCATGGGTCTCCTCCTCAGCGTGTCCGCCATCCTCTGTTTCTCCCCTTTCCGTGCCTCTCCTCCTCAGTGTCTGTGTCCTCCATCCTCTGTTTCCTCCTTTTTTCAAAGGTTCTTCTCAGTTCCTCTCTTCCCTTCTCTAATTCTTCACTCTCCATTTGTACCCTGTCCATGCCTCTCCTCCTCAGTGTCTGTGTCCCCCATCCTCTGTTTCTTTACTCCCCATGTCTCGCCTCCTCAGGGTCTGTGTCCTCCTTTCTCTCCTCCTCCGTGTGTCCCCCATCCTCAGTTTCTTCCCTCGCCATCTCCCCCTCACTTTCTGTGCTTTCCCTTCTCTGTTTCTTCCCTCTCCATGTCTCCTCTCCACTGTCTGTGTCCTCCCTCTTCGGTGTCTTCTCTTGCAGACCTCTCCTCCTCGGTCTTTCTGTGCCCTCCCTCCTCTGTTTCTTCTTTTCCACCCTCTCCTTGTCAGGCTCTCTGTGCCCACCTCCTCTGTGCCTTCCATCTTCGGTGTTTCTGCCTGTGGCCTCCCCTCTCTCTCTCTTTCTCCTCTTCTGTGCCTTCCTCCCTCCGAGTATGTTCTCCTGTTTCCATCTCTCCAACCTCTCCCTCGTGCCCATGTTTCTTGTATCTTTTAGTATTTACATTTGAGTGACGCATCATTTGGGGGTCACAGATAGCACCAGCCTTCAGAAAGATGGCGCTCCGTCATTTCCGATTGGCTACTGTCCCATGACGTTGACGCAGGACCAAAGATCCAAATGTTAAGATAGATTGTCTATTAAAAAAAATAATAATAATAATGTGGGACATGTGATTAGCTCTTCCTTTCGCTCTCTGACGTTCTCTCTTTTCGTTCATCTCCCTTCTTATTCTCGAAAGTCCTTTCTCTCGTCACAAATCCCTATCCCGTGCAACTATCACTCCTTTATTTGTCCTCTCCTCCCCCATCCTTTCTGCATCCTAACCTCTCGTCAATGACCTTTTTTACCCCTCTGCTTCTTACCCCTTTCTATCTCCTCGTCGCCTTTTCTTTTCTCACTCACTTTCATATGTTGCTCTCCCCTTCCTTTCAGGCTTGACTTTTCACTCACTCTTTCCCAGTCTTATGCAAGACCACTAGAACCGTGCAGCAGGGCCGACCAAATTATGCAGCAAGAAAAGGCAAATTATGCGGCTCACTGTGGAATATTTGGTACCAGCATTACTGCGTTATTTTTGTTTTTTTTTTGTTTTAGATATGATACCACTGAGCAAATGTTCCATCTCATTGGTAACAGTTTAACACTCAATAGCAACCTTACAGCAATAGGAAATGAAAATGTGACCACTTTTTTGTGAAGGACCTTCCACTGGGCACCAGCTCATTGCCCCACGTTTTAGTAACTCTTGATCTGTTTGAGCTAGAAACATTTTTTTTTTTTATTTGGTAAAAGCTGCAAATTACTTGGCATATGATGGATTATGTGGCAAATGAGAGAAATACATATTCATGCCAAAGACGTCACTGCCACGGAATTGTGTAATTCCTGTGGTCCTGACCTGATGGAATGCCATGCCCTCTCTCACTCACTCTCATTCTCCTCCCTATGTCTCAGTTCCTCTTTTTCTTCTCCTTTCTCCATTCCCTTATCTCTTTGCTATACTGGTTTCATTTACCTCTTACTCAAATCAAATCAAATAACTTTATTCGGGCAATAAAGGGCCACAAAAGTACACAAAATTATAAAATCATCCAATTTAAAGATATAAATAGCATCTCCCGTGCTTCATCCATTTAAACCCCTTAAGATACACCAACCTATCTATCTATGTCTTAAAAACACAACACATAACTTCTTAAAAAAAAAAAAAATCATATTCCTTGTGGGGGTACAATAAAATCAAGTTTAAAATGCATAAAATGTCCCTATAGACATGGCAGCAAGTATATAACTAAATACAGGAAAACAAATCTCAACAGATGACGGCTCTGCATATAAAGTAATCCTTCCTCGTGAGACCTAAAAATTTGCTTCTCTAGCATGGGAGGTAAAAAGCACAACCTAGACCTGTACAATGAGCAGAAAAACATAAAGTGGAATGGGCATTAGGCCCCTCACATGGGCAAGGGGGCAGGGATAAGTGCCAAGAACAAGCAACAGGAAAAGCCAATAAATAATGAACTGAACTCAACCTTAGTCTGGTAGATAAAATCTGTATTTCGGATTTGTACTCCCTGACAGGTATGAGTCCACCCCCACAGTAATGCTAATTTGTATGTTTTGTGTAACGGTTGTCATAACCAAAATATCCACAAGTCTGGATTCCTCTCTGTGGGAATCATACCTCTGTTTTAGTCTTAATCTGGAGCGATCTGTTCTGGATGATCAAAGCAGGAGCCACACCCGAGACTTTGAAAGGTGGTTTAGATATAGGATAACCATGGAATTGACGTCACATTATCCAGGCTGAGGCAATCTAGGAAAACTTTCCTGGAGAAATGTGCTTCAGGGGTACTCCTTATCTTTAACGACAAATATAAGGGTGCCAACTTAATACAATCTTCAATGTAACCAACTCCTAATTCTGTGTGTATAATGAAACTCTCAGTAGCTCTAGAGGTGGCAATAAGTCTACACAAAAATTTGTTTTAAAAAAGTTTGAAGTTTCCCTGCAGCAGCAAAACCCCATACTCCTGCACCTTAGGTACCCATCGCTATGCATTTACTATCATAAATTTGACCCAGCTCCTGCAGAGGCGTTTGTCCCAACCTAGAAGCAAACCTGAAAATAATATTTTCCGCCGCCCCCATGTTTTGTGCTCGCAGTTATTAACGTGTTCCATTACCTATTTTTATCAAATAAAAATCCAAAATATTCAAAGGTTGGGATTTTTTTCTGTCAGCCTTCCTCCTAAATAAAAGGTTTTCGATTTAAGATTTTTAGGGCCACAAGACATTCCGAACGGCTTGTGCTGATTGACTTTAAGCTTGAGACCCAGCATGAAATCACTGAACCCCTCTAGAAGTTTCTGAAGGCGCTTTGCTGTGCGCACCAGCGTCAGCCGCGTACACCAAAACTGGTACCAGGAGGGTGTCAATCCTTGGGACCTCTTCAGTATACTTTCTTAGGGCAGTACCAAGGGAATTTATATAAAACAAGGAAAGGAGCCAGAATACAGCCCTGGCTACTCCTTTTGCCCCCCTGATTGGAGCTGTGCAATCCCCCCTCACAGAAAAGCCCACTCGAGTAAAGGTGTCCTGATGCAATTGTCTTATGGGGGACAATAATTTATTGTCTACGCCTGCCTGTTCCATCAACCCCTACAATAATTCACAATCCACCACATCAGAGGCACAGGAGAGGCCTGCTAAACCCATGTGTCAACCTCCTGTCCTGGCCATCACATATTTGCCTAAAGTAAGCATAAGATTGAACGCCTGTTCAGACGTCCCCAGTCCAGGCTGAAATCCATTTTGTAAGGGGCTAAAAAACATGTTTTCCTCCATCCAAGACTCTGACTTCCCAAGGATAACTCGACCCAAACTTTTAACAGTTGAATCAGTCGGCGAAATTGGGCGATAGCAGGCAGGTGAGAGCCTAGCTCCCTTTTTGAAAATGGGGACGATTATTGATTATTTCCAGGAGGGAACCAGACCCCCCCTATCGCAGCCCGTAATACACTTGTGATGGGGGGGGTGGGGGGTTGGGGGGCAGAGTTCTAGGCTGGATTTTACACTCTACTGGAAGCCCATCGGCCCCGGGGCCTTGCCATTTACTCACTCTCTCGGTCTGTCTCTCACCTTTAGCCTGTCTGTCCCTCCCCTGTCTCCTCTGTTCCTCCTCTTCGTTCTCTCACACTAAACCCACCTCCCTTCTCCTCCTCCTCCTTGCAGCTTCCACCTGCTTTATCCCGATCTCTTATCCTTTATCTCCTACTGCCTTGTCTCCAATTTTTCTCCCCCTCCTTTATCGTTCCTTTTCTTTTTTCTTTTGCGTCTTATTCAACAAACAGGGCTGTTTCTCTCTCTTTGTCTATCTGCACCACCTCTGTCTTTTTCTCGCCCCCGTCACGTCTTTGACGCTGTCTCTTGCACTCAGTCTATTTTCTAGCTCTCTCTCGTCCACGTTTAGTTTTTCACTTTCCTTCCCGTTTCCCTCTTTCCTCCTACATCACTCGCTCCGTGTCCCCCCCCCCCCCCCAAGCCCCCCCACCACCCTTCACCTATTTTTATTTTCCCCCTTCCAGTTTCGTCCTCGGTCTTCCCTCTCCCCCGCCAGTCTCCTCCGATCTCTCCCCTCACGTCCCTCCCCGCCTCTTGTTGGGCCACGTCTTGGCACTCGAGAGTCCCTCTGATTAATGCCTCGTACTGTACATACTGTATCTTCATAACTCGGAAAATGTGGCTTTTAAGGTACTTGTTTTCCCGGAGTGCTTGGCTGGTACAGCAGGCAGAGATGCATTACTTTTCCAGAAGAGGCAGTGGCTGGTCTCTGCCAGACAGCGGGGACGGGCTCCCTCCCAGACACCGAGCCCGTGCACACCGAAGCTGCGCACCCCTCCCAGACACCGAGGCCGGGCTCCTACCCACACACCGGGGAAGACCTCTATCCTAGACCCCCGGGCCAGCCTCCCTCTCTCCCTCCCTCCCAGACACCGAGGCCGTGCACCCCTCCCAGACACCGAGGCCGTGCACCCCCCCCCAGACACCGAGGCCGGGCTCCTACCCACACACCGGGGAAGACCTCTATCCTAGACCCCCGGGCCAGCCTCCCTCTCTCCCTCCCTCCCAGACACCGAGGCCGTGCACCCCCCCCCCAGACACCGAGGCCGTGCACCCCTCCCAGACTCCGAGGCCGTGCACCCCTCCCAGACACCGAGGCCGGGCTCCGACCCACACACCGGGGAAGACCTCTATCCTAGACCCCCGGGCCAGCCTCCCTCTCTCCCTCCCAGACACCGAGGCCGTGCACCCCCCCCCAGACACCGAGGCCGGGCTCCGACCCACACACCGGGGAAGACCTCTATCCTAGACCCCCGGGCCAGCCTCCCTCTCTCCCTCCCTCCCAGACACCGAGGCCGTGCACCCCCCCCCAGACACCGAGGCCGGGCTCCGACCCACACACCGGGGAAGACCTCTATCCTAGACCCCGGGGCCGGGCTCCCTCCCTTCCCAGACACCGGGTCCGGGTTCGCCCCTGGCTTCCACCATGGGACGTTTCAGCCCGAGGGCGAAAGCCGAGCAAAGAGGGCTCTGTCTGACCCCCAAATACGAGGCACCTGTGTACACAAATGCATCAGAAGGGAGCACGGAGCCCACCTACCCCAACTGCTTCCAATCACAGTTCCAGATCGCTTGCGCTGTTAGTTGTTTTCTGAACTCACTATAAATCTATTTTTTTCTCTTCCTTTAGTCCCTTAGTTTCTCTTTCCGTCTCCCCTCCTTTCTTCCCGGCGGCCGCCGGCTCCAGTTTGGTGCAGGTGATCGGGGGGCACAGACACCCTTCAGCCCAGAGCGCGGTGCGGCCCTGGATAGAGGGGGCTAGGTAGAGGATGGGAAAGTGTGTGTTTCAAGAGATACAGCCCAAGAAAGAGTGATGACCCAAGGGATAGGAGGGAGGCGGAGAGAGAAAGAGTCAGAGAAGAAAAGAGAGAAGTAGGGAGCGAGATCGAGAGAGTGCGAGACACACTGGGCGCTTACAGACACGAGAGTCAGTGGTCACCCCTAGGCGCGCGCACACACGAGATTCGCTCATCACTGCTGCACACAACTGTGATGGCACACAGGAGAGTGTCACTGGGCACTGCTACACACGCTCTGGGGATCCGGCGATCCCTCCTGCACACGCTCTGGGGATCCGGCGAACCCTCCTACACACGCTCTGGGGATCCGGCGAACCCTCCTGCACACGCTCTGGGGATCCGGCGAACCCTCCTACACACGCTCTGGGGATCCGGCGAACCCTCCTACACACGCTGTGGGGATCCGGTGATCCCTCCTGCACACGCTCTGGGGATCCGGCGAACCCTCCTGCACACGCTCTGGGGATCCGGCGAACCCTCCTGCACACGCTCTGGGGATCCGGTGATCCCTCCTACACACGCTCGAGAGATCCGGTGATCCCTCCTACACACGCTCGAGAGATCCGGCGATTCCTCCTGCACACTCTTTGGGGATCCGGCGAACCCTCCTGCACACGCTCTGGGGATCCGGTGATCCCTCCTGCACACGCTCTGGGGATCCGGTGATCCCTCCTACACACGCTCGAGAGATCCGGTGATCCCTCCTGCACACGCTCGAGAGATCCGGCGATCCCTCCTGCACACGCTCGAGAGATCCGGCGAACCCTCCTGCACACGCTCGAGAGATCCGGCGAACCCTCCTACACACGCTCTGGGGATCCGGTGATCCCTCCTGCACACGCTCTGGGGATCCGGCGAACCCTCCTGCACACGCTCTGGGGATCCGGTGATCCCTCCTGCACACGCTCTGGGGATCCGGTGATCCCTCCTACGCACGCAGACAGGAGAGTGTATTTACTCCCGCACATGCACACAGCAGATGGGAGAGGATCACTAGACTAGAGGGATTCATTGATCACTTCTGTACACTCACGTGCTGGACAGCAGGCGGAGAGGGTCACGGGCCGCTCCCAGGCACGCCCGAGAGATTCTGTGATCGCTCCTGCCCACGCTGGAGCGGATCGGCGACCTTACTATAAAAGCAAACAAGATTTACGAATTAGTACTGTAAACAAACACAGGAGAGATTCACTGATCATTCATATACACAAAGGAGAGGATCACTGATTCCCTCTTGTACACACAGGAGAGGTTCACTGATCGCTCTTATACACACACAGGAGAGGATCACTCCTGTACACACAAGAGAGGAACACTGATCACTCCTGTACACACCAGAGAGGATCGCTGATCACTCCTGTACACACAGTAGCGGATTGCTGATCACTCCTGTACGCACAGGAGAGTATCACTGATCTGTACACACAGAAGAGGATCGCTGATCTGTACACACAGGAGAGGATCAGTGATCACGTAGGGACGGCAGGAGTGATTCCTTGTTCAAACCTATACAGATAGTATACACACAAGAGTATCCCTGATTACTGTAATCCACAAAGAATATCTATACTTCTAACTTCTACACACGTAGGAGCCAGCTATTTATTTATTAGTTGTTTTTTTGGTTTTTTTGTATGTGGGTTTCTGAAGCGCGGATATCACTCCCGGGTGTTACAGTTTTTCACAATAGAACTAGAGCATCAGTCGAAGGAAGCGGTATTCGGCTAGATAAAAAATGCCTTAAAAGAGCGAACAATCACGCCAATGAATGTTACAATAATACAACCATTTATGAATACTGAAATCTAACGCATCAAATTCAATATCTGAAAACACCAATGAGTTACGGTTCATAACTCCACCTTTCAAGCACGACAATGGCACATTGCAAACATTTTAATCGGACAGCATCTGCAAATGCGTTTACTAAGTAGAACCATGTGCTTTGAAACACCAGAATTACAAATCTTAAGGAAAAAGATTTACAACATTTACAAAAAAGGCTAAATAAAGAGCAGTTGTTATTGGGGTGAAATTTACAGGGGTGATGCCTCATGCCCTGCACAACAGATGGAATCAGAGCTGCATTGCCTGGTAGGGAATGAAGGGGTGCCACAAAATAGAGCCCATCCTGGAGTGATAAATGAGTATTTCCTCCAGCAATGAATAGCAGCTGGAAAGTATATCTCCAGGCCAAATTAGTGCTTCAACGAAATGTACGCACAAACTGAAGATTTAAGAAGCTTAGAAGCCTGTGGTGAGCTGATACAATTCTTAAGAGTTGCTTAACCCTGTTTTTATCTAACTTAACAATATTGTCAGAGTTGGGAAACAGAGACAATCTGCTGAGATTGCTAAAAGAAGATTTAATACATTTCAGCCAAGGAATTCTGAGTGCATCAGGGGAGATAAACCAATCAATAATAATTATCCTGTTGAGAGAAGCCTTAGTGTTAGACCAAATTGATAGCTACAATAATAAGGAAGCCAGCAAAATAAGATCCTGAACATATAGCAGACCAAACTCCTCATGGCAAAAACTGAGAAGTGCTAGGAGGCAGACCCAATGACCTGCAGCAGAAATAATTCAATTATCCTTGTAACTTGGCACTGGAAGAGTAACCCCAGATACCACAGCACAAAAAGGGGAAACACTATATTTTGTAAATCACTAACGTCTGATCAAGAGGTTTGCGGCCCAGTTGAGAGGTGAAATTAAAAACCGCTCCTGCAGATTGGGGAGGTTTCATGCACCTGAGGTTACTGCAAGGAGAACAGATACTAGCGATATCAGACGTAACCCCCAGAAGAGAAGTGATATACTCTGTCAGTGATTTAGTTTTTAATACCAGTGGCGGCTGGTAATTTTGGGAGAGGGGTGGACAGACCACACATGCACACATACACACTCATACGCATTCATTCACGCACGCACATGTGCACTCACACAACCATACACAGCACTCAAATCCAAATATTCAAACATACACGCATGCACTAACCATGAATTTTAAAAGAAAACTCTTACCTAGAGCTCTGCCTCAGAGGTCCCAGGAGGGGTTGGGACTGCTGCCTTCTCTCATTGGTTGATCTTAGGTCAGCCAACAAGGGATGGCAGTAGTTCCAAGCTTCGGAAGTCCCAGGAGGGTTGGGACTGTTGCCTTCTCTCTTTGGTTGACCATAGGTCAGCCAACAAGGGATGGCAGTAGTTCCAAGCCTTGGAGGTCCCAGGAGGGTTGGGACTGCTGTCTTCCCTAAGGTCAGCCAATGAGGGAAGGCTGCAGCCCCAACCCCATCACGGAGTTGGATGGGGTCAGTGAGACTGCTGACCCCACCCCACTCTGTGACGATGTTTCACTGATTGATGCATGGCCCTGGGCGTTTCAGGGCTCAAAGCTGAATCACCCAGGTCTGAGGCACTGAGTGACACTGCCCTCATCACAGAGGGGGAGGGTCTTGAGTACTTTGCTGAGCTGAGGTGGTCACACCCACAGGAGCTATGACATCCTCTGCCCAGCAAAGTTCAGCTCAGGCATCCAGGAGCTTGTGCGCATGTCCATCTCCTGGCCACCTGACCTGACCCAGAAGAGTGTCTGTCAGGCTGAGATTCGATCAGCCTTAAAGACACTGTTCTTGAGGAGCAAAAGATGAAGGGGCGTGACTCCTCAACCCTATGGACTGGCTGCGGACGTTAAATGCACAGTGTCCTGGTTTTAGTTGCTTTAGGCCCACAAGTCAATATATGAAGCTTAAAAAAACTATCAAAATCTGTGTTATCTATAAAGGTGAGAAAAGTGTCTACATGTTTTTTCAGACTGCCACAGTATGTGAAAGTAAAATGGCGTCCTCTTCATACAGAAGCCTTGAGATAGCCTTATCACCAGTGGGAGGCCCCTTGGAGATCAAATAAGTATTGATACTATTGATGTATAAAATGAATAATATTGGGGGCAAAGCACAACACTCACAAGCTGGTGCACGCCACTCCCCACCCCCCCTGCAAAGATTTGTGGAATTCACAGAAACCTCCAGATCTAACAGTAACCGATAAACTGGTGTGCAAACTGAAGAAAAAGTTCATACGTGATGCATCGAGACCCACAGAGAATAAAACCTGCCATATGGTAGATTTACTAACACAATCAAAAGCACTACTCGGCTCCATAAAAGCCAAATGGATAGAAGCCCGTTTTAAGACGGTGTAACTTGCTGGTGATTAAAATGCAGATGGGGCTCTGCTGCATGGTCCCCAGGCCCTCCCTAAAGCCATATTCGACGTCAGCAGAATGCTGTGATCAGAAGACCAAGCTGAAATTGATCATTACCACAGGCACGGGAGTCCTTCCCTAATCATTAGTAGTATACACAGAAAAGCGATTCCCGATCACTCTAGTGCACAGTAGGATAGAAATGTCATGTTCACTTCTAAATACACATGAGAAAATTCGCTCATCATTATTGTAATGTATGAAGGAGTACAGGGGCGCCTTGAACCCTGTCTTGAGCAGCTGCAGTGGGGATGGGTTCTTAATGGGCCTCCTCTGACAAAAGCTCACAGTTCCCACAGCACCAGAAGAAGAGCAGGCAGAAGCAAGGAAGAACGAGAGAGAGAGAAAGAGAGAAGCAAAAGAAGGAAGGAATGTTGAATGGAAAGAAGGCTCTAGGAGTGGGTGGATGATCGAGTGGGTGAATAAATGAGTGGGTGGAAAGATGAGTATGGACAGGTGGATTGACAGGTGAAAGGATGGCAGAATAAAGTGATGGCTGGACAGGGGAAGGAATGGTGAGTAAAGGGATGGATAGATGAATGAGTGAGTGAAAAGATGAGTGAATGGATGGCAGAGTATAGGGATGGATAAAGGATGGGGGGCAGGGTGGATGGCAGTGTGGCTGGATGGATGAGTGGGTGAATGAATGACAGGGTGGATTGATGGCAGAGTGAGTGGATGATGGATGAATGGTAGGGTGGATGAGGGGCAGAGTGGGTAGGTGGATGGGTGGCAGAGTGAAGGATGGATGACTATGGATGGATGATGGGTAGTTGAATGACTGCGAAAGAATATTGAATAATGAAAGAATGAATAGATGGCAGAATGCAAAGATGAAATGGTAAATATCAACAGCTGAATGGAAGGGTGAAAGGATGAATGAATAGATGCTTGGATGGAAGAAATGAGGGAGTTCGTCTAGAAAGGCTTGGGCTCACTTGCCTCGCTTATTTGATGGCCTCAGAGCTTTAGTTCAAGGTGGGACGTGTTTAGACGTTCTGCTACTCCCTCGGGGGAGTAATTCCCTGATCATACCTGTACTCACAAAGGCGATTCGATGTTCACTACTATACCCCGGAGATATTCACTCATCGCAGCTACACCCACAGAAGCGATTCTTGATCACTCCAGTAAATACAGGAGAGATTCCCAAATCCCCCCAGTACACACTAGGAAGTTTAGGATCTTCTTTGGGGTGTGTGTCTGCAGCCATCTTTTTGGGTTATGAAAACAAAATAATAAGTCTTCGGGCTAGAGGAACATAACCTCAAACCTGTGAAGATGAATATGTGTCTATTTTCCTCTTAGATTCTGTGTTTGAAGCACATTTATCATACCAAGACATCCACATATCTTCTTTCTGCTGATCACTTTTCATTTTGGAAAATCAGATCGGAAGAATGAAAAGCTATTTTTTTGTTTGTTTTAACTACCCTGTAATAATGATCTGTGACTTGCCTTTAACACTGTCTGATGGCTCTGGCAGCAGTCATGTGTCATCACAACTTAACTGTAATAACCTATTACAGTGGAGTAGCTACATCATATGATTATTATAGGTTACCAGAGTCGAATAGAGATTGGTTTTATACAGAGATTGCAGGCTACCGTGTATTTCAGTGACTCTTCCATACAAATATCTCATGTTCGGCATCCGTGCAGAAAAGGTGATGTACAGGCTAATGACATTACAGGAAAGGGATGGGGCGGGAGTATTGAGGACGTGCCCTTGGAGCGCACAGAGTTTGGTTGTCAGTGCAGTGAAACGCAACCAGAAACGTGTACAAAAAACACAACGTCAGAATTTCAGCGTGTGGTGGTATTTTGTTTGTTTTGGTGATTGTTGTGCACTTAAAGGGTCTTGGGATGGATGTCAAGGCGCTTTGCACATAGCCACTCCCCATATCATCAGCAGCGAGGGGTCCCTCAACTCTGGTCTGTGCACATCTATGGCGAGTGCCTTGTGATCAGCTCAGACACTGACCCTTGTTTAGGTGGCGCTGGAAAGCGGATGTTGTCCTATGATAGAGTGTGCTATCACTATGCAATGGTATGGGGCCATCACTGTATTACTGAATTACTACACAAAACACTGTCACTGGTCGACAGAGATCACTGTCGCTACATGACAGAATGCATTATCACAATACAACAAAATATGGTTATTACTGTGTGACTGAATGTGACCATCACTGAATATAACAGAATGACCATCTCTGTCCTAATGAATATGGCCATGACTATCACTGTAGGCATTCCACGTCCTGGGGCTCAGGCCTGCCATAGAATTCAGACTGTGGTATTCAGTGTCGTGGGGCTCAGGCCTGCCCCAGGGTTCGCAGCATTGTTCGTATACATGGTACCTTGGTGGCATTTGGCGCTCTGGGTCTTAGGCCTGCTACAGAGTTTGCAACCTCAGTGGTATTCCGCGTCCTGGGGCTCAGGCCTGCCATAGAATTCAGACTGTGGTATTCAGTGTCGTGGGGCTCAGGCCTGCTCCAGGGTTCGCAGCATTGTTCGTATACATGGTACCTTGGTGGCATTCGGCGCTCTGGGTCTTAGGCCTGCTACAGAGTTAGCGACCTCGGTGGTATTCCGCGTCCTGGGGCTCAGGCCTGCCATAGAATTCAGACTGTGGTATTCAGTGTCGTGGGGCTCAGGCCTGCTCCAGGGTTCGCAGCATTGTTCGTATACATGGTACCTTGGTGGCATTCGGCGCTCTGGGTCTTAGGCCTGCTACAGAGTTTGCGACCTCGGTGGTATTCCGCGTCCTGGGGCTCAGGCCTGCCATAGAATTCAGACTGTGGTATTCAGTGTCGTGGGGCTCAGGCCTGCCCCAGGGTTCGCAGCATTGTTCGTATACATGGTACCTTGGTGGCATTTGGCGCTCTGGGTCTTAGGCCTGCTACAGAGTTTGCGACCTCGGTGGTATTCAGGGTCCTGGGGGTCAGGCCTGCTCCAGAGTTTGCTGCAATATTTGTTTACATGGGGCCGTAGTGGTATTCGGGTCAAGGGAGCTCAGCGCGCTCCAGAGTTCACGGCATTGTTTGTATACATGGGGTCGTGGTGGTATTCAGGGTCCTGGGGCTCAGGCCTCTTTTATCGCTCACCGCATTGTTTGCATACATTGACTCCGCGGTATTCAGGGTGCAGGGACTCTGGCCTCCTCCAGAGTTTATGGACTCGGTGGTATTCAGGGTCCTGGGACTCAGGCCAGCTCCAGAGTTCATGTACTCAGTGATATTCAGGGTGTGGGGGCTCAGGCCTGCTGCAGAGTTCCCTGCATGGTTTGTATACATGGACTCTGTGGTATTCAGAGTGCTAGGGCCCAGGCCTTTTTCAAAGTTCATGGAATCTGTGGTATTCAGGGTCCTTGGTCTCAGGCTTCCTCTAGAGTTCATGGACTCTGTGGTATTCAGGGTTCTGGGGCTCAGGCCTCCTCTAGAGTTCATGGACTCTGTGGTATTCAGGGTTCTGGGGCTCAGGCCTTCTCCAAAGTTCATGGACTCAGTGGTATTCACGGTCCTTGGGCTCAGGCCTCCTCTAGAGTTCATGGACTCTGTGGTATTCAGGGTCCTTGGGCTCAGGCCTGCTCCAAAGTTCATGGACTCTGTGGTATTCAGGGTCCTGGGGCTCAGGCCTCCTCTAGAGTCCATGGACACCGTGGTATTCAGGGTGCTGGGGCTCAGGCCTCCTCTAGAGTTCATGGACTCTGTGGTATTCAGGGTTCTGGGGCTCAGGCCTTCTCCAAAGTTCATGGACTCAGTGGTATTCACGGTCCTTGGGCTCAGGCCTCCTCTAGAGTTCATAGACTCTGTGGTATTCAGGGTCCTTGGGCTCAGGCCTGCTCCAAAGTTCATGGACTCTGTGGTATTCAGGGTCCTTGGGCTCAGGCCTCCTCTAGAGTCCATGGACACCGTGGTATTCAGGGTGCTGGGGCTCAGGCCTCCTCTAGAGTTCATGGACACCGTGGTATTCAGGGTCCTGGGGCTCAGGCCTCCTCTAGAGTCCATGGACTCTGTGGTATTCAGGGTGCTGGGGCTCAGGCCTCCTCTAGAGTTCATGGACTCTGTGGTATTCACGGTCCTGGAGTTCTGGCCTTCTCTAGAGTTCATGGACTCTGTGGTATTCAGGGTGCTGGGGCTCAGGCCTGCTCCAGTTTATGGACTCGGTGGTAATCAGGGTCCTGGGACTCAGGCCTCCTCCATACCTCCCGGCATTGTTTGTATACACGGGGCAGCGGTGGCATTCGGCCTCCAGGGGCTCAGCTGCGCCCCAGGTCGTTGGCTTGGTTTTCTTAGCACATTACTGTAGTTTTCAGGCCTTGCCAGGTTTTCTGCATCTGCTAAACATTGGGCTGCGCCCGGTGGCATCTCTGCCTCGACCACGAGGAATCGGTTGGCACAGCAGCCGGCACAGAACACCCTGTGCTCGGGGGTGATGGGTGATTGAAGGGTCTCGGTGCTGGGCCTTTTGTAATGGGGTGCGCTGCTGTGCTGCGGTGTTTGAGGTGGTGTTGGGCCGGTTAGGGTTATGGGGTTGCTCGGCTGCTTGATAGTGTGGCAGCACCAGTGGTTATAGGTGTTGGCATACGAGAGGTGGTAGGTAGTCTTATTGTGGTCAGTTTGGGTTGTATTTGACCCATTACAGCTAGTAGGTGTTAGGGTGGGTAGATACAAGAGCGCTGGTGTAGTTGAAGGTGTTGAGGTAATGTTGGGGCAATGGCTGTATGGTTCGTTATTACGCTGGGGCAATAAGGCTGGTTGGTTGGTAAAAGGTATTGAAGTGGTGCTGGGGGCGTTGGCAGTACCAGAGTAGTTGGGGACCAATGCCTGGATGAGGGTGCTAAGTTGGAGTGGAGTAGGGGCAATGGAGTATTGGGGTGCTGGTGTCAGCTTTGGAAATAGTGGTTTTGAGGTGTGTGGTTGTGGGATGTTAGTGGTGATGGGGTGGTTGAGGTTTTTGTTTCTATTGGGGTACCTTTGGGTTCAGGAGTTCAGTCCGGTACATGTACTGACCTCCAGGCGTGGTGTGGAGGGGGGCGTAGAGGGTAGGGGAGAGAAGTAGGTGTGTATAGCACACTGCTGAACACAGCTTGTGTATGTTTGGTAGCACTGCCCGCCTTTCAGTAACAGGAAGTGAGTTTACGTATGACATCATCGCGCCAAAGTAACGTCGCTCCGAGTGACCCTCCCTCATACTCTCCTGTATCAGCTTCTTATTCTTCCTAGGTTGTATCTCTAATGTACACTTGCTGTGATTGTTTGGTAACTGTACATCTGTAAAGCGCTCTGATGCCATATCTACGCTATACAAAATCACAAAAATAAATAGAACAAGCCTGCCTCGGAGGCCTGACAGGCATCTGCTGAGGATGCAGATACCCCCCCCCCCTCCCTCCCCCCCGTCCGCATCTGCTCCAGTGGTGCACTTTGCTGGACCTATTGATTGATGCCGGTGCTGTGTGCTGCTGGCTCTGTAGCAGTGCTGTGCTCTAGTGTTTGTGTAGCAGCACTGAGCGCTGTTGTTTCTGTGTCAGTGCTGTTGGTTCTATAGCAGTGCTGTGTGCTGCTGCCTCTGTGGCAGTGTTGCGTGCTGTTGGGACTGTAGCAGCGCCTCGTGCTGTTGGTTCCACAGCAGTGCTGTTGGTTCCACAGCACTGCTGTGTGCTTTTGGTTCTACAGTATAATAATAATAATGTCTTTATTTCGGCTAAAAGCCATAAAAGCAATTTGAAAAAAAATTGTAAATACATATAGTCATTAATTTAAAGAAGTTAAAACGTGGATAAAACTAGTCTAAAATGATAAACAGTTGATGAGCTGTCCAAATCCTATAAACATTTACAAGGCAATAAATACATATATTCATTGAGTCTTAAAAGAGTACAACTAGTTAGGATCAGTCTATAATGTCACACAGTTGATAACCTATCGGTCTGTGATGTCTTAATAAATCAATGGTCTAATCAGACATCTTAGCAAAGTTACAAACCAGTCAGATGTAAACTCTCTCTGGAGCATACTGCCCAGGCACATTGAAGATACCTTGTTACTACAAACACTACCTTATCACTTGTCACTTGTCAGTATACAGAGAGATTCTCTATGGTTCCTTATTCCATGGAGTCTACATAAGGGAATAATCCACTTTCTCCTGGGAATTGAGTATCTGGGACAGAAAAAGACAAAGTGGACCATGGTCTCGAGTTGCGTCGGGCAAAAATGACAGAAACCAGGAGTACAGTCAACCTTGTTCCACCCCATGGTGAAGGACTTCAATGGTAGGATCCCCAATCTAAATTTGATAAAAAGGCTTTTGATATAAGCCGGTTGTACATTGTCCATATAGGTTTCAAATTTCGGTGAGCATTTGTGATTTAGAAATTGAGTTGTCCTGGTCCCTTGTCCCTGACTAGGCCATATCTGCATCAGAACCATCTCCCAGTAACTTTGCTTTATACATGATATTACCTCCTTTGTTAAGCGATGGGGAGCACTCCACACCTCTTACATTTTAATAGCATGGCACATATCTCTGATATATTTAAACCAAGAAATTGATTCTGCGCCATCAAGGGCTATTAACTCTGTTAAAGCTATTTGGTAAGGAACCAAATGCTCAGAAGACCAAAGGCGCACCCAGTATAGGAGAGGTCTAAAGGCGATTTCTTTGTGAATCTGATTGAGCGCTTGATCGAATCTAAGAGGAGTAAGTGGGGTACTTATCGGTAAGTGCAACAAGAGACGCATGAACTTGTTTTCCACCACAGTCAATTTCTTAGAATTACAGTGGCCCCAGAGCTCAGTGCCATAAGTTGCAGCCGTCACTGCCGCAGCCTTATAAACGGTAATAGTTGGCAAGATTTGCCCTCCCATAGAGTTTTTAATTTTTCTTCTGATCACCACTGACCGTTGTTGGAGGGCGGTGACACTCTTTCCAATTTGTGCCGACCATTGGTGGTCGTCTGATAGTCTGATCCCCAGGTAATTGAATTGGATAACCTGTTCTATTGATTGGCCACCAATAGTCATTTTTTCCCTGAATGTCTTATGTGGGTTTAGAGCCATAAACTTGGTTTTATCTGTATTAATTTCAAGGCCCATCTTCTCACAAAATGTAGCAAAAGCATCTAATTCATTTTGGAGACCCAGTGGAGTCCTTGAAATCAATAGAGTGTCATCTGCAAACATAAGGATCGGAACAGGGGCTCCTGCTAACTTGGGGGTGTCATGGTTACACCGTGTCAGCTGATCTACTGCCCCATTAATGTAAAGGCTAAATAGGGTGGGGGCCAAAACACGTCCCTGTCTGACCCCTCTTGCAATGGGGATGGCAGGTGTTAAATCACCACCTTGTGTCCATCGAACCTGTGCATAAGTTCCATCATCAAGATGTTTTATCAATCTCAGCAGTTCCCTGTCGAGGTTATATGATTCCAAAACCCTCCATAGAAGGTCACGTGGAACCAAATCGAACGCAGTGTTTAGATCAATAAAGGCAACATGCAAGCGGTCCCTTTTTAACGTTAGATATTTCCAACAAAGGAGTTTAAATCTAAAGACCTGGTCTATTGTGCTAACCCCTTTCCTAAACCCGGCCTGGAGATCTGAAAGAATCAAGTGATCATTGATCCAAAAATGCAAACTACCCACGACCTGCTTGCAGAACATCTTCTGACTGACATTGATTAGACTAATTGGCCTATAGTTAGCTGGTAGCTCTCTTTCCCCCTTTTTATAAATGGGAACTATTGTTGCTCCTCGCCATGTAGGGGGAAGGTCACCTCCCCTCAAGATAGCATTACTGAGGGTATTTAAATACAGTGTCCAAGTTCCAGGTCGTGATAGACATGGATCGCCTGGAATACCATCTGGACCCGCGGCCTTCACTTTGCGCAGCGATTGGAGGGCCAAAGAGGTTTCTTTCAGGGAAAAAGGGCTCAAACCAAAACTTAACAGGCTTGCATTTTTGGAGTTAGAGGAGGTACAGGTCTCTGTAGATGTTAATAGAGATACGTTACTACTATTGCTGGGGCCTATCCTGTAGAGATTCTCAGTGTGACACCAAGCTTGCTGGCTGGATGGCTGGGGCGCTCTCATCTTTCTGGGGATCTTTCTTTTCTGCCACCATTTTCCAAAACAATTTTTTGTCGCTTTCTTGGAGAGCATTAACCAGGGAATTCCACTTGTAATTTTCCCAGTCATTTTTTGCATTTCTTTTATTTTTATATAAATTCCTCACTGCTCTTATCTCAGGGTGATTCCCTGTTTGCAATACTCTCAGCAGCTGCAGTTTGACCTGATGGCAAGCGCTAGTAAACCACCTCAATGATTTATCCGTACGTTCCCCTCTTTGTCTCGCTACCAGAAAGAGTGGCCTTAACCGATTCATCAGGCAACAGTGTAAATGGATAAAACCCACAAGTGAAAAATCAATATACTTCAGGGGGGATAGGCTCGTTTTAACTATGCCATAAATTGCGGCCTGGACCCTTGTGTCACTTGCCACCACTGCCCATCCGACATTCTTATTATCATTAGTCACCTTAACATTGCTGTTCATCACCCATTTCGACAGGTTGCTACTTGTAAGTGGGGAGGCTGTAAAGAGTGCACTGAGCGCTTGGTGATCACTGTCAGTCCTATTGATAACTACCATATCACTAAGGGATTGCAAGAGAGTGTCATCAACAAAAATGTAATCAAGGAGACTCACATAGGTTCCCTTTTTATACGTGGGCACAGCCGGAGTATCCGACATGGTGTTCCCATTTACTTGCCTTAGCCCTGCATTAATTATTAAGTTCTCTAGTAAGACCACCACACCGCCACCCCCAGTTTGCTTTGTCACTTGCTGGACTGGGCCTGATCTGTCCCAAGAGTCTGCACACTGCATTCCTGCTTGAGAAAGGTCATCCTTGACACTTAATTACATGTTGCAGTCACCTGCTACGATTAGGCTCGTTCCCCCAGGCAGCTGGTTTCAAAAAGTCCGAAAGAAGATTCAAAATGGCGGTCTGTGAGCTTCGTGTCCCAGGTCTGATGTAAATATTTACAATCACTACACGAGTATACCCCCTTGAATTTCTAACACCCAGCTCCACTCCCAGATGGAGAAGGGAGAGCAACCTTCTGGAAGGTCAGGTAACCTTGTCTGTGGGTGGCAAAGGATGCCCATGTTTCCTGTAGTAATATGACTTGGTGCTGAGCAATAAAGTTACACCATTCTGGATTGTCTATTTTGGATCTCAGACCTGCCACATTCCAAGATAGAAATTTGATAGGAAATTTGTCGTACTCTCCCAGGTCCAACCTTTAAAGCATGCCCCTGGAGGAAATAATGGTTGCTTCCCTATCCCTCCGTGCATGGTGGGCACTAAGGGTATTCCAATGCGTTATTTCCTCCGCTTCCACACTACTAGATATAGGCCTGATTAGTTCAAAGCTCTCCATATATTTGTTGGACAGAAGGCCCTTATCTCTTCCATTTGGGGGCTGGGCCTTTAGTCAATCGACGTTTGAAAGTTCATCCCTTGGGTCCAGGTCTAAACGATGTATATGTTGGGAGGATGGAGTACTTTGACTTCCCCTACAGCAACGATTTCCAATTTGAAAGGGGATTGTCCATTTAAGGCTAATTTGAGACTGGGTACAGGGTCTTGGCCTTTGTTCAAGGGATAGTAGTCCTTCTACTAGGGTCTGGTTGGTTAATGTTAGGCCTATAAAGTCCGACCCAAGGCCTTCGCCTAAATATCTCTTGGCGAAAACTATGTCTTTTCGTATGATTGATCTACATTTCTTTGTTTCCCTAATCCAGTGGATCACTTTATTTTTAAGTGAATCCCCGGATTCTTTGTGTCCATGGGTTAACTTTGGGATGTTTGTCAGATATAGATCGGGCTGGCAGGTACCATAACGAAACTGGGGAAGTTTCCGTGGGGTATCTCTGTTCCTAGGTTTCAGCCACTCTGTATTATAGGGCATGTCTTGTCTAACCCCTCCCATTGTGGTATTGCCACTTGATCTTGTGGTGGCTACATCAGGAGTTACACGTGCCTTCAGATGGGGGTTCCCACTATTGCTCAATAGCGCCTTGTTTGCTCTCTCTTCCTTACACCCTCCAGAAGAGTGGAATTCACTTAGTCAGTTTTGTGGAGCAGATCATTCAGATTCAGGCACGGGGGACCCTTTCCTTATATCCCCAAGTATAAAAGTTATACCGACCAATTTCTCATGTATCATGTTGCTCATAGTTGTCATATACTCTCTTAGGGTCACAATCCCACCCCTCAAATAATTTAACTGGGACCCAACAAGATCTTCCCCTAGATTACCTGGCTGGTTAGGTGTCTCCTCTATACACTTAGCTTTGTTGTCATTGTTACCGGTCATTAAGGACACGAGTGGTGCAAAGCGATTAGAACACTCTATAGTAGGTGCTATAGGCACTTGTAGAGTTGGTGCCCTCAATTGTAAGTGATCAATACGGGATACAGGACTCATAGGGGTAATAAGTTCTGAATGGTTCTTCCTTGGAGATTTGACCTGGGGCTCTCTGCTCGTAGAAGGAAAGAAAGACTTTGGGGGTTATTCCAACTTTGGAGGAAGTGGTAATCCGTCCCAAAAGTGACGGTAAAGTGACGGATATACCACCAGCCGTATTACGAGTCCATTATATCCTATGGAACTCGTAATACGGCTGGTGGTAAATCCGTCACATTTGGGACGGATTACCACCTCCTCCAAAATTGGAATAACCCCCTTTGTCCTTCATTGTAGCGTCTACCCCCCTCTTCCCTGTCATTTTTAACTTAGGGGCTAGTAAACTTTCCACTTCCTCGATAAGTTAGTCTATTTGGTCCATAGTGCAATTCTCAGCCGAATGCCAACGTAATTTCCTAATCCCTCCCTGCCCATTGTGGTTGCCGCTGGCTTTCCTTTTCCCCATCCTACGTACAAGAGTTAGTCGAAACTTCCAATGTCCTCTTTTAGAGACTAGGAAGAAAAACACAGGTAACTAGGATATAAATAGTAACAGTATCAGCGACTCACCACAGGGATTCCTGATGGAGGGCCAAGAGGGGGGGCCGTGCCCTACCTCTTCCTGTTGCTGACGGGCGCGGATAGGCCTGCCCCTGGACCGGGCGCGGCCCGCGGCGTGGGAAAAGCTGAAGCGCTATGTAGAGCACATCCGGTGGTGCTCCGGCGCCGCCCCCTGCGTCCTTGGGGCAGCGCGATTGCCTGGGTGGTTCTACAGTAGTGCTGTGTGCTATTGTTTCTGTGGCAGTGCTGTTGGGTCTGTAGCAGTGCTTCGTGCTGTTGGGTCTATAGCAATGCTGTGTGCTGTTGGGTCTATAACAGTGCTGTGTGTTGTTGGTTCTGTGGCAGTGCTGTGTGCAGTTGGGTCTGTGGCAGTGCTGTGTGCAGTTGGGTCTGTGGCAGTGCTGTGTTCAGTTGAGTCTGTAGCAGTGTTTCGTGCTGTTGGTTCTGTAGAAGTGCTTTGTGCGGTTGGTTCTGTGGCAGTACTGTGGGCTGTTGAGTCCAGCAGTGTTTCGTGCTGTTGGTTCTGTGGCAGTGTTTCGTGCTGTGGGGTCTGTAGCAGTGCTTCGTGCTGTTGGTTCTGTGGCAGTGCTGTTGGTTCTGTGGCAGTGCTGTGTGCTGTTGGTTCTGTGGCAGTGCTGTTGGTTCTGTGGCAGTGCTGTGTGCTGTTGGTTCTGTGGCAGTGCTTCGTGCGGTTAGTTCTATGGCAGTGCTTCGTGCGGTTAGTTCTGTGGCAGTGCTTCGTGCGGTTAGTTCTGTGGCAGTGCTGTGTGCGGTTGGTTCTGTGGCAGTGCTGTGTGCTGTTGGTTCTGTGGCAGTGCTTCGTGCGGTTGGTTCTGTGGCAGTGCTGTGTGCTGTTGGTTCTGTGGCAGTGCTTCGTGCGGTTGGTTCTGTGGCAGTGTTTCATGCTGTTGGTTCTGTGGCAGTGCTGTGTGTCGTTAGCCTCTGAACTATACTTTGTACGAGCCAGTGTTATCCTGGGCTCGATTCATAGGACCCTCAGAGCCCAATCCTCTGTTTAGAACCAGGCAGTCAGTGGAGGGACGCAGTGCATCTTGGGTATAAGATAGGTCTAGCACTGCAATCTGGGTGGCCAGTATGGACTCAAAGATCGCTTAGCGGGCTTGCCTCTACTACCGAGTCTTATGCAAAATCTCAGTCATATTTCACTAAATTGGAATTCAAGAAAGTGCCTGTCCCACCAGGGAGCTCGCTCAGTTTTCACCAGTGCCACCCAGCCCCCTTTGGCTCGTGCTTGTTGATTCTGGCTAGAGCGTAGAAAAATCTTGAAATTGACCTCCAAGTTTGGTGTCTGCCGCGGGGTCCTAGACCTTGCGGTTAAGGTTCGGGGTACCGGCCCAGCTCTTGAGTCCCATCTCAGCACAGTCTGGCCGTGGCTACCTCTTTTCGATGCCTCGAGAGCCCTGGAGTCTGGGACCCTCATAGTAAAGGCCTGGTCCACCGCCAGGATTTCTTGGAACGTGTTTGTGCCAAGGCGTCCTGCTGGCTCACAAACCGCGAGCCCAAAGGCCGAGTGGCTTTGGAAATGACCCAGAACCCCAAAATAACATGAAAGAGCCGCAGTTCACAAGAGCTAAGCATTTATGCCATGGAGTGTGGTTTAGGTCAGTTCGATGTGGCATAAAAATATATAGTTGTTCCAGATAGTAAAAGTCTAAATGAAGCGATATATGATGTTTTGGCCTTCATTGGATGGAATATAAAATATACTTGCTGCAGCTTCAAGTTAGTGTCGAGGGCCTGTGATCGAAGATTTTCTTGATTTTATTTTGTGAAAAATATTTTGCTCATAGCAGAGGCAGTTGTGCCTCCTGGATCTAGAAATGTTTTATTTTCTGTTTTGTTTACATATCTGAGGAATATATTTCTGAGTTAACAAAGGGGATTAATAATATTCTGAGGAACAATATGTTGAGGTAATTTAATTCAACACAGACAAAACAGAAGTGCTGATCTTCGGGAACAACACCATCCTTCTGAACGATTCCTGGTGGCCCTCGGAACTATCACCTGAACCCACCGTCCACACCAGAAACCTCAGCATAATCCTGGACAGCAAACTGATGATGAGGTCACCTCGGCCTGCTTTCGCACAGTTTGCATGTTACAAAAAGTCTTCCAAGGGCTCCCTCTGAACAACAGATCCTAATCTCCAACCTATTAGACCAGGGGTCTTCAAACTGGGGGGTGGGTCCCCCAGGGGGGCCTCAAGTGATCCCAGGGTGGGGGCAGGCTCTGGCCAAAAGAAGCAAAATACAGATAACAGTCTTTTGTTTTAAGCAGAAACCTGTTATTGCATTTTTTTAAAAGGTAACAGTATTTAACTACAATTGTTACATACATGTAGAGATATTTAAACATTGCCATCTTTATAAAATATTTGTGAAAAATTCTGGGGAGGGGAGCAGTAATTTTTATTTTTCAACTGGGGGGCGCAGTGGGAGACCACTGTATCAGACTCCGGCAACTTACTCTATGCTGGGATCACCACACACCTTTTAATGAGACTCCAGACCATACAGAACTCCGCTGCCAGGCTCAGCCTCGACCTCCCCAGACAGATCCACATTACCCCCTGTTCAGAAAACTCCACCGGCTCCCCACACAGAAGAGAAGCCAATTCAAGCCTATCATCCATGCCCACAAAGCACTGCAAAACCAAGGACCAGCCTACATCAACCATTGCCTGAACTTCCAGCACCCTACCAGTCAACTACACTCCACCCACCTCTCACTTGCTTGCCCCCACACATCCACCGAAGCAACACCAGAGGTCGCTCCTTCTCCTTTCTCACGGCAAAATCGTGGAACAACCTCCCTCTACAGCTGCGGACCTCCACCTCTCTACTTAAATTCCGGAGAGTACTCAGGACCCATCTTTTTGACCGATTCACCTCAACCATCATGACCCACAAGCATCTGGATGCCCTCTCGGGTGATTAGTCCTGCCATGTAAATCCACTCGATTGATTGATTGACCATTGGAACCATGAAAAAGGATGACGATCTGGGAACGACAAACTATTTATGGACAAACATTTTAACAATCCACTGTTGCCTACAAGGCTGGCTCTGCTGACATTAGGGTAGTGCATTATGGACAGAGCCATTGAAATTATGTGGTTCTGCATCAGCTTTATTCTCTGCATGACTATGGATTTGTTGCATTTGCCACATAAGCCATCATCTGTTGTTTCTAGCTCAAGTAGATTAAAAGTTACTAAAATCGCAGCGACCCACGTTGCTGTGCTTCGGAAGGCTCTGTGCAAAGTATGACTTAACATCTTTCAGTAGTTTTTACTGTATTTGGATATAAAACTGGTACTAATGAGGTGAAACTTTGCCCAGACTGTGCTAGTATGTGACAAAGTGTCAAATATATGAAGTAAATGTGCCATATTAAGTTGCATAATTTGTGTTTTCATGCTCCATAATTTAGGCAACCCTGTTGCATAATGTGTACCTTCTCTGTGACATAATTCCTGTGGCCCTGATTGTGGGAAATAGACTGCTGCATATTGAGATATAAAACATCAAACCATGTAATAATGCAGAATTCCATATAACGTACGTGCATAAGACTAATAAAGTAATACTTTTATAATAATACATAAAATAAGGACTGATGACTGTTTCTTCTCTTTGCAGGGGCCCCCACTCTGGCTCTGGTGCTGCCCTCTGTTTCCTAGAAGATGCACGTGGCGGCAGCTGGCGGACGCTGAGGCGCCCGCCATGCAGGGCGCCCTGTGATGATTCGCCCTGCTCGCGGCGCATGCTGAGCACGCAGCTGGGGGCGGAGCCCGCCTTGGTCTCTTCTGATTGGTTCTGGATGGAATTACGTTGAATGGACCAGAACCTCAGCGATCTGGACTGCTTGTCAGATCCAGATGAAAAAAGGTAAGTGACACATTCCTACCCCCTGATTCCCCTAAATGTGCCCTGCCCCCTACTGGTGTGCTTCAGTTAAAATGTTGCACACCCTGAACATTTTCTACCTTCTGCTGGAGTGTAAGGAAGCACCAGAGATCTCCATGACATCTTCGTCCTCAAATACACTCATTGCAATAAAAGCAAATGACGCCCTTCTGAATCAATTTCATGACATTAATACAAAATTAATACAAAAATGAATTTACAAACCAGTATGTGCCCAAGGCCAGCTAGCCCTGGAATAAAAACATAAAAGCCATGTTAATTACAACGGCCTTGGGCCTCATATATTCTCAGCCTCGGGGTTTATAGTAATCAATAGTTTCTGGGTTATATCCAAAAATGTAACTAGAGGAGCAGACATTCTGGGGTGTTCCCCACAAGATCCAACCTCACCGCTTCAGTACGAGGGTGTCGTACTAGCGAGATTTTAGACAAAACCAGTATTTTCTAACAGCCATTAATTCTGGGGAGATGCAAACTTAAAGCCTGAACCATCACCCAAGCCTGACCTTATAGCCCATGATCTGCATCTATCATGAGCATAGCTTACAACGTGCTCGTGTCAGGGTTACAATTCATGGCCTACACATGAAGGATCCAGGGCATGGGCTGCATATGCCAAGGGTCTGTGTACAGTTCATTATCTATGTATAATATGAGTACGGCTCAGAGCCTAGATCTATCATGGGTACAGTTCATTGCCTACATATAAAATTGATACAGGTCATGTCCTGCATGTGTTAGGATAAGGCTCACAGCCTGCAAATCAGTGATGCGACGCATGACCTGTAAACTTCTGGGGTCCCGCTTATGGTTGCACATGCTGTCTGCTGGATACAGCTCATGATCTTTACATATCATGAGTACCAGCACCTGGCCTACATATGTTAGAGATACAGCTCGCAGCCTACATGTTAAGGGTACGATGCATGCCCTACATATGTGTGGGACCCAGTCATGGTCTGCACATGCCATGGATACAGGTACAGTTCCTTACCTGCACATATAAGGCAGCTCACGGCTTACGCATATCATGGGTACAGCTCATGGTATATGCAAGTCAAGGATACAGCTAGCATTTAAAGTCCAAGAATACAGCTCTTTGTTTACACATATCATGGGTACAGCTCATGGTGTATGCATATCAGGGATATAGCTCACATTTAAACTCCAGAAATATAGCTCATGGCTTACACGTCATGGGTACAGCTCATGGTATGTGCATGTCAGGGATACAGCTCGCATTTAAACTCCAGGAATACAGCTCATGGTTTACGCATATAATGGGTACAGGCCATGGTCTATGCGTGTCAGGGATGAAGCTCACATTTAAACTCCAGAAATACAGCTCATAGTTTACGCATATCATGGGTACAGGTCATGTTTTATGCATGTCAGGGTACAGTTCACATTTAAACACCAAATATACAGCTCATAGTCAGGGAACGCATTGCAGGCATATCACAGAACGGATAGATAGATCACAAACTTTGCTCATGACCAGCACGTGACTCCGATGTAGATCATGCCTTAAGTATGTCTGCACACCAAGGATAAGGCCCATGGTCCTTACTTTTCATGCATACAGCTCTTAGCCTGCATACGCCAGGGATGCAGCTCACAGGCGCATCATACAACAGACCAGTGTGACAGGCTCTAAATGTCAGTGATGCAGCTGATGGCGTGTACATCTCAGGCATGCAGGAACATGGTCTTTCACATACCTCATTGATTTTAAGATTTCTTGTCACACCATGCAGCTGTTCTCCTTCATCCTTCCTCGTCAGATTGAAAGAGTACCCCTAAAAGACTCAAACTGACATGTCTGAAAATCCCATGCACTCTTAAACCACCGAAAAGGTGTCACCGATGCACCATGCCGAATTATTTAATGAGTTGATATGAAGATAAAGTTTCAGGCAAAATAAACACCTAAATATAGAGAACTTAAGTTCAAAAGTATGAAACTAAGAAGGAAAGATAAGTGGTAAATTGAATGTATTCCAAAACGTTTGCTGTATGGGAAGTAGAGAAGGTGCATTACCTACAGTGAACGTGGTGCCCGTGTACGCTGTGTGCACCTACCTGTCCCCTCTGATGCCCTCCTATGCCACTGTTTCTCTGCTGTGTTCACCTCCTGGTTTCCCAACTTCTGCTGAGTTATTGCCTCCCCCTTTGTGTACACCATGTGTCCCCTGCGAGTAGCTCGGGAGCTACTGATGTCAATCGGTCGACTTGGAGATTGCGACTTGTCACCCCTGAGAGTATTCAGGTGCTGGCAGGGTCCAGAGTCTCAGTGCCAGAGCCAGGTTGTCAGCGTCCTACTGAGCTCCAGTAGCGTTGGGAGGTTCTGAGGTGCTGCGGAAGGCGTTCCAGGCTATAGCTGCAAGGTAGAAGAAGCAGCAACTTCCTGCGAGCCCGGAGCATCACTTAGAGAGTTTATGCACATAAAAGAAGGCAGCACTCCTCATCTCGAAACCCTTCGAGAGTCAGCCAGCCAGAGCTCTAGAAGGGCCCCGTGCTAAGACATAACCACGCAGTGTTGGTCATGGGGCAGCAAAATGACCATACGTATCCACTTTCAATATAATGAAGTCAGAAAGGAATTGTACAACTTGTAGGCTCCACTCCATCAGTCACACTACGCGTGTGACGAATGGGCAGGAAAGAAAAGTGTCAGCAGTACTAGAGCTGTAACCACAGAAGAGTCATCCTAATGTGGACCAGCAGGAGCCAGAGAGAGTGTATGAGGAGTGCCGGGGTTGGATCCAGAGCTAAGATACACTTACGAGCATCACTGGTGTGCATAAATGTTTGTACATTTATGTGTGCACCCGCCTGCGCTGGTGTGTGGCATTGTGTTTCTCCCTGATAAACAATGGTTTCAGGCATGTGTGGCTATAGATGCACATGCTGTGTATACTCCTGCCATCTAGTGTTTACTCCAAATATGTGCAAGTTGTTTTTCTTCAAAGAAATCTTTCAAGTCACGTATACAGTGACGTCTCCTCTTGGTGATAATGTGTATGTGCATTGACTCCATTGTTAGATTGTCTTCTTTCCGCTGTCAAATTTGAACGTGTGCTCTGGTTCAACACCATCGCAGAGCTCTTTTCTGGTTCATGGTACCTTCCCTCCATAAGTATAGTTTTCAATCGCATTCCTTTATTTTCCTTGCATTATCACTGTTTGAATATTTTGATCGAACCAGGTCTGTAACGACCGTGACCCCTTCTGCGCCTCGCCCGTCGGGACGTACTCGTCTCCATAATGCCTCGATGGTGATGAAATGGACGCCCTTACGCTATTGTCCTCTCTGGCATGTTAGTTAAATGCATCCAGACATGCTATGTTAAAGCCAAAAGAGTTCTACCCAAGCCTCCTAGAGCGCACACTACTCAAAAGACTAGAGCCTCTATGACCTTCCTGGGGAACATCCCAAAAGCTGACATTTGCAAAGCAGCTAGCTGGTCTTCACCAAACACTTTCACTAAATAATACTGTGGTGACGTTCTAGTACGCCAGCAAGCTAATTTTGGTCAGGAAGTTCCCCGTACAGTATTCCAAACAACTTCAACACTCAGTCTAGCCACTGCTTTTAGAGAGGACTGCTTTACAGTCAATGCACAGCATGTGTATCTACAGCCACGCATGACTCGAACGGAAAATGTTAACTACCCTGTAAGCATCTGTTCGTGGGATATAGTGCTGTAGATTCATATGTGCCCATCCTCCTCCCCAGGCACCTGTGACTGTTGCAGTATCTTCTAACATCCCCCTTTCCTCGTATGCATGGACATCTCTTTAATTATCACTTTGTTTCACACTCCATCCTCGCCCGCCGTGCAGGGAAAACAACCTAACAATGGAGTTGATGCCCATGAGTATTGTGGCCAAGAGGAGGAGTCACTCTACCTCGTGATTTGAAAGACTTCAAGAAAAACAACTTGCACACATCCGGACTACATGGCAGCAGCATACACAGCATGTGAATCTGCAGCACTACATGCCACAAACAGATGCTAACAGGGTAACATTTTCCTTACTCCATGGATGCCATGCCTGGTGTCATGGACCATCAAAAGTATATGGTGCTTACCACCAATATAAGTTAATCTCTGGCACAGCTGTGTCCATTCCTGGCATAGCAGCAGCATTGGAAAAATAATTTCATCCTTGACATATTTCGGGCATCCTTGGTCTAGTTGTGCATACTGGCAGAAATCCCTGATCTATTCTGAGCGTGACTGACCTAATATCTGCCATGTGTGACCTAATGGTAGCTGACTCTGGCATAATAATGGCAATGACTAACGTTTTGTAAGAATCCTGGCGAGTGTCCAGGCATGGCACAGTGTTGCCTCTGATATAATAGGGAGCATTCTTGACACATTATGGGCATCTCCGATATTATGGAGGGCATTAATGGCTTGTGATTCTAAAACCTGGACGTTTGAAGCATATTCTGTCCATATGAAGCATTTGTAGATGTGAGTACTTGATGAAAATTATAAGCTGATGTTTGGGGGTAGAGTACTTACTAAAAATGAACCCTGACATTTTGAAGGCAAAAACTATGTTTCTTTCAGAAAATAATTTTGCAAAATTGAGTTAGCGTGCCCAAACGGAAGGGGTATTTCATAGAAAAATGTTTATTTTCACAAAGTGATGCTTACAAAATTAAAACGGTTGACTTTTCAGAACATTTAAAGCTGATAGTTGATCAGATGGTCCATGCAGCTTCGGGTGTTGTTTCATTAGTTATGTGATCAATTGTAAATTGATAAGGTTTCTCCTGACTCTTCTGCAGTTAACCCTCCTGAAACGTTGGGTGGTTGCTTGTGTATAGTTAATGGATGGGCTGAGTACTGTGTATTGATGCAATGCGTTAATGGTGCGGGGGGATTTTATTCCTTGAGCAGATGTAGTGAAGCCCTCAGTGTTCATACCCTGGTTGCTTAGCATTGCCTTCAGCAAGGATTCTCATCTGGTGCTTCTGTGGACCCCTCATTGTACAAACCTTGGTTGCAGAACACAGCTTCTAGGGAGGAAAGGACCCTGTGGGTGGAGACTATACCATGCACTCTGTTCGACCTACTCATCACACATACTAAGCACTCTAACACTGATATGGTTGGGGGACTGCCCCTGTTCCCACATGGTCCGCAGTGTCCTTATGCTAATGCCCTGCGAGGGCATGATTGGGACACGCCTTGGAGCCTTACGCACCTCACTCAACGCCTCACAAAGAGTTCAAACTACATCCAACCTGGCATGAACCGTGCACTGCGAAAGGGAACCTGGTTCAAATCACTGCGCTAATGGTCGCAGCTGGGGTATGAAGCACTATTTAAGTGCTACAATACAAGCCAATACAATTGCATCCCATACGTGTCTAAGCGGTTAGCTGTAATCCCTCACCTGTGCAGACTGTGCATTCTCCCTGACATGTGCAAGCTCAATGACTTGAGTAGGCAGTGAAGTGCATTATTCACTTGTTTAGTTCATGTGTGGGCTATGCACTGTATACCTAACATGCGTAGGGCATGAGCTGCTTCTATGGTGTGCTTAGGACATGAGCTCTATCGCTGTTGTGTAGTCCATGATCTGTTTCCTTGACACATCTAGAGGCGATGAGCTGCTTCTTTGGCTTCTGTAGGCCATGAGCTGTGTCCTGACATGGTTACGCTATTACCTGTTTCCGTGACACGCATAGTAATTGAGCTGTATCTATGGAGTGTAGACCGTGACCCCCTGTGTCGTATGTGTAGGCTATCAGCTGTATCACTCTTGTGTGTAAGAGATGATCAGTTTCTGTGACAGACATGTGTAGGCCATGAACTGCATCTCTGGCATGTGTAAGCCGTGAACTGTATCCATGAGGTACCTAGAGGCCATAAGCTGCTTCTGTGGCATGAGTAGGCCATGTGCTCTATCCCTGAGATCTATATGCCGTAATCTGTTCCATGATAGCCTTGAGTAGTATCTGTGTAGCCCATGAGCTCCTCTGTGGTTTGTGTAGGACATGAGCTGTGTTGCTGTTGTGTGTTGCTCATGTTCTGATACTGTAACACGCTTGCGCCCCTGGAAGCTGCGCCTGCCCAGTGCCCGGGAAGCAAGCCCAGTCAGTGAGTGTTGGTTTATGCTTTTCTGATTCTGGCAATGAGAGGACACAACCACAGGACAATTTTCAATTTTTCATCCTGTCTGGCTATGGATTTCATGCCAGTTCTAGCCCATGTGTTTCTTAATGTTTGGATTTGACTGTGGTTGTGTTTTTTTGTTTGAGTGCCGCCTATAATCACACATGGTCAATTTCTGTAATTCTTAGTTTTTATGTCTCGGCCACAGTTTCCCTTTTGTACAATTTTTCACTGGTTTGTGATTTTTGCTGCCATGTTTTGTTGTTGTTTTTTGAAAGCTTCATGAACCAAAGCAACGAGGAAGCCAGTTTCGGAATTGGGTTTTTAGGTTCTTGACACTACAATGAGAACAATATTATTTTAGTCGAAATACTTGTGGTCCATGAACCATGTTTTGTGTAGTCTCGTGGCTCATGTTTGTTTTTTGTCTCGTTCTATATCAGATATGGTTTGCAAAACTTGCTACTTTTTCTGACAGTTTTTCTTGGGAAACGAGATGTTTCGCACCCATTGGGGATGTATGCTCTCCCTCTACGGTGAATCTTTGGACTTCATTCTTCATCGTGGGCTCTTCCTAAGATGTATGAATTGAAGGGGGTGTGAGAGACAGTTCTAGGCTCGCAACTTATTATCATTAGTTATTAATCAGTTAAAGTAAAATTGGTTAATTCTTCTCCATCCAGATGTGGCTTGGTTCATAAAACACATAATCAGTTTTTAAACTAATGCTAGCGAACAAATTTACCAACTTAATGGTGCAAATATACTTCATGTTGCTCTCTCTCTCTCTCTCTATATATATATATATATATATATATATATATATATATATGTCTGTGTTTTTTTCTTTTTTTACAAGTCCAAGCTAGAAAGGGATCTTTTCTGATAGAATCTCCATTTTCATGCCAAGCATGTTGTAAATTTGCCACGTCTTTGCTGCATCTAAGGACAAAAACATGGGCATTGTGTACAGTGGTCTAACAACAAAATTATTTCCCCTCCCCCCCCCCCCCCACGAATGTGAAGATGGGCACCTGGGTCTCCCATATCTCACAGATATTCCTTGACCTTGGGCTGAATGGGGGCCCCCGAAGGGTTAGAGGATCCCTTGAAGGCTTTGGTCCCCCAGCCCACCTGCTGCATGGATATGTTACACCCCTGATTATGTATTTCCATCCCTCAAGAGATCCCCCCCCAATAAAGTGATAGAACTAAGTATCTCACATATTTGGTGTAGCCAAACCTTTTTATCATTATCAAAATGGTATTAACTCTAAGGAGCAGGGACACTGGAATTATGTGATTCTAATGCTTTGGCGTTTTCTGCATTATTATTCTCTTGCTACATTTGTCACATAACCTTTACCTGCTGCATAGTCTGAAGATTTTAACCAACAATTGTTTGTAGCTCAAAAGTTACTAAAAACATGGTGGCACGCGTCGCTGCGCAGTGGAAGGCCCTTTGAAAAGGTTGACTGGTCACCCTTCAGTTGCTTCTTGCTATGTATTGGTGTTAAAGTGGTACTAATGAGGTGAAATCTTTGCTCCGTGTAAAATGGTGAAATATTGAAGCAATTCTATCACAAAATGTGCCACAGTGTGAGCAAAGATTACACAGCATAATTTGCCTTTTATTGCCGCATAATTTACTGAGCCCTGTCGCATAATTGGGTCCACTTCTGCCGCATAATTCTAGTGGCTCAAACTAAGGGTCTCAATCTAAATTAAACAGAAGGTACAGCTCCTCTGTGATTTATAAACACACATTGTTGTGGCGAGAGATAAGAATCGGAGAGCTGGCAGCAGCCCTGCTGCCCACATCACCCTGGGGCAGCTGTCAGGTGCCCTGGTGTCTGTCTTTAGAAACTCGCAATTGGGTGGCATAGGACAACGGAAGTCATAGGACAGACAGACACCATTTCGCAGCTCTTGGCAAAGGTCAGGGGGTGTTGAATGTTTGGATGTTTAAGTACCAACACTGGTGGGAGCGAGGGGTCAGTGAGAAACCACAATGATCCCTAGGCAAAGTCTATAGGGAAGAACATTGTATATAGTGGATGTCTGTGAAGTGAGGGGGTATAGAGGGGAACCCTCCCTGACTGTTGGGCAAGGCCAGGGTGGAAGACTGAGTAGGACTGGAGTGGTGGGCATGGGCAACCCCCAGCCTTTGGTCAAGGCAGAGTGGGTTAGTAGAGGTTGGACACAAGACCTCCCAGACCCTTAGGCAAGGCCAGAGGAGAGTGGATTGTTTGGACATGTGGCCAACCCACCCCACCCAGATGTGCAAAGCAAAGTCATGGGCCCCCACCGCAGAACGTGATGACAGGCCCCTGAGTCTCCCATATCTCACAGATAATCATTGGCCTTGGACTGAATGAGGACCCCCCTAAAGGGTTGGTGAACCCCATGCATCGCAATGGTTGCGGGGGCCTGTGTTACACCTCTGAACCTGCCTATCCATTTTGCTGTGGCTAAACTCTCTATGGCCCCGGCCAGGCGGGGGAAGCAGTGAGGTCCCTTTACATTATAAACTTGCCCCCCCCTCACAAATTAGGCTAATGGAATATGTGCATAAATAGGTGGCCCCGCCCACTTAATCATCAAGGCACATTCGATTCATGCAGTGCAGCTTCCTTTTTTAATGTTTATTCCTCTCAGTGTTCAGAAACCTCTAAAACTTTTGTTCACCAATCGTGGACTTTATTCCCTCATGTAAAGAGCATGCCTCACGATGTGCACATTTTTGACTGCTGTAGCATGTTCTTTTTCACGATTAATAAACCATTTCTTTCTGTGTCCTTTGATCTATGAAGATCTTGTGGTTCACAATTAAATGTGAAGGAAACAAGACGCCAGCTTCCAGCCAACCAGATTTATTTCTGTTCGAGAGTATTAGAAAATGTCAGCAAATTAGAGTCACAACGCTTCCTCTGTAGTATCTGTGTTATCTCCCACGGCCTCAATCGATAACAAATCAACTAAAGGCAGCTCCTTACTTGATGAGACGAATCCTCAAGTAAACAAAAGGTTGCACGTGTACTGCATTATAAAACTTATAAATGAATACATTCCCTAGGCCTCAGTGCACTGGATTAATTTCCTGTACCCAAGGTACTGATTTACTCCTGCCCTCCTTGGGTGTGACCACTCCTGCCCTCCTTGGGTGTGACCACTCCTGCCCTCCTTGGGTGTGAGCCCTCCTGCCTTCCTTGGGTGTGAGCCCTCCTGCCTTCCTTGGGTGTGAGCCCTCATGCCTTCCTTGGGTGTGAGCCCTCATGCCCTCCTTGGATGTGCGCCCCCCTGCCCTCCTTGGGTGTGAGCCCTCCATGAATGTGAGCCCTCTTGGTGTCCTTGGGTGTGAGCCCTCTTGGTGTCCTTGGGTGTGAGCCCTCCCGCTGTCCTTGGGTGTGAGCCCTCCCGCTGTCCTTGGGTGTGAGCCCTCCCGCTGTCCTTGGGTATGAGCCCTCCTTGGAAGTGAGCCCTCCTGCACTCTTTGGATGTGAGCCCTCCCGCTGTCCTTGGATGTGAGCCCTCCTGCACTCTTTGGGTGTGAGCCCTCCTGCTCTCCTTTGGGTGTGAGCCCTCCTTGAATGTGAGCCCTCCCGCTGTTCTTTGATGTGCGCCCTTCTGCCCTCTTTGGGAGTGAGCCCTCCTTGGATGTGAGCCCTCCTTGCATGTGAGCCCTCCAGCTCTCCTTTGGGTGTGAGCCCTCCTTGAATGGGAGCCCCCCTGCCCTCTTTGGGAGTGAGCCCTCCTTGGACGCGAGCCCTCCTTGGACGCGAGCCCTCCTTGGATGTGAGCCCTCCCGCTGTCCTTGGGTGTGAGCCCTCCCGCTGTCCTTGGGTGTGAGCCCTCCCGCTGTCCTTGGGTGTGAGCCCTCCCGCTGTCCTTGGGTGTGAGCCCTCCCGCTGTCCTTGGGTGTGAGCCCTCCTGCTGTCCTTGGGTGTGAGCCCTCCCGCTGTCCTCGGATGTGCGCCCTCCTGCCCTATTTGGGAGTGAGCCCTCCTTGGACGCGAGCCCTCCTTGGATGTGAGCCCTCCCGCTGTCCTTGGGTGTGAGCCCTCCTGCTGTCCTTGGGTGTGAGCCCACCCGCTGTCCTTGGATGTGAGCCCTCCTGCCCTCTTTGGGAGTGAGCCCTCCTCGGACGCGAGCCCTCCTGCCCTCTTTGGGAGTGAGCCCTCCTTGGACGCGAGCTCTCCTTGGGTGTGAGCCCTCCCGCTGTCCTTGGGTGTGAGCCCTCCCGCTGTCCTTGGGTATGAGCCCTCCTTGGAAGTGAGCCCTCCTGCACTCTTTGGATGTGAGCCCTCCCGCTGTCCTTGGATGTGAGCCCTCCCGCTGTCCTTGGATGTGAGCCCTCCTGCACTCTTTTGGTGTGAGCCCTCCTGCTCTTCTTTGGGTGTGAGCCCTCCTTGGATGTGAGCCCTCCTTGCATGTGAGCCCTCCAGCTCTCCTTTGGGTGTGAGCCCTCCTTGAATGTGAGCCCCCCTGCCCTCTTTGGGAGTGAGCCCTCCTTGGACGCGAGCCCTCCTTGGATGTGAGCCCTCCCGCTGTCCTTGGGTGTGAGCCCTCCTGCTGTCCTTGGGTGTGAGCCCTCCCGCTGTCCTCGGATGTGCGCCCTCCTGCCCTATTTGGGAGTGAGCCCTCCTTGGACGCGAGCCCTCCTTGGATGTGAGCCCTCCCGCTGTCCTTGGGTGTGAGCCCTCCCGCTGTCCTTGGGTGTGAGCCCTCCTGCTGTCCTTGGGTGTGAGCCCGCCCGCTGTCCTTGGATGTGAGCTCTCCTGCCCTCTTTGGGAGTGAGCCCTCCTCGGACGCGAGCCCTCCTGCCCTCTTTGAGAGTGAGCCCTCCTTGGACGCGACCCCCCCTGCCCTCTTTGGGAGTGAGCCCTCTTTGGGAGTGAGCCCTCTTTGGGAGTGAGCCCTCCTTGGTCGCGAGCTCTCCTTGGGTGTGAGCCCTCCCGCTGTCCTTGGGTGTGAGCCCTCCCGCTGTCCTTGGACGTGAGCCCTCCTGCCCTCTTTGGGGGTGAGCCCTCCTGCACTCTCTCCCCGCAGGCAGTAAGAGGTACTTCACTTTGTCACCGCTGATGAGGCACTGACAGCACCTCCTTGTTTGCAGAGGACGGCAGCCAGCCCCTGTTCTGCCCAGGAACCCTCCCATCCCCTTGCCTTCCTGGCGCTCTGAACTGGCACACTGTGCCAGGCTCACTTAGTCATATCCAAGCAGGCTCAGACTGTGCCTGGCGCTGAGGCCTGGGCACTGTGGGCAGACTCAGCCATACATGCTCACTCTGTCTGAAACTATGCGGTGCCCACTCGCTGTTACTATAACTCAGTGTGCCACGCTCTCAGTCACTGTGGCTGAAACTGTGCCAGGCCGTCTAAGTCCCCCCTGCGCCAGATGCGCCCCCTGTGCTTCGAACAGTAGCAGACCCATAATGCCTGGTCCACACTGGCTCGAACTGTTCCAGACCGACTCAGCCGTAGGTGCTAACACCGTGTCAGATTCACCCACTCAGTCACTGTGGCTGAAATTGTGCCCGACCCACTCACCCCGTGTCTGTCACATTGACTTCACGTGTGCCAGCCACACTCATTCACACACACTCCGACTTAAACTGTGCCAGTATCACTCAAAGCCACAGGTACGAACACCGTGGCAGGCTCACTCACTCAGTCACTTGCTGAAACTGTTCCAGGCCCATAATGTGTTAAGCTCACTCACTCAGTCACTTGCTGAAACTGTGCCGGACCTACTCACACAGTATCATACCCACTAGCTGTCACTGTGGCTTCAGGTGTGCCAAGTGCACTCACTCACAGTCACTCTCACTTAAACAGTGCCAGGCCCACTCACAGCTACTAGTACTAATACCATATCAGGCTCACTCACAGTCAGTCTGCTTAAATTCTGCCATACCAGCTCACACCCGCTCAAATCTGCCGGCCCCCCCCCCAGTGTTACCAGCGTGCTGCTGGTGCCCCCCTAGCAAGCATGCGGTCTCGGACGCAGCTCAGCAGCACAGAGATGGCTTCACGCAGCGGTCCAAGTGGCGGGATCTGATTTATGAGAGACCCTCCCCTACTTCTTGTAAAAAGACTCCCTAACTGTCCCGGAAGGTTAATTCCTATATCTTAAATGCGTCAGCTGAAGCGTCATGCAATGACTCTGCTGTCTGTGAAACCGAAGCAGACAGACTGGGTGATGCTCACCTAAAAGAAATGCAAATGCGCGCAAGGAGTTAATGCACAGATGTGTAGGGTAATCTGCAAATGTAAGAGGCTTGGGAGCCGTACTGGCTTGAATTGATCTAATCACTCAAAGCTTTCTAGTGACAAAGATTTCTTGAGTGCAAAGAATTAACAACTGAGCTGTGAAGTGCATGCTTTTAACTGAAATTGTATTTACATAGAATTTACAACATCTGACGAGGTATTGAAGGAACAGTTATGTCAAAAAATTGCATTACGTTCAGCGTGTGTATTACAGTCTATATTCTGAAAGCACCATTTCGTCTTAAACCTTTTTGTGAATTTTGTATATTAAACTGTGTGTAACGCAAGCTTAAAGAATGACTTACCTATGCACACAGTCTTTGACCTCGTAGGACAAAAAACACACAAGTCCCTATTCTCCGCTGCACCAACAAAGATTCTGTGCCCTCTGGGTGCACACAAACCTCTGCAGCGCATTACCTAACGGAGGTTTCTTAATATACTATATTGCATTTCCCAGTGACCAACAATTTATTTTCGTTTACGCTGCGTGGTGTTTTATATGTAGCTACAGGCGGTGAAAGACCAAAAAAACATATGTAATAGTTCGGTTTTTAGCCACGCCTTTGACCCCACCCCCTTCGCATGCAGCATCACAGGTCCCATACTTTTTTTAATGCGCTTCGACCATTTTCACGTCACTGCAGCTACTTCTCTGCCACTGTAGCGTGCGGCGAGCTCGAGGGAGGACACTCCCAGGAGTTGAAAAAACGATTACAATAATTCAAATACAGCTGGAAATGACTTGTACTTAAAAATAATGCCAGGGCTCTCGTCAGGAGGCCGCTGCAGCCCCTGCCAATGAAAATAACAACACAACTACTAACCATCACACTGCTACAAGTGAGACAGTTCAGGCTATTCCAGGCCCCACAACTATAAGAATGGCTTAAGCGGCAGGTAATAGTCATTTTTAATGTATATTAAATTGATAGTTAACTGTTGTTGTGCTCATCTGTAAATTAGATAGCGCCACCTTCTGGCAGCCCACCACACGTCCGTGTTGACAATTAAGTGCTGCACCAGAAACCGCCGGCTCAAATTAGGCACTGAAAATGACTTTACTATGCATTTTTTTTTTTTTCTAAAGTAATGATAAAGTGACCTGCCTGTGGGTGGTACAGGCGGCTATTACAGTAAAGTCGGGCAGGAAGTGGAATACACCAGAGGAACACCAGCAGGCGTCGGAAGGGCAGGATTTCCTTTTCAGAGCAGTCCAAGAGCAGGTTACTTTCTTGAGCGAGCGCGGTGCCCGGAGGGTTGAAGCAAAATCCGGATTTCATTTGCGCAGCAGGCGAAGCATTTTTCTAATTTGGCGCATTTGCTTTTGATAGGCCGACACCAAATATGCCAATAGACCCGATTCAGGCGGAAAACTCCAGATTATTTAAGCCAAATATGGCTTTATTTTGGCTTCCTCCCGCTTTGAATTGCCTCTCCTTCAATAGAAGTCGGTGGGAGAAATACAGTCTCCCGATTATATCTCCCACTTTCCTCTTTTAAAATGTTGGCGTGAATGTGACACTGCCTCCGAGGTCAGTAGGGAGTGCTCTTGGGTCGGTCTCTGCTTGTTGCAGTCCCTCAAAATAAGCCTCCCTCGCTCTCCTCTAGAAATAGAAAGGATTCCCGTGAGATTCCTTACACTGGGAAAGGATGAATGTTTTCGTGCCTCCTCTTGAATGGAAATAGTTTCCAGTTGTTTTCCCCCCAAACTCCACAAGGTTGGGTGGAGATTTGAGAGGGGCGGGGGGATTACTCGGTCGTCTCTCTCTCTCTCTCTTTTTTTGTTTTGTTTTGTGTACCAGGGTTTCCTGGAGCTTTGCAACCTCGTACAATAGACCTCTTTCCTTTGAATCCACCGAGGCCGGTCTCATTTAAGGGCTCTGGGGACTTCAGACCAGAAGAGAACATCTCTAGATTTTTTTTTTTTGGGGGGGGGGGGCAGGGCAACCCCTGTGAGCCTCCAGCTCTGCGTGAAGTTAATGAGAAGACCGGGTTTGGCCTAGAATGGAGTCCTAACCTGACAAAAGGAGATACTATTTTCCAGAAGGAACAAGTCCAGGGTTCACGCGCCAGCCCTGCTATTTTTAGGGAGGTGACATCCGTCCGCTTATCCGAAGCAGAAGAGGGCCGGCTGAACCGTGCCACCTTGTGCCCCTGCATTGTAGATGCTTACATTGGTAAACACTGTGTGGGGAACCCGGCCACCACCTTACCTCTGACAGCATCCTGTTCATTTTGTAAGACAAGCCCTGAGAGAAGACAGCCACATCATTAACCCATCTATTGCCTAATGGACTGCAAATGTGCTATTGTGCTCTGAATCTGGATACAGAACACCAGTAGAAAACAAACATGCACGTTTGACTCTTCAAAAAAAAAAGTACGTGGAAAATATACATATGATTATGAACAGTAAAACAAGCCAACATGTTCTTTTCACATTTCTGTGTGATTGTGTTAATTTCTTGCTTTTGTTTAGTATGTGTGTGCCATATTAACTCAGGAATGTTATGAGGCAGGACATCACTTTTTGTGACATCACTTCCTGTGATGCAATTGCGTATTGCTTACGCTAGTTATACCCCTACTTATTTTTCTTAAGACTTATGCTCTGAAAAGGAAGGTATGTGCAAGCCACACCTCCTTAAAACTCCTATTCTGTGTCCAGCTAGAGCGCTGCTGTTCATCAGGTGGGGAAGGGAGGTAGCCGGGCTGTTCAGTATCCTGTGTGCCAGTGCTTGACATTGTGCATATTGAAGTGCTGCATTCAGTATCCAGAATATCTGTTTGCTACTGAGAAGTGCTGGTACTCACCCATTAAAAGTATTGAGCTCCTGCTGAGAACTACTCCTATTGCCCGTTGAAAGCATAGCACCCCCGCTGAGCAGTGTCAGTACTCTCAAATTGAGTATTGAACGACAGCTGAGAAGTGCTGGTACTTTCATTTTCCAATGAAAGAAGTCGAGGCGCTTTCCCATCAAAAATATTGAACCTCTGTTCAGAAGTGCTGATACCTTCCCACTCACAGATTTGTTCCCCTACTTAGAAGTGGTGGTGAAAGTGTTACCCATCTGCAGAAAGGTGTTATCACTCTCCCAGTGAAAATACTTCAGTGATGCTGAGGAGTTCTGATGCTCTACCATTGAAATTACTTCACTGCTTCCGAGGAGCTCTAGTACTCTTCATTGAAGGTGCACCACTGCTGCTGATGTGTTCTGGTACTCTACCATTGAAAGTATTGCACTGTTGCTTAGAAGTAATGGCACTGTACTGTTGAAGGTACTGCACTGCTGCTGAGGAGTTCTGATGCCCTACCATTGAAGGTACTGCACTGCTGCTGAGGAGTTCTGATGCTTTACCATTGAAGGTACTGCAGTGCTGCTTAGGAGTTCTGGCACTCTGCCATTGAAGGCACTGCAGTGCTGCTGAGGAGTTCTGGTACTCTACCATTGAAATTACTTCACTGCTTCCGAGGAGCTCTAGTACTCTTCATTGAAGGTGCAGCACTGCTGCTGATGTGTTCTGGTACTCTACCTTTGAAAGTATTGCACTGTTGCTTAGAAGTAATGGCACTGTACTGTTGAATGTACTGCACTGCTGCTGAGGAGTTCTGATGCTCTACCATTGAATGTACTGCACTGCTGCTGAGGAGTTCTGATGCTCTACCATTGAAGGTACTGCACTGCTGCTGAGGAGTTCTGATGCTTTACCATTGAAGGTACTGCACTGCTGCTTAGGAGTTCTGGCACTCTGCCATTGAATGTACTGCAGTGCTGCTGAGGAGTTCTGGCACTCTGCCGTTGAAGGTACTGCACCGCTGCTCAGGAGTTCTGGTACTCTCCCATTGAAATTACTTCACTGCTTCCGAGGAGCTCTAGTACTCTTCATTGAAGGTGCACCACTGCTGCTGATGTGTTCTGGTACTCTACCATTGAAAGTATTTCACTGTTGCTTAGAAGTAATGGCACTGTACTGTTGAAAGTACTGCACTGCTGCTGAGGAGTTCTGATGCTCTACCATTGAAGGTATTGCACTGCTGCTTAGGAGTTCTGGTACTCTGCCATTGAAGCTACTGCAGTGCTGCTGAGGAGTTCTGGTACTCTCCCATTGAAATTACTTCACTGCTTCCGAGGAGCTCTGGTACTCTTCAGTGAAGGTGCAGCACTGCTGCTGAGGAGTTCTGGTACTCTCCCATTGAAATTACTTCACTGCTTCCGAGGAGCTCTGGTACTCTTCAGTGAAGGTGCAGCACTGCTGCTGAGGAGTTCTGGTACTCTATCATTGAAAGTACTACACTGCTGCTTAGAAGTACTGGCACTGTACTATTGTAACTACTGCACTGCTGCTGATGAGTTCTGGTACTCAACCATTGGAAGTTTTGCACTGTTGCTTAGAAGTATTGGTACTTTTGAAAGTACTGCACTGCTGCTGAGGAGCTCTGGTCCTCTTCATTGAAGGTGCAGCACTACTGCTGAGGAGTTCTGATACTCTTATCATTGAAAGTACTGCACTTCTGCTTAGAAGTACTGGTACTCTAGTATTGAAAGTACTGCTCTGCTGCTTAGGAGTTCTGGTACTCTGCCATTGAAGGCACTGCAGTGCTACTGAGGAGCTCTAGTACTCTTCATTGAAGGTGCAGCACTGCTGCTGATGTGTTCTGGTACTCTACATTTGAAAGTATTGCACTGTTGCTTAGAAGTAATGGCACTGTACTGTTGAAGGTACTGCACTGCTGCTGAGGAGTTCTGATGCTCTACCATTGAATGTACTGCACTGCTGCTGAGGAGTTCTGATGCTCTACCATTGAAGGTACTGCACTGCTGCTGAGGAGTTTTGATGCTCTACCATTGAAGGTACTGCACTGCTGCTTAGGAGTTCTGGCACTCTGCCATTGAAGGTACTGCAGTGCTGCTGAGGAGTTCTGGCACTCTGCCATTGAATGTACTGCAGTGCTGCTGAGGAGTTCTGGCACTCTGCCGTTGAAGGTACTGCACCGCTGCTCAGGAGTTCTGGTACTCTCCCATTGAAATTACTTCACTGCTTCCGAGGAGCTCTAGTACTCTTCATTGAAGGTGCACCACTGCTGCTGATGTGTTCTGGTACTCTACCATTGAAAGTATTTCACTGTTGCTTAGAAGTAATGGCACTGTACTGTTGAAAGTACTGCACTGCTGCTGAGGAGTTCTGATGCTCTACCATTGAAGGTATTGCACTGCTGCTTAGGAGTTCTGGTACTCTGCCATTGAAGCTACTGCAGTGCTGCTGAGGAGTTCTGGTACTCTCCCATTGAAATTACTTCACTGCTTCCGAGGAGCTCTGGTACTCTTCAGTGAAGGTGCAGCACTGCTGCTGAGGAGTTCTGGTACTCTCCCATTGAAATTACTTCACTGCTTCCGAGGAGCTCTGGTACTCTTCAGTGAAGGTGCAGCACTGCTGCTGAGGAGTTCTGGTACTCTATCATTGAAAGTACTACACTGCTGCTTAGAAGTACTGGCACTGTACTATTGTAACTACTGCACTGCTGCTGATGAGTTCTGGTACTCAACCATTGGAAGTTTTGCACTGTTGCTTAGAAGTATTGGTACTTTTGAAAGTACTGCACTGCTGCCGAGGAGCTCTGGTCCTCTTCATTGAAGGTGCAGCACTACTGCTGAGGAGTTCTGATACTCTTATCATTGAAAGTACTGCACTTCTGCTTAGAAGTACTGGTACTCTAGTATTGAAAGTACTGCTCTGCTGCTTAGGAGTTCTGGTACTCTGCCATTGAAGGCACTGCAGTGCTGCTGAGGAGCTCTAGTACTCTTCATTGAAGGTGCAGCACTGCTGCTGATGTGTTCTGGTACTCTACCTTTGAAAGTATTGCACTGTTGCTTAGAAGTAATGGCACTGTACTGTTGAAGGTACTGCACTGCTGCTGAGGAGTTCTGATGCTCTACCATTGAATGTACTGCACTGCTGCTGAGGAGTTCTGATGCTCTACCATTGAAGGTACTGCACTGCTGCTGAGGAGTTTTGATGCTCTACCATTGAAGGTACTGCACTGCTGCTTAGGAGTTCTGGCACTCTGCCATTGAAGGTACTGCAGTGCTGCTGAGGAGTTCTGATGCTCTACCATTGAATGTACTGCACTGCTGCTGAGGAGTTCTGATGCTCTACCATTGAAGGTACTGCACTGCTGCTGAGGAGTTTTGATGCTCTACCATTGAAGGTACTGCACTGCTGCTTAGGAGTTCTGGCACTCTGCCATTGAAGGTACTGCAGTGCTGCTGAGGAGTTCTGGCACTCTGCCATTGAATGTACTGCAGTGCTGCTGAGGAGTTCTGGCACTCTGCCGTTGAAGGTACTGCAGTGCTGCTGAGGAGTTCTGGCACTCTGCCATTGAAGGTACTGCAGTGCTGCTGAGGAGTTCTGGCACTCTCCCGTTGAAGGTACTGCACCGCTGCTCAGGAGTTCTGGTACTCTCCCATTGAAATTACTTCACTGCTTCCGAGGAGCTCTGGTACTCTTCATTGAAGGTGCAGCACTGCTGCTGATGTATTCTGGTACTCTACCTTTGAAAGTATTGCACTGTTGCTTAGAAATATTGGTACTGTACTGTTGAGAGTAATGCACTGCTGATGAGGCGTTCTGGTACTCCACCATTGAAAGTTTTACACTGTTGCTTAGAAGTAATGGTACTGTACTGTTGAAAGTACTGCACTGCTGCTGAGGAGCTCTGGTCCTCTTCATTGAAGGTGCAGCACTACTGCTGAGGAGTTCTGATACTCTATCATTGAAAGTACTGCACTTCTGCTTAGAAGTACTGGTACTCTACTATTGAAAGTATTGCTGAGGAGTTCTGGTATTCTACCATTGAAAGTACTCCACTGCTGCTGAGAAGTGCTGGTACTCTATTGTGGTGGCTAGGCACAGTGGTGGTTGCATGTGGCTTGGCGCGGGTAAACTACGCCAACGCTTGCTACTGAGGATTTCTGCCAAGGTTTACTAGCTCGGCCATTGACCAGGCTCCAGTTATTCCAGAACATGGCAATGAAGCTAGTCTGTGGCTTACATCAGTTCGGCCATGTTACGGAGGCAAGGAGGAGCTGTGTTTGCTCCCAGTTGAACTAAGGATTCATTTAACAGCACTAACCTCGATCACCGAGCACCTTGTGAGACGGGAGGACCAGCACTCCATGCTAGGTTGCGAGGTGTCCTCCCAGTTACACTTTGCATTCGGCCCACTCAGTTCATGTTTTTGCCCCAAGACCTACATGTCCATGTCAGAGGGAAAACTATTTCCATTGAGGCCTCTCAACTTTGGAATTATCTTCCAGTCTCGCTTAGGCCCATATTTGGATGTTTGCCTGTTCGGAAAAAAATGGAGTGAGGCAAGAATTGGGCAAAGATACCGAGCCAGTCGTTGTATCAGTCCATAATTCAGCCAGTTCAACGACTGACTGTGCATCCTCACTCTTTTACCATTCTGTGGTTGCTTTCTCCCTTTGTACTTTACTAGTGCAAAGATGCCTTTGTGGTGAACGTTGCACTTACAAAGACCTGCTTCATTCAGTCATTGATTGAGAGTACTTGACGGGTGCGGAGAAGAACCAAGTGTTCCAGGGGGGGCCTCCGGCACTCATTTTTGGGGACTAGCAGTTCTTTTCCCTCATGAGACTTCAGTCTAGAGCTAAAGAGAGAAAAACACAAAATGGGGAAGAAGGGAGAGAGAAACAAAAACAATGATGAAGAAGGACTTCATGGATCCAGAGAGCCTGTGACAGTGTGGTAAAGAAGCAGGGAGTCAGTGCTGGTGGATGAAAGAAACATGAGGGTGAATGGAGATGGCAGATCCCTGGTGTGTGGTACCACTGACATTCAGCAGCCGCGGGCTTCTGAGCAAAACCTGGAATCCAGTATAGATTACCTGGTATTCGGCAACCTTGACTTTCGGCAGCACAAGCTGTGAGAGCTTTAGGAAGACTTTTGGCACCGGCACTTCTTCTTTTACAAATTAAGCACTGCCTAATGTCAGCAATTTATGAAAAGATGCTCCAGAAGAGCTGGTGTGACCAGTGAGTAGACATAATTCTCCCAGGTGTGGGAGCCAACCCATACCGCATAGGAAACACTACATTTCCGGGGGAGCGGAGACGGGTGACACGACGGTCTTACAGAGAGCCTTGGCTGTAAGAGCGACAACATGAGCCCAGTCCTCAAAAGATGTAAATCAGACAAAAATGTCACACAAAATGTTAAAGAGCCTCTAAAATTTGAAGAAAAAAAATCATTTCTGAATCTCTCAATTAGAAACACAAGATTAGATGACTAATTTACATGGCATGTATTGAGATTCACATATTTTACGAATATGAAACATTTAAGAACACCCCCATTCCTTGTCATTGTTGCCACGGGCCACAGAAGAGGCCAGTATTTCATTATTCTGTTCATATGGTGGTATTATTATTCAATGTGAAACATTATTATTTTATATTAACTCTGTACGTTTTTCTAGAACATAGACCCCAAACTGAATTACTTCAACGAGCTCTCGGTTTGAAGGCTAAGGAAACTGATGACCAATGAAGTAAAGTGATGTGCTTTGGATCACACAGATTGACTCAAGGGGTGGAGCTGGGATTTAAACCCAGGTTCCTTTATTAAGCAGGTGCAGGGTTGCATCCTTCTCCCTTCTGTTTAGCACCAAAAGGAAAACAGAGTGACAGGACATGTCTTTCTGAAACCATGTTGCACACACCACGTGTTTCCTTGTAGTGCTGTAACCCACAGGGTGGAACTATGTGGGGCTTACAGACCTACTCCGTTTATTGACCTGTACAAGTCACTGTAGTGTTGAGCCTCACCTATGAGCAGTGGTATCGTGTCCCCCCCTCCCCTCAGTACCTTAAGTGGGGTAACTACATTGGACTCTGTGGGGCTGCAGAAATAAACACAGCGAGGGCTAAAAAGTGGGGGTTGAGGGCTGCTGTGTGAGGTCCAGCAAAAGAAAGGGAAATAAACGATGCACACAAAGGAAAAAGATAAAAACAGCAGAAAAGTGTTTTAGAAAGGCAAGTAAGAAAAATTAATGTGAGAAAAGAAAGAACTGTGGTAGTTGGAAACTGGGCACGCGGAACGGGAGAAGACAGAAGCAAAAAGTATTGAAAAGTGAAAGAAAGGAACTAGCAAAGTGAAAGGAATTGTGGTTGAAAAGAAAGAGAGAGTGCAAGGGTGGATGACTGAAAGAATGAATGGGTGGATAGAAAGAGGAAATGATCAGTTGGTGAAAGGATGGAAGAAAGGAATGAAGGAGAGCTGGATAAGAAAGATGGACAGAAGAGTGAATGTATGGATGGCTGGAAGAATGAAAGGCTGATCAATATGTGCAGGAACGCATGGTTGGTTAAAATAATGAAAGGATGGATGGAAAGGTAAAAAGATGGCGGGCGGGTGGCAGGATGAACAGAGAGATGAGTGGATGCAAGGTCTAAGCAAACTGTAATAGGAAGGGCCAGGGGTAATTCCTTCCTTTGTTCTGTATCATTAGTGGTTTGGCTGTGAGCAGAGGTGTGACATAACCCCCGCAGGTGAAAATGAAGGGAGGGGCTAGCTCCAGGGGCACCCCCCCAGCAAAAGGGGTAGTAACTGGCCCGGGGAGGCCTCCCTCCATGTACTTTTACGGGGGAGGGAGGCGGCGGTGTTCAAGCCTCTTTATGCCACCTAGTGGAGGGCATTTTAATTTTCTCCCTACTACTTTACCTAAGATACTTTGTTAATGTCATTTCTGGCTCGCCTGACTTGACAGACAAAACAAATTTAGGAGATTCTGAACAACTCGATGACTGTAATTAAATAATTAACAAAACAAGGAAGCTGGGAGCCTGGACAGACTTTGCTCGACAGGTGACACCACTTCGAAGGTGTGCATCATGTCTTTCGAGAGATATGTTCAACTAATGTTTAATTTTCAGTTTCCACTCCAAAACGTGAGGTGACAGGAATATTATCACCTGCGTCCCCCCCACCCCAAAATCTGGGGGTATAAATCCTCCACCCCCTCAGCCCACCTCCCCTCCATCCAACCCATGGAAGCCTCCACGGTTCCCAAGCCCATAGGTCCGGGCTCACAGGGCCTGCAGGGAGCAGTCACGCGCACCCGTGCCCACGAGGTTGTTTATGGCGCGTGCAGCGCATGCGCGGACCTAGGCCAGGGCCCCGGGGCCTCCACGTGTGATTCTCATGGAGGAGGGCCCTGCGCGAGACACGCGGGCTGTGAAAAGAGACTCTCTGCTGGGATGCATTAGGCAGGAAGGAAAGCATGGCTCTTTGTATCTGTTCCAACAAACTCCTACCCCTCTCTAGTCCCCCCTCAACAAAGAAAATGAAAAAAACAAAGGCTGTAGTTAATTGGAAAATCTCGAGATTTATCGCATAAAGAAAAAGCAGATGGCTGTGTATTACATGGTTTGCATTCATGCAGTGCCACTCATAAAACTATTGATGAAAAACTCTGCTTCACACGCACGGAGCTAGGCACAGCGACTGTCGCGCACACACTCCACGGAGAGGTACAGTGTGGCTGTCGCGGTGTGTGCGATATACCTCACCCACACACACAGTGCGTCACACACAAACACCACGCAGAGGTACAGTGTGGCCGTCACGGTGTGTGCGATATACCTCACCCACACAAACAGTGCGTCGCACACACCACGCAGAGGTACAGTTCGCTATCATGGTGTGTGCGATACACCTCACCAACACACGCTGTGTGTCGCACACACACTCCACGCAGAGGTACAGTGTGGCCGTCACGGTGTGTGCGATACACCTCACCCACACTCACACTGTGTGTCGCAGATACACCTCACCCACACACACACTGTGTGTCACAGACACACTCCACACAGAGATACAGTGTGGCCATCGCGGTGTGGGCGACGCACTGTGTGTGTGGGTGAGGTGAATCGCACACACCGCGATGGCCACACTGTACCTCTGTGTGGAGTGTGTCTGTGACACAGTGTGTGTGTGGGTGAGGTGTATCTGCGTGGAGTGTATCTGTGACACACAGTGTGAGTGTGGGTGAGGTGTATCGCACACACCGTGACGGCCACACTGTACCTCTGCGTGGAGTGTGTGTGCGACACACAGCGTGTCGCACACACATACACACACCACGCAGAGGTACAGTTGGCAGTCATGGTGTGTGCGATACACCTCACCAACACACACTGTGTGTCGCAGACACACTCCATGCATAAGTACAGTGTGACAGCCGCTGTGTGTGTGATACACCTCCATCACACACTCACCAAGGGGCATATTTACGGTTCTGTGGCGTAGGGCAGCACAAGTTAACTTGATGAACTGCCCTGTGTCACAGCGAAAGGGCAGGAATGCGCTGTATCTATGGCATACAACCCATTCTTGTCCTTTCCCCCTGGGCTGGGCCGTTTTGTCAGCCTGGTGCCAACGCAGGCATCCTTGCACCACAGGTGCCTGCGTTGCATGCAGAATTGTTTTTGTGCAGGAAGGGACACCTTTGTGCACAAAAACCATTCTGGGAGTTTTTTTCCTCTTTCAGTGTGTGCTGCATACATAAAAAGAGGACAAATTAGGCGAAATAGCGATATTTCTCCTCGTTGCGTCTCTCCTGGAAGGCGTAAGGTTTTAGCACATCCCGAGGTTTACATGGTCTTATAAATCTGCGTTTGCGTCAAAATCTATGGGTGTTGCATGAGAACACCCACTGCAACACCATCAAACGCCTCCCTTGCGCAGTGTAAGTCAACGCAGCGATTTGCACTCCCTTGCATTATTCCATATTTATTAGGCCATTCAAAGCCATGCAAAGTGGCTTTGTTTGGCCTCATAAGAACGAGTTAGTGATTTGCACTGCTGTTGCATCACAAAATAATGCAACAGTAGGGCAAGGGCCTCATAACTATGGGCCCGAGTGTCGAAGGCACACACCACACAGAGGCACAGTGTGGCCATCTCTGAGTGGCGAGCAATACACCTCCACTATACACACCCGAGGGACCTATTCACAAAGGTCCTCGGCACTCGTAGTGAGACCTCCGCAATGGGTAACTACAGTATGGCGGTCCCGCGACAAGTGTGGGGCATTTGCAACTACTACAGGGCCCCCCTCAGGAGTGAAGGGGCCCTTTGTGAATTGGGCCCTGACTGTTGCAGGCACATGCCAAGCAGAGGCACAGTGTGGCCATCACTGTGTGTGTGTATAAGACCTCCACCACACACACACAAATGTAAAGGCACAGATACACGTGGATATGGGTATTATGCTTTGCACTTCCACAAACTAAAACTAAAGTCCACAATCACAGGCAGGGAATGGGAGTTGTGCATGCCAGGCGTCACATGCACAGAGCTAGGTACACCAGGTGTCATACATGGACTCAACTATGGACATGCTTCAAGTCACATGCATGTGTGAGCATGCATGGAGCTTGTCAGAACAATTGTCACTGACACACACTGCCATGCTGTCGTATGCAAGCAGGTTGTTGCAGTTCATGGCATGGTCACATGAAACTTTTTCACATGCAGTGATGGCAAAGGCACACAGACAACATAGCACTCACTCAGCTCGTCACATTGTGTCACATGCACATTTATGTACGGTGCTGGACATACCACATATCACGTGCACCCCACCTCCGAGCTGTGCATTAAGTCTTTGTGATGAAAAGGTACACACCTGAACTTGTCAGGCATCACCTGTGCTTACGGACAAACACGTTATCACATGTACCGACACTACCAGATAGATGCTCATGCACTGTCTAGAATGCACACAAGCGTGGAACCAGAAGCATATTATCACATGGACATACTAGCCCAGAAACAAGAGCATGGAGTCACATAACTATTAGATTATCTGCATTCACATAGCGTATTGCACCGTTTGTGTGGCCCTGGAGCATTTTCATAACCTGGGCGCCCATGCTTAGCGGACCGGAGTTAAAGTGGTCTGTCCATACTGTGTTCTGTAGTGTTCAAAGGCTCGTCTTATGAGATAGTGGTTGGCAATTTGGGAGTAGATTTGTGAATTGTTTAGTGATGAGGTATATCGGACTGTGTTCGTTCAGATTCGTTTTTTTGGTCTGTGTGGGCCGCTGTGTTCTCTGTTGCCTGCGCCAGAGCCTATTGCCGTTTGGTTAATTTTGCTGGAATGCATGGACGGCTTCATGTTATGTCCAAAGCATCTTTTCTCATTATGTGGTTTTGATGCTATTCTGCATGCAAGTTAACTGAAGACGTTGGTATGTAGGTCGGTTAGAGGATATAGCTGTGTCATTACACCTTAATTGGATGGCCCATTAAAGCGGCACATGCCTATCCAATTACATAGCACAGACCTCTGTTGTGCCATGGGTTGTGCCCAGTGCTTGATTTGTAAACGAATGAGTAGTGGTGCCCAAGGCTGTGCTCAGGAGCCTGGGGCCAGCACTATTAAATGTCAGCGTGCCGAATACCAAGGCTGTGTAGGCTTTGGTTCACCTCCGGTCTTTTTAATCCACTACCAGTCACTCCCTGCCCCTTTATTTCACTCTTGCAGGTTCCTGCTTTCTCCCTTTGTCACGGTTTTGCCGTCTTTCTCTTCCTCCGCTTTTTGCTGTGTGTGTTTTTTTCTGTCTTGCTATCGGGAAATGCATGATCAGGAAAAATGAGTGCAGGTCCCCAAAAATGAGTGCGTGTGGGCTCCACCAGCTCAAATTCAGCACTGTTTGTGCTAAATGTGTATTGTTGCTGAAGGTTGATGTGGAAGTAGAACTGAATCTGGTTATGGACACATTGAGATGCTTAAGCATGTATCATGCTTACGCGGTCAGCGCATGCGTGTGTGGCGTTGCTCAAAGGGCAGACGCGGCAGATATGACAGGCCTTGGATGCAGTCGAGCACATCCTAGAGGATTTACATGGCAGATGCTGTGCACCGGGTCTTGCATGGCCTTGATTACACGCTGGGCTGTGAAGAATGGATGTAGTAAGGAATTGCTCTCACACAGGGTTACACACAATAGGCGCATTGCATGGGATTGTCCAGAGCACACAGGCCCAGAAAGGCATTGCTCAGAGTGTGTGCTTACATGTCCTAGATTGCAGTTTGCAGACTTTGTCTAGCTGTGCTCCCAGCACCCGGGGTCACTTGGCGGATCCCGTACCCACCAACCTGAGAATCTTTTTCATCATGTGAAATCTACAAGGGAAGGGGGTAGGATCATGATGCATGGGGTTTTAAACCGCCTGCTCTGTCTAAACCACCCAAGCATCTCTCCCCCCACAGCAATAAGGAACTAATCTAGTACCACCTGCCATGTCCCAGAGGTTTTAATTGGAGCTCATCTGTGTAGACCATTCCCGCCAGCGGCGGAAACCCACTCTGGGCAAGGGTTACCAGCTCGCAATATGATTGTGCCCTGGGTCACAAAATGTTTGTATCTCTCCCGTGTGGCTGTGTGATGAGGCATGAAACTGTGTGTCACACTGCACTACCGTGTGTTGGCAGTCTTGGGGTATAAAACTTGTGCTTAAAGAACTGCTCTTTTAACTCACAGATATGCTCGACTAGGGTGACCACCTCACTCAAGGTCAATACAGACCCTCTCTTCTCACCTACAAATTATCTTTTACAGTTGTGCTGTTCTGATTAGTTCAGTAGAAGCAAGCAAGACTACACCACCCAGAATGCAATAGTTTATCACACAAAAGCCAGGACTGGAGGCAATGTCCATAATGACTTTGATGGAGGGGGTCACCCTCTGCTTAAGTAATAGAGTACATGGGCCAACACAAATCTGGCTTTCTTGAAAGATATAGCAAACAATATGTGGCCGGGGTCGATGGACACCATGCATGAGTTTTACAAAACTGTGTTTGCAGCACATGGGTCTTTCACTCAGTGCTTAATTTGAGCCAGTGGATTTCCGGTGCTCAGCGCCGGTACTTAATTGCCAACACGGGGGCTTGTCTAGTGTAGAGATGAGCACAGTTGCCAATTAACTTGATATACATTAAAAATGACTACTACCGACCGCCCCAAACCATTCTCATAGCTTGGCGGCCTGCAGTTGTCTGAAAAGTCACACTTGTAGGAGTGTGATTGTTAGTAGTTGTGTTAATATTGTCATTGACAGCACTTCTGGGATCAATGTGTGGTTAGCTACAGTGGCCTCTGGCGAGAGTCCTGGCACTTATTTGACAAATTAAGCACTACTTTCACTGCTTTGCAGAGCCCAACCTTGCTGCTAAACAGATGCAGTGAGCAAGCTTTGCCCACCCTCAGTCGAAGGATATAGCGGCCGAACCGCACGCACCATGCTCGCTGCTTGCAGGCTCGCTTGAAGCGCTCAAAGCTTGCATGCAGCGCAAGGGCTCCCCTGGCAGCTCCAGCGCATACATTTGCATTGATGTAGCTCAGAAGTGCAGGGCCTGGCCTCCTCCGAGCTGCTTCTAATTAAGTGACTATTCGTTACAGGGCTGTTTGTTTTTGCTTTCCCTGTGCCAACATTTGAGAGTCTGATTTGTGGCATATGGAAATATGCATAAAAAGACATTGTTTATGATATCATTAAATTAGAAATAAAGTGAAGGGTCTGAAATGTTCTTTCTGCAGACATGCAATCGGACTGACAAGCCGGTGGGGTTTATGGGGACGGGGGGTGGGGTGACTTGTAGGGCCAGGGGGTGGTGGATGACGAAAGAAGCATGGGAGTTTTAAGGACCCATACATAGGTGTTGTGTTCTTAAGATTATTGTGCGATTCCGCCAATCTCCATAGCGTGAGAGCGTACAACAAGGAAAACAAGGTACTTCTAAGCGCTTAGTACCATTAATAGTGTGCGGAGTAGCCTGTTTGGACTTGCTTGCTGTGGCTGAGGGTGGGCTGGGGAACTGGTTTTATTTTGGTATGGGGGTGCTTAACCTTTCGACCTTCTGTATTGTACTGCATTACCGCATCTATATGGGATAAAGTACCCCTACTGTGTATTATAAGGCAAGTCACAGAGTAGTTCTGTGACCGTGTAGAAGAATGAGGCTAAAGGCAGAGTTTCTTTAAAAGGTAATGGAATTCAAAAGTTACGTGCAATAGCCTTTTAATGTACAGCAGAGGTTATTATATTTCTTAGAATGTATGGTCACATCATCATCCTCCCCACAAACCTTTTACGTTTTTGGTGTCTTGCACTTTCATGTTTGTTGCAGACACCAACAATAAAAGCAGAATCTCTACTACAAACTTAAGTGCACAAAAAAAGCAGTTAGCATTTTTTGCAAAAAGATATTAGAGTATGTTTGATGTAAATCAGATTAAAAATGCGTTGGCTCATATTGTGTACAAACATGCAGAGATTCTATTTTTCCTTTAATGACTCGTAGCATGGAAAAAAAAAACACGTTGCCACAAATCCCTTATTTCTACTTATCAAATTTTTATGTTAAAAAAAAACATCAGAAGAATGAAAATCCAGTTCCCGTTTTCATTGTTTAAGCTGCAGCTGTCATGATGCTCTGTAACCTAGATTTACATTGGCTGGTGGCTCTGGCAGCATGCACTGTGTCAGAACTCAACTGTAATAACTTATTACAGCTGTGCATCAATGTAATTTCATCAAACAACTAGAACCATTGTAACGTGCCTATAGTAAGGAAATTCGAGATGGGTTTTCTGCAGTCCCTCTGTATTAGATAGTGCATACTCCCCATCTGTGGAATGCTGACGAATTGGCCCTTATTTAAAGCAAGCCATACTTCACATGGTGTGTGGTTGCGTAATATTTTTGTTATAATCTTATGTGGGAAGTGTTCTATGCTGTACAAGGTGACCATCAATGTGCGGTTGGTATCTGTTCTCAGGTCTGTGGCAGAAAGACTTTACCTTTTGGCCCTTGTGGACTCCACTAAGAGACTACTGGAAGCCGGTGGCCCCGGCGCCAACATTTTCTACGATTTGAACCTGCAAACAATGCACAAAATTACAGACACAAGTATACATTAAACAACCACAAGTTTTAATTTTTTTCCAATTCACAAACATCAACATTTTAATGAAAAGATGGTACATTTTCAAAATCTTCTTTAAATCTGCGCCACACCCTAGAATATCACGTTTTTTATTCCCAACGGATGTTTCCTTTTTGTCGATGCACATCAGTGCTTCGGTTGAGACCACCAACTCTCTATTCTACCTTCGGTTTGTTCTTCGCGAGTCAAGCAAAGGATTTCACATTAATTTGTAGCCTCCAGTTTTGAATTCCTTCAGATTTACAAGCATTTCATTTTTTTCAATTTTACAATTAGCATTTTTTAAACAATCTCCTAATATTAGTGACTTAAAAAAAAAAAAATCTCAGCCCCTGGGAGTAGGGGCCACGGACTCTCAGGGGTGCCATGACCCCAGGTTAAGGGACACATATTATGACAGTTTTGCGGGTTTACTCCACTCCCCCAGGGGTGCTTTATAACTGAAGGTGCTGGAGCTCTCACATAGCTTTTAAGCATGTTTCCACTTGTAACTACCAGAAATTGCTGCCCAGTTTATAAATGTGCCAGTGGTATTATAGAGACAGAAAAAGTGCTATATTTACAAGCGCTTTTTCCATCAAAGCCACAGCTGCTGCTGGTGTTTCATAATGATGAGGGTGGGGATATAAGTATTATCTGCTGTTGATGTATTTCTAATTTTCTTTAAATAATGAGTTTAAGGTTATTAGCAAGTTGGCCAGGCAGAATGCTAACACAAAGAGGTGCACGGGAGGTCATGAGTTCGAGTCCACAACAAGACAAACTGATCCTCCATCCTTCCGAGGTTGGTAAATTGTGTACCAATAATTGTGCAAAAGTAACGGGTGTTATTTACCGTTCTTGGAAATGGCAGATACCTAGGAAATAGGAGGTTTATAAAACATAAGCTATTATTATTCATAAACTATTCCCCCATAGGACGTGTATATGTTTATAGTTTTTGGGGTTCGGTGAGCGGCATAGCTCACTGTGCCCCTGGTTTATTAGGGCGGGTTTGGAGCAGCAAAAGTTGCTGGATTTACTTAACTTGCAACTCTGTTAACCATTGTCAGCTCCACTCACTTCCTACCAGAAACAACTCCTCACCCTGTTCACTCACTGAGCACTTCACTCTGCCCATCAGATACAGCTCCTATCAATGTTCACTCACTGAGCACTCTATTCTGCGCATCAGATAAGCTCCTACCAATGTTCACTCACTGAGTACCTCACTCTGCCCACCAGATACAGGTTCTACTAATGTTCACTCACTGAGCTCCTCACTCTGCCCACCAGTCACAGCTCCTCACATTGTTCACTGGCTGAGCTCTTCACTCTGCCCATCAGATACTGCTCCTCCCAATCTTCCCTCAATGAGCTTCTCAGTCTGCCCACAAGACACAGCTCCTACCAAAGTTCACCGACTGAGCTCCTCGCTCTGCCCACCAGTTACAGCTCCTCACACTGTTCACTGACTAAGCTCCCCACTGTGCCCACCAGAAATAGCTCCTACTAATGTTCACTGACTGAGCTCTTCACTGTGCCCACCAGATACCACTCCTACCAATGTTCACTGACTGAGCTTCTCACTCTGCCTACCAGATACAGCTCCTACCGGTGTTCACTGACTTAGCTCCCCACTGTTGGCAACACACTCTACGCAGGCACCACCAGGGAAGTCATGCAAAACTCCAGACGATCCAGAATGTAGCTGCCAGACTGATCCTCAACCTACCTAAGAGAACCCACATCTCCCAGCATCTGAAGGACCTCCATTGGCCCTCAATGCAGAAAATATGCCACTTCAGTCTCCTGACTTATGCCTACAAAGCCCTCCATAAGCAAGGACCCACCTACCTGAACCACCCCCTTCGCCTCTACCAACCGACCAGGAACCGATGCTCGGCACACATCATCCTCGCAAAGATACCACACATACGTCGCTGCTGCAACGAAGGACGTTCCTTTTCCCACCTCGCCACCAAAGTCTGGAACACCCTCCACCCCGGCAACCTCGCTGACCCACTTCAGAAAGGGACTGAAAACTTGGCTTTTTGAATAAACACCTGCAGCAAGCGCCTGTATATCCACTCGGGTAACAAGCAGCAGTAAACAAATGACATCTGATTGATTGATTGACTGTGCACACCAGACACAGCTCCTACCAACATTCACTGACTGAGCTCCTCACTCTGCCCACCAGACACAGTTCCTACTAATATTCACTGACTAAGCTCCCCACTGTGCCCACCAGAAACATCTCCTACCAATGATCACTGACTGAGGATTTTACTCTGCCCACTAGATACAGCTCCTACCAATGTTCACTGACTGAGGTTCCACTCTCTGCCCACCAGATGCAGTTCTTCACACTGTTCACTGACTAAGCGCCTCACTGTACTCATCAGAAACAGCTCCTACCAGTGTTCACTGACTGAGCTCCCCACTGTGACCTCCAAATTCAGCTCCTACCAGTGTTCACTCACTGAGCTCCCTGTGCCCATTCCACTGTTGTTACTGTTTACTCTTCAAGCATGCATTACCTTTGTTATACATACTTGTGTGTAGGGATTGCTTCTGTTACACTCTTCTTCCAGGGGCTACTTTGGTTATTTACACTCTTCATACAGTGGTTGCTGCTGTGATTCATAATCCGTGCGGGGTTTAATTCTATTAATTACATTCTTTGTGTAGGGGTTGCCTCAATCAGTCAGTCAGGGTTTATGAAGTGTGGCTAATCACCTATTGGGGTATCCAGGCGCTGGCAGGTCTAGAGGCTTATTCGAACAGCCAGGTCTTGAGGGCCCTTTGGAATTCCAGAAGTGAGGGGATGGTCCGGAGGTGTATGGGAGGCTGTTCAAGGTTGTGAGAAGGACTGCCCTCCACTTCCGCTTCGGTAGATGCGGGAAGTACGGGCAAGTGAAAGGGAGGCAGAGCCCAGTCTTCTCAATGGTTGGTGGACGTTCAGGCGGTGGTTAATGTAGGTGGGTCCTTGGTTGTGGAGCGCCTTATGTGCGTGGGTCAGCAGCTTGAATTGGCATCTCTTCTGTACGGGGAGCCAGTGGAGTTGTCTCAGGTGGGGTGTGATGTGGATTCGTGGGGGAAGGCTGAGGATGAGTCTGGCTGTGGCGTTCTGTATGGTCTGAAGTCTCTGTTGGAGGTGTGCAGCGATTCCTACATAGAGGGCGTTGCCGTATTCCAGTCGGCTGGTGATGAGGGCCTGTGTCATGGTGCGTCTCATGTGTAGAGGTAGCCACTTGGGGATCTTATATAACATGCACAAAATGAGGAAGCAGGCGGAGGAGACGGCGTTGATCTGTGATCTCATGGTGAACTTGTCAATGATGATTCAGAGGTTTCTGGCGTGGTCAGAGGGAGTGGATGTGGCTCCTAGGTCTGATGGCCACCAGGAGTTGTTCCATGTATCAATGCTGTTGCCAAACATCAGAACGTCCGTCTTATCTGTGTTCAGCTGCAGGCAGTTGTTCTTCATCCAGTCAGCGACACTTGTCATGCATCTGTGGAAGCTGGTTCTGGTGGAGAAGGGGTTGTCGGTGAGTGAGAGGATCAGTTGGGTGTCGTCTTTGTGGGAAATGATGTTGAGACCATGGGAAATGGTGATGTTGCTCCACAAAGTTTACACACAGTTCCAAAATCAGAGAAAAAAAGAGATCGAGGGTTATAGTGGTAAAGACAGGTTTCCAGTGATAAAAAAAGGGGGGAAAGCAATATGCTTGAAGCAAGAGCCCTCACTCACCGTCCGGTGACATGCTTCATCATAGGGCTATGCTCCTCGTCAGGCCGGCACTGCAATGCCTGACGGGCCCCACAAAGGGGCTCTTTGCCGGAGATCTTTTAGGCAGTTGGTGTAGAGCCGGTCAGATGAAAAAAAGAAAGAGGATTGGTATGGAAGAGATTAAAAATGACTAAGGGTAAAAATTTTATTTATTCAGATATTTAAACCCTTGGCATAGTTAAAAACATCGTGTTAGGGATATAGTAAATTAATGTATACAATCCCTTGAAATTATAACAATTTTCACTAGAAATTCAAGTAAAAAAAGGGTACAAAAAAGAGTATACAGAATCACTGTGATACTCAATCAAGTGGTCAACATGTTTCTCGCTATATTGAGTTGAAATTGATCTCATGCGATTCATCAGGACCTATTTACGTACCTAATCCTTTATGAAAACTGCTTTGTGCATTAATTTATTCAAAACCCTCCAAGTATTACTGGTGGGCTCCCTCAGGGAGGTAGCAGGCTCTAAATTCCATTATGAATTGATATAGAACCACAAACGTTGGTTCACCTGTGAGCCGTCTCCTTCCCCGGAACACAATGGTGATGTTGGCCAGCAGGGTCGTGTATGCGTTGAAGAGCATGGGTTTGATGGATGAGCCCTTGGGAACACCGCAGCTGATCTCCTCGAGTCTGGAGATGAAAGGTGGGAGGTAGGTCTTCTGGGTTTTTCCAGTGAGGAAGGGGGTGAGCCACCTGAGCGCGTCTCCTTGAATGCCGATCCTGTGGAGTCTTTCGATCAGGATGTAGTGGTATACGGTGTTGAAAGCTGCCGCGAGGTCGGGGAGGATCAAAGCTGCTGTTTGGCCTCAGTCGAGGAGATTTTGTACGTCATCGTTGGCTGCGATCAGGACAGTTTCGGTGCTGTGATTGCTGCGGAAGCTGGATTGGGAGGCATTGAGTGGTTTCTTCTGTTCCAGGTATGTCATGAGTTAGTTGTTGATGATCTTTTCCAGTACCTCTGCTGGGAATGGGAGCAGGGAGATTGCCCGGTAGCTTTTGGGTTCACTGGGGTCGGCAGAGGTTTTTTTGAGTAGTGGTCTGACTTTGGTGTGTTTCCAGGCATCGGGAAATGTTGCAGTGTTGCTAGAGGTTTTAAACAGGGTGATGAGTTTCTGGCCGATCCTTTGGTTTCCAAGGTTGAAAATGTGCGGGCATGGGTCTTTGGGAGCTCCCAAGTGGATGGATTTCATGGTGGAGGTTATGTCCCGGGTGGAGAGGATGTTCCAGGTGACCAGTATGTGGTTTGTGTCGATTACAGTGGTGGTGTAATTATCGAGGAAGTCCATAGGTGTGGGTTGGAGTTCGAAGTTTCTGTATATGGTAGTGATCTTGTTGTGCAAAAAGTGGGCAAGTTTGTCGCACAGCTCCTGTGAGGGTAATGTTGTTTGTGCTGGCAGCCGGCATGGAGAATTCCTTAACGATATTGAAAAGTTCCTTGGTGTTGTTGGCACTGGTTTTTATTCGTGTGGCAAGGGTTGTCTTCTTTGTTCCCCTCAGCATGGCATGCAGTGGTAAAGGTTGAGGGAGATCTTGAAGGCTGCTCTGTTGGAGGCGTCCTTGCTGGCGTGCCATCTTCTTTTCAGCTGTTTGCTGTCTCGTTTTGCTCTTCTGAGTTCTTGGGTGTACCAGCTGGCCTTTTTGCAGGATGTTGCTCTTGATGGGGGCAATGCTGTTGCCGCAATTGGTGATCCTGAAGTTTAAGTTTTTCACTCCCTGGTTGAGTTTGGTGGTGGGAACTGAATTGGAGATTTTGAGGACATCTGCCCAGCTGGTCTCTGAGATTTTGTTCCACCTCCTGTGGGGGGGCGCTGGTCATCTTAGGGGTAGAGGTGTGGGGGCTGGAGATGCTGAAGTGGACAATGGAGTGATCGGTCCATGCGAGTTCTGTAACATGGCTGTATTTGATGCAGTTTCTGGAGGTGAAAATGGGGTCTAGTGTGTGTCCTGCAGTGTCTGTAGGGTCGTGGATGATCTGAGTCAATCCGAGGCTGCTCATACTGTCAAGGAGGTGTGCAGTGTTATTCTCGTTGGGGTCGTCAATGTGGAGTTTTAGGTGCCGATGAAGATGTAGTCCTTGGAGTCTAAGTCTGATTTTGCAATGAAGTCTGCAATGGTGTTGCAGAAGCTGGAGCGGAGGCCTGGGGGTCAGTTTGCGAGGGTGTCTGCGATGGTTGTTTTGGCATCCATGTGGAGCTTGAAGTTGAGATGTTCCATGAGGGTGGTGGTGGTGTCGGTGTGGTGCACTGTATGATCTCTTAGTGGATAATGACTGTTCCTCCTCCCGGCTTGTTGGTGCGGTCCTGGTGAGTGAGTGATTTTATAACCATTTGGGATGAGGTCCCATAATTCAGTGGAATGCCTGCATAGTGAGCGTGTGTTGAGAAGGGGCGTATGCAAGTTGGTGTATTGTTCAGATGGTGTCTGTGGTGTGTTCGAGGTGGGGCTGGTCAGTGGGCTGGTGTGTGTGCTGTAGCAGGTGAAATGGCAGTGGGTGCAGGTAAAGGTTTCCAATGTGAAGCATTGGTCAGCGTGGTGGCAGTGTTCGTTGCAGCATCCGGGGTGGATGGTGTATCTTTGGAGCAAAGGAGGGCCACGGGTTGTGGAGCTGGACGCAGTCGAGGTGCGGATGGGCGCAAATGGGCTTGCCTTTGGTGCGCCCTCTGTGCGGACGCACTGAAGCCTACATTAAGTAGGTCCTTGGGTGGGCAGGGCTTCTGTCGATAGGACGAATGGTGAGTAGGAAAACCGGTCAGGAACCGGCGGGAAACCCAGGCAGCTGCTATGTCCCTGGAAAAGCAGGCACTGGAAGCCACAGGCAAGTGGCAGGCTAGGTGTCCCGGTGTCTCTGTTATTCACGCTCTCTGCCGGGGATACCTCTTTATTTACACTCTTCATACAGGGGTTGCTGCTGTGATGTATAATCAGTGCAGGGTTGAGTCTGTTATTTATACGGTTTGTGCATGGACTGATTATTTTATTTAAACTCAATGTAAGATCTGCATCTGTTATTGATAATCGGTGTGCATAAGCTGCTTCTGTTATTTATACTCAATGTGCATGAGCTGCTTCTGTTTTTTTATACTTGGTGTGCATGAGCTGCTTCTGGTATTTAAACTCTGTGTGCATGAAGTGCTTCTGTTATTTGTACTCGGTGTGCATGAGCTGCTTCTGTTATTTATACTCGGTGTGCATGAGCTGCTTCTGGTATTTATACTCTGTGTGCATGAGCTTCTTCTGTTATTTATACTTGGTGTGCATGAGCTGCTTCTGTTATTTATACTCGGTGTGCATGAGCTGCTTCTGTTATTTATACTCGGTGTGCATGAGCTGCTTCTGTTATTTATACTTGGTGTGCATGAGCTGCTTCTGGTATTTAAACTCGGTGTGCATGAAGTGCTTCTGTTATTTATACTCGGTGTGCATGAGCTGCTTCTGTTATTTATACTTGGTGTGCATGAGCTGCTTCTGTTTATACTCGGTGTGCATGAGCTGCTTCTGTTATTTATACTCGGTGTGCATGAGCTGCTTCTGTTATTTATACTTGGTGTGCATGAGCTGCTTCTGGTATTTAAACTCGGTGTGCATGAAGTGCTTCTGTTATTTATACTCGGTGTGCATGAGCTGCTTCTGTTATTTATACTCGGTGTGCATGAGCTGCTTCTGTTATTTATACCCGGTGTGCATGAGCTGCTTCTGTTACTTATACTCAATGTGCATGAGCTGCTTCTGTTTTTTATACTTGGTGTGCATGAGCTGCTTCTGGTATTTATACTCGGTGTGCATGAGCTGCTTCTGTTATTTATACTCCTTGCAGAGATTTCACCTCTTACAATTTACCCTTAACGCATGCACTATTTTTGTTATATATACGTGTGTGCAGTGATTGCTTCTGTTAAAAAAATCACTCTCTGTGCTGCGGTTCTGTCTGTTACATAGGCTCAGTTCAGGGGTTGCTTCTGTTACGAAACCTCTGTGCAGGAATTCCTACTGTGATTTATACCCAGTGTGCAGGAGTTGCTGCTTTGATTTATAATCAGTGTGAACGGGTTACGTTTATGATTGATGCCCAGTGTGTAGGGGTTGCTGCTGTAATTTATACTGTGTGTGGTGGTTGCTTCTGTGAGTTATACTCGGTGTGCAGAGTTTTCTGCTATGATCTATGCTCTGCACGAAGGGATTGCTTCTGTTATTTATGCTGTTCATGCTGAGGATGCTGGGATGTATAATTAGTGCAGGGATTACTTCTGGTACTTATACTTAATGCATGGATTGCCTCTGCTGTTTAAATTCATTGTGCAGGGGTTGCTGCTCTGATTTATACTCTCTATTCACGGATTGCCGCTGTTATCAAAACTGAGTCTGCAGGAGTAGCTTCTGTGATTTATACTCAGTGTGCAGGAGCTGCTGCTGTGATTCATTCTCAGTGTGTAGGGTTTGGTTCTATCATTTATACCCACTGTGCAGGACTTGCTGGTGTGATTTATACTCTGCATGTAGGGATTGTCATGGGTTTTTAAACTCGGTGTGCAGGGGCTGCTTCTGTGATGTATACTCAGGGTGAAGGGTTTACTGCTGTGTTCAGTGGGCAGGGGTTACTGCTGTGATTAATACTCCGTGTGCAGGGGTTGCTGCTGATTTATATTCACAAAAGGATGATGCTCGGAGTGCTGAACAATCCCAAAACCCACCCACAGTCACAGATCTGGGTTTAATCCATCGTTCTTTTGCTCACCATGCCACCCCAGTTTGGACCCAGCCATATGCAAATCAGTCTTGACCCCGTTCCTCATGTGAACGTGTGATTTGCTCTGCATTCGGTCCATCATCTGTTGTTTTTGCTTTTGTTGCCCCAAGTGGGAAGGGTATACCCGGACGTGGGTCCTGGGCTTGCTATGCCACCAGATTCAAGCTAGCCTGGCTGATGAAGGGTGATAACCTGAAACTGGTCCTGGGATGCTTTTTTCTGGTCCAGGGAGGACCTGGCCTGGCAGTTCGGGCTGAACTGTTCCCATGGGGAACAGGGTCAAGACTGATTTGCATATAGCTGGGTCCAAACTGGAATGGCATGGCAAGCAAAAGAACTGATGGATTAAACCCAGATCAGTGACTGGGGGTGGGGGAGTACATGTTTGATTTGCTCTGCATTCCGTCCATCATCTATTGTTTTTGCTTGTGATTCATATTCAGTCTGCAGGGGCTGCTTCTGTGATTTGTACTCAGTGTGACTGTGTTGCTTTTGTGATTTATACTCAGTGGTAGTGGTTGCTGCTGTGATTTATACTCATTGTGCAGGGGTTGCTGCTGTGATTTATAAATAGCATGCATGTGATTTATAGCCAGTGTGCAGGGGTTGCTGCTGTGATTTATACTCATTGTGCAGGGTTTGCTGCTCTAATTTCTTCTAATTGTGCAGTGGTTGCTGCTGTGATTTATTCTCATTGTGCAGGGGTTGCTGCTGTGATTTATAGTCAGCGTGCATGTGATTTCTACTCATTGTGCAGGGGTTGCTTTGATTTCTACTCATTGTGCAGGGGTTGCTTTGATTTCTACTCATTGTGCAGGGGTTGCTTCTCCTAATTATACTCCGTGCAGGCACTGCTTCTGCTATTAATATTCTTCATTGTGGGGTTGCTTTTGTTATTTAGATGCGCTAGCAGGGCTCGTTTCTGTTTAAATTCAGTGTGCAGGGGTTGCTGCTGTGATTTATAGTCAGTGTGCATGTGATTTATAGTCAGTGTGCAGGGGTTGTTGCCGAGGTTTGTACTCATTGTGCAAGGTTGCTGCTGTGATTTGTACTCGGTGTGTATGCGTTGCTTTTTTGATTTATAGTCAGTGTGCAGGGGTTGCTGCTGTGATTTGTACTCATTGTGCTGGGGTTGCTTCTCCTAATTATACTCAGTGCAGGCACTGCTTCTGCTATTAATATTCTTTGAGGTGGGTTTGCTTTTGTTATTTAGATTCGCTTCTGTTTAAATTCAGTGTGCAGGGGTTGCTGCTGTGATTTGTACTCGTTGTGCAGGGGTTGCTGCTGTGATGTATGCTCATTGTGCAAGGTTGCTGCTGTGATTTGTACTCGGTGTGTATGGGTTGCTTTTGTGATTTATAGTCAGTGTGCAGGGGTTGCTGCTGTGATTTATGCTCATTGTGCAAGGTTGCTGCTGTGATTTGTACTCGGTGTGTATGGGTTGCTTTTGTGATTTATAGTCAGTGTGCAGGGGTTACTGCTGTGATTTGTACTCGTTGTGCAGGGGTTGCTTCTCCTAATTATACCCGGTGCAGGCATTGCTTCTGCTATTAATATTCTTCGTGGTGGGGTTGCTTTTGTTATTTAGATTCGCTAGCAGGGCTCGCTTCTGTTATATTCGGCGTGCAGGGGTGGCTTCTGTTTACATTCGGCGTGCAGGGGTGGCTTCTGTTTTTACTGCTGCTGTTTTTGGCCAGTGTGAAGTTATTTCTCCTCAGGGACGTGTGGTCTATAGGTCACAGGCAGGTTTATAGGGCAGGGTATAAAACCGCCAGTCGAGTGTTGCATCTCTTATATAATACTTGGCGTGCAATGTCTTGATTTCCTCACCCTGGTTTACAACTGCCAATTGCCCTGTAATTTACTGGGAATGAGATTCCCTATTAAAAATGATCCCCTTTTTTCTTGGTCGATTCATTGAGGTGTGCATTATATATTCCGCAGCATGGTGGTTGCTCAAGTGTTTATCCTGGAAATATTAGATTTCTAATTATTTATTCCCACATGTCTTGGCAAAGTTTACATATTTGGCAGAAATGTTTATTTCTGTTTTGATATTTTCCTCGGTCCTCCTATGAAGTCAAACCGGCGCTGCCGTAGTTACATATTTGCTATAAATCTTCTTTCTTATGTGTCTCACAAGTTAAGGCCGCATTCATATATTTATGCCAGTGTTTGTTCTCTATTGAAATATGTATTACAATGTTTTATTTATTACAAAGCATGGGAGGAAGTTTCCATTTGATAAAGGGCGAGGATAATTCCTGCAGGCAGTTGAAAGATTCCTTGTGTGTACTGATGTGGTATCCGAGTTCTGTTTAAGTTGTCTCTAAAATGTCTTCCTAAGGATTAAATCATAAAAGCCTTTGAAATATCCCATTTGTGCTGCAAATGTTGGCGCGTAGATATTTACTGGGAATTTTTTTATATTCACATCACTAAAAGTCAATATTCTCAGAACATGGGGGTGATATCTATCTGTCTTTCCTGAGGTACCTGTCCTAAAGAGTTGAAGACATCTTTGAAACTTACCCGGGGCCCCGGTTTTGGCTGCTTCATCCATCTTTCAAGATTCCCACAAACCTTTCCTCCTTTGAATACATTTTCTTTCAAAACTGACATGTGCTGCACAATTGCATCTAATTTACAGCGGTCTGCCCAATAAACAAGGCTATTGTTGGGTATTCATATGTTTACAAACAGGCGGTCTAGTGTTCCGCACTGTCATAACACTGTGATGTGTTTAGTTCTGTATTGGAATGTACCATGGTGGAATGCTGGGGGAGAACTTGTATTCTGGCAGTGGCAGTTGAGATGATCTGCCAGCTGGGCCTAGGCCACCTTATCTCGGTTAAGGAAGAAATTCTATCTGATTTCTGTGGTGGGGCCATATTTCAGCTATGTAGAGATTGGTCTAAACCAGATCCTAATCCTTACGGAAGCCCTGGAGCTGGGAAAACTTTCCAGTTCTGTGCCTATTCGACCCCTTTGTTCCAGAACTTCTTCGAGATGCTCCTGACCTCAGACCAGGGCCGGCCTTAGCGCCGGTCACCCTGTGTACCAATCTTTTTTGGCACTCCCACCCCATGACCACGTCCTCTGATTTCCTCTCTACCACCCGGCAAATGTGCCCCTCATCTCTCCATAGCCCCCTTTCACATCCATTCAATTGTTTTTAAACTCTTATAAATGCTGGGTTTACCACTCCACTCAGCTATTCACATAAAATATAGGTCTGTTCTTTGCAGCAGAGATATTAACCTTCTGCGCTACTTTATGGAGAGTCAAAGCTGCTGCACACAAAAAAACTCCCATCTCTCTCCCTAGCAGGAATATTAATCACAAGAGGTATCTTGGCATTTCAATTGCTTCCTGAAGGCTGGATGCATAAGGAACTTTTCCGCAGGTGCTTTGAAATCCTAAGTTTCTAAGTCATTGCTAAAGACAGCCCCCCCCCCAGCACAGCGCCCCGGAATCCAGGTCAGCACCTGGTACGGCCGCACCGCTTGCACTGCCCTAAAGGCGGCCCTGCCTCAGACCACCTGATTTCAAGAGTAGGATGTCCTCGTTAGTGCGGCAGGGTTTTCACTAAAGGCCAGGTTGTTAAAAGGTTCAACATGATTCAGTAAGAGTCTTCACCTACTTATTGGGTGACTTTGTCTTAGAAACGAAATCTGATGATTGTGACAACACAATTACTACTGTTCTGGACTATGGATATATGTTTTCTAATGCAAGAACCTCCATGTATCTCAATCAGTGTTTATGATTTGTTTTAAATGTTGCTGCCAGTTATTTAACGTTTCCATTTCTGAGCCATACTTGTTTTCCAAGTCTAGAGCTGCAGTATACTAAATGTATAGGTTTATCAACAGCTTTTCTCAACCAACAGGTTTGGACAGCATGTGTCTTACAGAAAGTGAATATATTAAAAAGATGGATACTCTCTTTATGTAAAACATGTCCAAAAAAGTGTATCTGGAAAATGTGCCACTGGGAAAAACATGCTAAAATGGACTCCCCGAGCAGCTTCATTCTGAATTCAGGATCTGAAGAGCTGGAAAGCGGATAGAAGTTATAGCTTGGCTTATCAATAAGAACCCGGAGAAACGCACACATGCCCGCTGTTAATCCAGTCATAAGCAAATTGAAGTTGATCTGCCTTTGTTTACCAGAACCTCACCTTCCTCTGTTATACTGCTTTATATATTGTAATGTAATTGTAATTTAATTTAACCCAGTTACAGATGGTCGCCTGGTGGTTGGAGGAGTACAGATTAGTTTACATTAATGAGATTTTTCAATGCAACAAAGGTAATTTGGAACAAAGTGCGTAGTCCGACTACTGAAAATATTAGCCCTTGTTAAAAAAAAAAAAAAAAAAAGTAACAACAAAAAAATAGTTGACTTTACATTTACGATAAGGAAGGCTAGCTCCCACTAGAAAACCAGAAAGATTGAACAAATCCCCCCTTCCAATATGATGGATAGCCATACTTTTCGATATACTGCAAAAAAGCCAAGCAAGCTGGAATGAGGTCAGGATGGTCAGGGATTTGGACCTAAGTAAAATTATAGTGAACACAACGCCAGCTTCTCGCCTCACGGATCTGATCCCATCCACACTAACCAGATCTATCAACACCCACATCACCTTATAGTGGATCTACGTAATCGACTCTTGTCTCACAGGTTGTGAAGGTCTAGATCGTCTGAAGACGAGGCGGGTTACATTACATTGGAAAAAACACCAGATGCAGACCCAAAAGACCTGAATAACCTCCGCCCAATCACCAATCTACCTTTTCTGGCAAAAGTCCTGGATAGTTGTGTCTCTGTCCAAGAGAAGCAATTCATAGAAAACGACAACCTACTTACTGACTATCACACAGGATGTAGACCTACCTGTAGAACTGAAACAGCCATGCTACAGATGGTGGACGATGCTCTCCTAAGCCTCAACAAAGGTTATTCAGGTCTATTAGTACTCCTTGACCGACTGGTGGCGTTTGACAATGTCAGCCACAGCATCCTGCTTTGCACACTTAAAAAAAAGAGTAATCAGAAGTCTTAAACTGGTTCCACAACACTGGGAGTGGCACCCTAAACCGCCAAAAGGGACAGGGGCAAGTTAAATCCAAAAAAAGAAAGACGATTCCCTTTTGTGCACCTATTTTAAATGGGATTAAGTTTCCTCACCAAAGGCGAATGGGAACGCACCAAGACACTAATTTATACACTCAGAGACCATATAATACCACTTAGCTTAAAAAACATAAACTCTGTACTACTGTGTACAAAGGAATACCTTATTATATAATCGATCTGCACAGTATTTTTCACTTTCTATTTAGTTTCTGTTTTTATGTAGACAGTAAGTTTAAAAAATAAAGTTCTATTTAACTTCTGTTTTCATGTATGGTGTTAAAATTGTGTGATTATTTCTGTTTATTCATATGTGGGACATGTGGTTTAATCCTAGGACCCCAAAAGATGTATGTATAAAGGAAAAATGTGGGATGGGTTTTTAACATTTGTGTCTGATTTGATGTCAAACATATAAATGAATTATATAATAAATACAGGTATTCCTTCGTACACAGCAGTATAGACTTTGGGTTTTTGAAACTAAGTGATATTATATGGTCACTGAGTATTTAAATTAGTGTCTCGGTGCGTTCACAGTCGCCTTTGGCGAGGAAACTCAATCAAATTTAAAATCTGGTGCGTGACAGGTAATTTTCTTTCTTTTTGGATTTAAACTGGTCCCACTCCTATCTTGACAGCCTCTCTCAACAAATCAGACTTAGCAACTCTCCATCCAATCCTGCCCCATAATTCACGGGGATCACAAAGATCCATACTCACTCTTACGCTCTTCAACGGGTACATCGAACCTCTGACCTCCGTTTTCAAACAGTCCAATCCCTCGGACCACCTTTACTGTAGAGATACAACTAAATATCAGAACATTCTCTCTAGATCATATATGACCAGTGCTTTAAATGGGCCGGTACTGTCCGGTACTGAGTACCGGCACTTTTTTATTTTGAGAGGGTGAGTACCGGCACATCTCAGGAAAAACGTAATACTTTTAATTGGAGAGTACCGGCACTTCTCAGAAACAAGCAGGTACTCTGGCACAGAGTACCGGCACTTTATTTTTTCCATTTCAAGCACTGTATATGACTTTACCAAACCCGTAAAGGGCACCCAATCCTGGTTATCCTTCAATCTCCTGAAGGTACACACAATGAGGACAGAATTGCTCCTCATCTCTCTTGCAGAGCTCATCCCTGGTACAAGACTTGCTTTAATCTCTCAGCGTTCTGAACTGTAAACGGGAAATCGTTGACTGTACAGAATAACTTGAAATCACCCCTGACAAGAATCTGAATTGACAATACCTCATAAATATCTCTACTAAAAATGCAGACTTCCCTCTCAAAAGCATCAGACCTTTCATATGAGAACCAGACTTTAAGAACGTAGTGCAATCACTAGTCATCTCTTATCTAGCGCCTATAGACGCCACCCTCAAAGCGGCAGCCCGGCTGGTGTCCGGCACGAGGTGTTTGACCACATAACACCTGTAATGATCTCCCAAGGTAGCTTGCCATAGAAGCAAGAAGCCTCTTTAAACTTGAATAGCGCCGAAATGATGCTCTCTGTGCTTTCAATATTTTCCTTGAAATCTTTAAAATATTTGAAAATAGCCTCTTTAAACTGACTTGTGCACAAAGCCCTGCACTGAGAAACACCAGAATAATTCGCACAAAAACTCGTCTTTTCTGGAGGCAGCCCCTCCTCCAGAAGCGCCAAATCTTTGCTCTTTGAACCACCAAGATTTTAAAAAAAAAACAACAGAGAATGATCTCCCGGTCCTTTTCGGGAAACCCTCCCAGAGTCTGGAACTGGATCCCAGCAGAGATATACTCTGATCCCTCTTCCAAGACATTGAAGAACTGAAAACATCTGCTGGTTGACAAATACCTAATAAACGAATCCACTATAGTCCCTATTTGCTTAACCTCTGAAGTTTCTATGTCAAATTGATGTTGGCTGGCCAACTGTAGCTCTTGTAAGTAGCACGCTGTTAATGTATCTCGTCACTTTTTGCCATTTTATTCCTTCCAATGTTAATTGCAAAAAGCTCTGATACCACGGACATCCATTCACCGAAATGCCAGGGGTGGGGGAAGTGACATCACAATCCCTTTGATTTCCACTTTCACTCATACACACATGTACACACTTCACAGTACACACACTCCCACAAACACACTTTCGCACACGCACAGCATGCATTTAAAAGCATTTTTACTTACCTCAACTGCCATGGAAGGAAATATTCCAGCTACTTGTACTCCATTTTTATTACACCAATAGTGAATAATAAGTTATAATTCACTATTAGTGTAATAAAAAAATGTCACACAAAACAAAGAGAGTGGAGCCCCAACTGAGGTCCATAAGGATGAGCGGTTGCTATGTTTCTGGTACTGAATTTGCAACCTCTGACGCCAGGGGTCACAAAGGGCAGCCCCTAGATGACGTCCATGTCTGATACCTCTGGCTCTTGGACTAACTACATAAAACTACAAATAAATAAATAGCGAATGGGCAACGCCTTTTGGCCTAAAGATGGATGCATCCGTAGTGATGTAAGACATTGAGCGACCTTGTGTTGTGTCATCTCTGGCCCCTACTTTTTCTGCATGATTATGGATTTGCCACATACTCCGCATTTGCTTCATAATCTACAGATTTGGACCCGAATTGTTTTTTTCAAGGTAAAATAGATCAAACATTACTGAAAATGCAGCTATATGTGTTCCTGCGCAGTGGATTAACTTGGTACTAATGACATGAAGACTTTGCCCAGTTTTAATATTTGTAAAAATTACAAAATAATCAAGTAATACCACCACAAAATGTATTGTATTATGCAGCATAATTTGCATTTTCATGCCACATAATTTAATCTGCATAAATTGGTCCGCCTGTGGCGGATAATCCTAATAGCCCTGTCTATGAGTAACATAACTAGAGTAATTTATTTGAAGCTAAGCGCAATGACATGCATATACATCTCTGTGTGATGGCTGGAGTGGTTGTCTCCTCCTGAGAAATATGATCTAATACGAGCAAGGGCTGGAGTAGTTATAGCCTCTGTGTGGGATGATATCAAACTATGAGTGAGGGGTGCAGTTGTTGTCTTCACCAGAGAGATATGATCTTCTGCCAAGGGCTGGAGTTATTGGCTCCTCCTGAACTATATATTCTAATATGAAAAGGGGCCAGCTGCGGCTCGCGACAACCAGAAGGGGGGGGGGGCGGTGCTTACGGGGGGGTAAATAAAAATTAAATTAAAAAGTAATAAAAACAAAAACACTTACCTCCTCCGCGCTCCTCTGTCCCTCGTCACTCCAGACTGCAGGCCCAGGCTCCCAGCCTGCCCTGTGTCCAATCCTGATGCTGCTCAAAGCAGTGTCAGGATTGGCTGGGAGCGCCCAGCCAGGGCGCTCCCAGGCAGACTTGGAGCCTGTGAAAGCTCTCTCCAGCCCGGCAACTGTGTTGCTGGGTTGGAGAGAGCCTACTGAGCATGTGTGTTTGGCCGGCCGGAGACGGCCAGCCAAAAACATATGTGCTCTGAGGGGAGTGCTCTGTGCACTCTCCTCAAGTGCTCGTCACCCCCAATGCCGTGCCCCTTTTCAAGAAAACAATAATAACCAGTTTATTACGATATTAAACACAGTTTATTCGCAGCTGCCACTGTTGGCGGGGGGAAATGCTCCTCCGCCCTAATGGAGGAGCCGCCCCTGGAAAGGGCTGGAGTAGTTTCATCCTCTGTGTGGGATGACATCAGTCGATGAGCGAGGGCTACAGTGGTTGACTTATCCAGATAGACATGGTCTTCAACCAAGGACTGGAGCAGTTGTCTCCTCCTGAGCAATATGATCTAATACGAGCAAGGGCGGTAGTAGCTTGCTTCTCTGAGTGAAATAATATTAGTTGATGAGCAAGGGCTGCAGTGGTTTTCTTCTCCTGCGTGATGCGATCTTCAGGCAAGGGCTGACGTATCCTTCTCCAAGTGGGATGTGGTTGATCTTTGGCAGCATCTCTTGTCTCCCTGGGTTGTGTGGCCCACCTCTGCGCTCTTTAGTTGGACCACATGGATGTGGGATGCACATCTTTTGTGCTCTGGACAGTGTCTGGTACTTAGCAGAGCTGGCGGCATCTCAAAAGGAACAGTTGGAAGGGGCTATCCTGAGTGAAGCAGCTGTTTCCGCTAATCCTTCTTTAAACACCCGTAAGTGTGCAGGCCCACTGCAGGGTGTGTGCGAGGGGCTAGCCTGGGCAACCGGGGTCCCCACATCTCTTCTTACTGACACACAGGACAAGCACACCTGACACACAGCACTACTGCTGTGCTGAGAAATGGCTGAGGATGTCGAATAGAGTTAATCATTTAGTATGTTTCTTATGTTGCTTAATAAAACCAACAACAGCAGGTATACGATCCTTTTTCATTAATACATAAAATCTGTTTCCGTGTTCCCAAGAAATCTTGATTTTTATAAAAGACCAACTGGCTGGTGGCATGCTTCATCATTAGGGTCCTATCCCAGGTGCTTAGCGCCTCTGGGGAGTGCTTCCACGCCTGGTTACTGCAGAGCAGGCTAAAGTTGTTTTCATGGTGTGCGCATCCACAATGTGATATGTGCGTCAACTAAGAAAAAAAAGTGGAATTTAAAATTGCCTAGTACTAGTATACCTTTTTATTACTGGTGCTCTCAGACAAAATTAAAACCAACGTGTGATGTCCCTGGAGCTATTATGTGCTCATACTTCTAGTTTGAGGTCGACATGTTTCAGCCATTGATCTAAGTGCCCCAGAGGGGTCAAATTGGCTTTCTTCGGGGCCTACATTTGTTATGCATCAGTTTACTAAGACTGGTGCCAGTGTAATTCTCCGTTTACCCATGGGTCTGTCTTTTGTAATAGCACAGCTCCCTTTGAGTACTTGTGCCTCCTTACTTCATGGGGATCCTCGGGGTGAGCCCTGTAGTCACACAGTCGTCAAGGGATACCACCCACCTTTCATCTATATTAATCCTCCGGTCCTCCGAACAGGAAATGGCTGAGAAAGTCGATTAGAGTTAACATTTTTAGTATAGTTCGTTGTGTAAACCAAATGTGAACCATTGCCAGGACACTCCTTTAGTAGCACTTAACATACAAGTGTAGGGGGGTCAGCAGCTCCTCGTGCGTGCGTCATATGGCATCAGTGCGCTTTTTTTAATTGTACTAATTAGCAAAGGTTACCACAAGGGGTCTGAAAGCCTGGCACCCGTTTCTGTGGGTTCTTTGATGACTGAACTCGGGTTAGGGGAGGTTTGAGATCCTGGGGTTGTCCTCATATGATAATTGCACTTAATATCCAGGTGAAACTAGGTTGCCCCACTACCCCCACCCCGGTAATTTTAGGGTTACAGGGTGCCTCTATGTTCTAAGGGACAGGCAGTTCTCAGACCCAGAAAGATCTCGGACATTTACCCAGTACCTTCGCACCCACGTGCACAGAAATTCAACTCCCAGAATGCAATAGACCACGGAAAGCCTTAGTGTGTTTATCCCTTCAGACATAGAGCCAATAGGAAGGCAACAAAGAACACCGAGTCAAGTTTCTGAACCTTTTTGGAACAAGAAGAAATTTCGAATGGTATTTTTTTCTAGGGTTGTGTGAAATTCACATGATTTGCTTTCAGGGAATATTCAAAATGTTGGCAAAATTATGCGAAGTACAAATTCTTTTAGCGCTCAATTTTTAGTACAGAATACAAACACGTCAACATTTGAAGTATGGACGCATTTCGCATTAAAAAATAGTGTGTGCTGCGAACATCTGCTTGTGTTCTGTTTTTTCACGTGGTTCCTCCGACCATGTTCTATCATTTTGCCACGAACCAACGCGTAATTACGAAACGTTGTGTAATGCCATCATTTTGAGAATTTCATATAACAAGCGTACCGTGAAATTCTCAAAATTCCATGAATTACGTGGACGCAATTACATTTAACCTGGGCCTTGTTACATTTTGATATGGTTGCTGCATCATTTAAACCAGCACATGTGATATTGAAACAAGGGATTACTTACTTAAGCAAAACATGTTATTTCTTATTACCTTGGTTGTATGCAATAACATGTTTTACTTAAGTGCATTTGAAGTTAATATTTATTACATTCTATATCGCATTTCCTTGCGAGATACATTATCACGCTGTTCTGTTGATAAGGTTTTGTTAGTTGAACATCTACAGAGTTGATGACGGAGTGAGAAGGCGTGGGCGGGGCCACCTGGGGTCCATACTGTTTACCAGCTCACGGCCATGTGCTCGTCAAGATTCAACATATGGGGAAAAAAAAACTTCAAAACATTAACCCTGGTTCACCTACCATGTTGGGAATATAACGTGCACCCCTACCAATTGAACTTTCTCCCCGACCCCGCACTACCCCCCAAAAAATCTGCACACCTGCCCTGCTAAGACTGGAACCCGCACCTCTTGTACCCCTTAGACTTGAACCTCCACCTTTGGCCTGCTTAGACTGGAACCTGCGCTGGTCTGATCACCTTATACTGGAACCTGCACCCCCAACCTGCTTAGACTGGACCTGCCCCACATGACCACCTTATACTGGGACCTGCATTCCTGGACCACGATAGACTGGAACCCGATTCACCTGACCACCTTAGACCTGATCCTGCGTCACCCGACCATCGTAAACTGGAACCTGCATTACCTGACCATCTTTGACTGGAACCTGAACCCCCTGACCACGTTAGACTGGAACCTGCATCACCTGATCGCCTTAGACCCGATCCTGCATACCCTGACCAACTTAACCTGTATCAACTGTCCACCGTGGACTGGAATCTGCACTCCTGACCACCTTGGACTAGAAGCTGCATCACCTGATCACTGTGAACTGGAATGTGCACTCCTGAACACCTTAGGCTGGAACCTGCAACACGTGACCACCCTAGACTGGAACCAGAATCACCTCACTATTTTAGACTGGAACATGCATTCCTGACAACCTTAAACTGGATCCTGCATAACCTGACGACTGTAGACTGGAATCTGCACTCCTGGCCACCGTGGAGTGGAAGTTGCGCTCCTAATCACGTAGACTGGAACCTTTCTTCACTGGACCAACTTAGACTGAAACCTCCATCATCTGACCATCCTATACTGGAACCTGCATCACCTGACCATCTTAGACTGGAACCTGCATCATGTGATAAACGTAGACCAGATTCTGCATCACCTGACCACCTTAGACTGGAATCTGCACTCTGTCATAACTGCACACTTAGACTGAAGCCCTCACGCCCTCCCATCCTTCCCAGTCTTGGAACCTGCACCCCTATCCTGCTGAACCTAGAAGCTGCACATACCACTATGCTTAGCCTGGGACCACCATCTGCTGACCTTCTCAAAGTATAAACTGCCCCGCTAGTCAATACTTCACCGCCACGCCATCCCCTGGCCGCAACATGCCGCAGCCTCGAGCTACTGCTGTACTAACTGCAGCCTGGTGGAACTACACCCCACCCACGGGCCTCTCCAGGGCCCGCTGATGTGCCTGTTTACATTGGCCTATTCGGGACCTCTTGCTTTGTCAGTTTACTCTAGCCTGGCCCGCCTGTCCCTGTAGTCAGTAGCATCTCCTCTACCGTGGCCTGACCTGCGCCTTGTTTGCATGGCCTGATGGGCCTTTGATCATCCAAGGGTCTCTACGAGCCTGAAGCTGCGCTTGTTTACCCTAGGGTGGCCAAGGCATCAAGCTCTGCCTATTTACCCTTGAGGTGGCCTCGGCCTCAAGCTGTACCTGCTTACCCTATGGTGGCCGGGACCTTAAGTTGTGCCTGTTTACCACAGGGTAAAGACCTGAGGCTGTATCTGTTTACGCTAAGGTGGCCATGGCCTGGAGCTCTGCCTGTTTACCCTAGGGTGGCCAGGGCCTCAATCTCTGCCTGTTTACCCTTGTGTGGCCTCGGCCTGAAGGTCTGCCTGTTTACCCTTGGGGTGGCTTGGAACTGAAGTTGTACCTGTTGCCCCTAGGGTGACCAGGGTCCGAAGCTGTGCCTGGTTACCCTAGGGCGGCCGGGGCCTGAAGCTGTGGCTGTTTGGCACAGGGTAGGCGAGGCCTGAAGCTCTGCCTGTTTACCCTTGGGTGGCCGGGGCGTGAAGCTCTGCCTGTTAACGCTTGGGTGGCCGGGGCGTGAAGCTGTGCCTGTTCACCCTTGGGGTGTTCTTGACCTGAAGTTGTACCTGTTTACCCTTGGGTGGCCGGGGCGTAAAGCTCTGCCTGTTTACCCTTGGGTGGCCGGGGCGTGAAGCTGTGCCTGTTCACCCTTGGGGTGTTCTTGACCTGAAGTTGTACCTGTTTACCCATGAGTCACCGGGGCCTAAATTGTCCCTGTTTACGTTAAGGTGGCCGGGGCCTGAAGCTGTGCCTGTTTACCCTAGAGGGACCAGGGTCTGAAATTCTGCTGTTTACCCTAGGATGGCCGGGGCCTGAGGCGCTGTACCTATGGTGGTTGGTGCCTAAAGCTCTGCCTGTTTACCCTCGGTGGCCGGGGCGTGAAGCTCTGCCTGTTCAGCCTTGGGGTGTTCTTGACCTGAAGTTGTACCTGTTTACCCATGAGTCACTGGGGCCTAAATTGTCCCTGTTTACGTTAAGGTGGCCGGGGCCTGAAGCTGTGCCTGTTTACCCTAGAGGGACCAGGGTCTGAAATTCTGCTGTTTACCCTAGGATGGCCGGGGCCTGAGGCGCTGTACCTATGGTGGTTGGTGCCTAAAGCTCTGCCTGTTTACCCTCGGTCGCCGGGGCCTGAAGTTCTGCTGTTTGCGCCAGGGTGGCCGGGGCCTGAGGCGCTGTACCTATGGTGGTTGGTGCCTAAAGCTCTGCCTGTTTGCGCCAGGGTGGCCGGGGCCTGCAGCCCTGCCTGTTTACCCTAGCCTGGAACGGCTCCCACCCTATGGGCCTCTCGGCTGAACGAAGCACGTCCACCCCTGCCGGGGAATGGTTTGAATTCAGGTGTGGGGCCTCTCAGCTTGGCTGCCCGCCATGAACTGAGAGGACCTCAGACTCTGGCGTCCTGCCCAGACCCAGTCTGTACATCATGTACTGTACTCACGGGGCCCACGGGAGTGGGGGCGGACCCTGAGAGGGGTGCAGTCAGGGCACTATATACTGTACTCTGAGTTATGCTGTGGGGCACTGATCCGGTAGCAAGCGCTCTGAAACCCCAGAGCCGCGAGGAAGGCACATAGAAGGGCTTATGGTATGCACAGAGGGCGGGCCCTTCCAGGCGGTATATATTTTCCTCCGCGTTCATGCGGTGGGGAGGGGATGGTGAACATTCAGTATAGCAGCTGAACAGCTATATATAGCGTACTTGGAAAAACAAATCAACAACACAAGTGGAAACGTCAGTGATCATTGAAGAGGGACTTGTGGGTGAGTGAAGAAGGAAAAACAAACTTTGGCAAAACCAGCAGTACAGGGTTTAATGTACGGATAAATGGAAACATAAGCTTGTAATAGGGTACACGTTCAGATAGCAAAATAAGTCTATGCATTACCAAAGGTTTGACCTTAAATTTGTGTTGTATATGCAGGGTCACTGGAACTATGCGACCGGGGAGAACCAAATTATGTAACATGGTTGACTAAGTTATGCGGCAAGAAAAGGCAAATTAAGTTACCTAATGTGGCACTTTTTTCATAGTGTTATTTCACAATATTGTCATTATTTCATGTGTTACACTGAATGGGCAAAGGTTTCACCTCATTATTACCAATTTAACATCCAAATACAGTAATAACCAACTAAAAGATGACCCGTCAACCTGCCCATAGGGACTTTCACTGCACAGTAATAATTGTAGTACCTTTTGATTAGTTTGAGCTAGAGACAACATTTTTGGTTAAAATATGCAGGTTATGCAGCAGATGATGGATTATGTGGCAAATGTGGCAAATTAATAGTTATGCAGAAAATGCCGCAGAATTGCATAATCCCAGTGGCTCTGTGTATATGAAAAGATTTGACTTGTGTTTTGGAAACATGAATGGCCAAATAGTGTTTTTTAAACACCTACAGTTTTCCCCTAAAGCCAGAGGCGAGGATATCCAGGGACCTGCCATTTTTATATCACCTTGCACTGCTGCCAAGCGCACTACACCATTCTACATTCCAACTGGAAGTGTGCCAGAGGTAAAAAAAAACACAAAAAAAACAGTAGGTCAGGGAATCCCAGTGGACGCTTCCCAGAGAGTTTTGGAGTTGGCAGAAAAATAAAGCGTACAGCAGGCTGGTCACTGCACAACAACAGCAATATACATAACTGTCCAAAAGGCACACAATAAATGGAAGCACCACCCCAGTTTGCAGCTGCAAAGCTAAGCGCAAAACAAAATAGGAACCCAGCTACATCCTTTCCACTTCATCCTAAAATACTGACCTGTTGTATTGTCTCTTCCTTTGTTGCCTGAGCAACCAGTTGATGCTTAGCAAACTCCTGCTTTCAAAACAAACACCTTAGCCCCACCATGTCATTATGTTTGAACACAGCGGCCATCTTTGGTGAAGAAATTCCCCATTTAGTCATGTTGTAGCGCTCCAGCTCTGCTGCCGCCATTGCATCATTACGTGTGACCGTGGTGTCTTCCTGGACAGTGAGCTGGAAATGTATGTTGATTCAAATAAGCAGTTTATCACAGTGCACACAGAGATCACCGTCCTTGTGCAGCCATTGACCCACTTTTGTAACAGATTTACACAAAAGCTGTACAATGGTCTTCCTAAGCCCCAGTAACAGCTGAAGCTATCTGTAGCCAGACCTAAAACGTATAACACACAGCCAGTGGCCCAAATAAAACAGGCAGAAATGCTGGAGATAAAAACAAGTAGATACACTCAGATCTGGAAACCAGGAGAGTCTGGAACCTGTAAGGAATGCAAGTTTGGTTTTATGGAAGTTAAGTAATTTCCTTACCCAATGTTTCAATCCTGCAGTAAGGAGACTATACTACTTTACAGCGTTGGAAAAGAAAGTAAAATACTTCCACATGATAAGCGGTGAACAAAAGTTACAAATTCTGCAAGGAGAAAACTGCAGAAGCAGTTGGTGAATGCCTAGCAGCCTGCCAAAGTGTAAATCACCCAAAGGTTTAACAACATGTAAGAAAGTTTCTCGCTGCCCAGACCACACAGATATACATTGTATATCAACTAGAAATGGGGGGTGGAGACCGAGAGTGTACTTTACTATAGGTGCATTGTGCCTGCCACTGGGATGAGCGCTGGCGGGTCATGGTGGTCTCGGAGTGATGTGGTCGGTGCATGCCCTGATCGTGCTGGGTCCAAGTCCCAGGTGAGCTGTAGATACTGGACTCTGCTCTGAAAGTATGTATGGAAAATGTATCACCGGGCAAGCAAGCTGAGCGAACGGGTCAGACCCTCTCTAGGGAGGTTGGACTATGGCTGTTTCCCAAGGAAATGTTGTAAAACATGGTGACAAAGAGTTCATTATACCGCATGAGTTTCCAAATATTTTAGTTTAAAATCTATAGCGTTCCAGCAGGTCCAAAGGGAGACTCGTGAAATATTCCAATTTTTTTGTCTGCATCTGGAGCGTTATTTCTGCAGCAGGAAATGGTTTATGTGCCTGTAATAAAATAATGTGGTGCTTCCACAGAGCTCCTTTCAGGGCTCAATATCAAAGGATCCCTCAGTCCTCCATCCCTGCAAGCCTGTCTTCTGACACAAGCCGCCTGGGGATTTGCCCTGTACCCCTTATGGCCAATCCAACCATGTGGTCTGTTCTTGTTAGATGATCTGGTGATGGTACATTTAATACTGTGTGGCAGAAGTCTGTCGTCGTGATAGGACAGGTCACGCTACATTGAAGGAACTGGATTCAAGGAGCTGAAACCGGTCTTCAGACGCAACCACCAGCCAGGCCTGAACACTGATTTAAAAAGTGGTCTCAAATTAAACAAGATCTGTTGAGCCCGAAACACAGACGTGAAGATCTGCCTGGCACTATAGGTAAGGCCTTTACATCATAATCAGCTGATCTACCTGGACTTCAATGGTGCCAGAGACCTCGTTCCTCCATGGTCCTATCTGTAGGACAGGGGTTTACGTGGAACAAGCTGGAGTTGTGGAGACTTGTCCACCTATGAATTATTTTCGCAGTGGAGATAGCCTTACTCCCTTGGACAGTTATGGGGACTTCTGCTCTTCTCAAAGTAAACTGAATTTAGAGAGACTCTCAAGTTCACTACTGCACACCTGGCAGCTAAGGAAGCCCTTGATTTGCCTTGATGTCAGCTGGGCAAAGAGACTCCTTAAAGCCATGAGCCACTTGCGTTTGGCAGATCTCTCCACATTCCTATGAAGAGTGGTGTCCTGTGCAGTTTCAAAGTACTCAACCATGTTAGTGCACACAAGCCAGTTTTCATGTCGGAACACATTATGTCTGCTCATAACTCAGTAAGCACGTAATAGCTAGTTATGATTATTTATGACCTGCAAATACATAATGGCTAGATTTTATTTTACCTATGTAGCACACTATGGCCATTTTCCAGTGTGTCCTGATTAAAAAAAAAAAAGCCATTTCCAGTTTGTCCACTTACCAACACTTTTGGTTGTATTAGTATATCAAGGACGGTTAGCATTATGCCAGGTTAGCACATGAGATATAGTTAGCATTATGCCGAGTTAACACATCAAGGCCAGTTACCATTATGCTACCCTTATGCCAAGTTAGCACATTAGGGTCAGTTTCTAATATGTCTAGTATTTCATGACCAGTGAGCACAACTTTAACAGTTCCCGTTCCCACCCATCGTCACTTGTCCCTACTAAGCCCATGTAAGACCTTTTACAGTTTCCAATGTGCCCACTTAGTGCATAATACTCAGTTTCTGTCTTATCCAAATACACCGTCCTTGACAGCTCCCATCGTGCCCAGTCAATGTAGGATGCCAGATCAGTCATCACGAACATCTTTCAGGGTCCCCTAATACACCCAGTTGGTTTACAATCAGCAGTTTCCAGGATGGCCCCGTAAGCACACCATGATCATTATCCTTATACTCAGATAGCACATCATAGGCAGCCATCTCCATTGTGCCCGGACAAGAGAGCAGGTCGCTGAGCCTCAAAGAAACTCATTCATGTCTTTGAAGGCAAAAGCCACAGTATTTCAGTGAACCCCACCTCCATCAGCAACCCCCAGCTGCTGGAAGCCTTATATTTACACCAGAGGAGAGAAGTACACCCCGGCTAACACAGGCAGTGTTTGTGGCCAATTCCTGTTATGGCACCTCTGCATGGCCATCACAGCTCCTGCTCTGATGTGTGTGCAGGTGCTCATGACGGGCACAAAGTCGGAGTCTTCACCTGCTGCACCTGCACAAACACAGTGTCTGGACAATGCAAAGTGAAACTCACTCTGCCCCAGCAACAAAATGTGGAAATGAAAACAATATACATTACACAGCTTGTACTCGCCTCCTCTGTCCCTGCAGCAGTATGATCATATAAAGCATGAACAGAGATCCCTGTAATGCACATTGACTAGTTTTTAAAATGAAAACTTACTACCCAACCCCTCTAAAAAAAAAAAAAAAAAAAAAGAAGCTAGACAGTATCATAGAGGGACACCTCACCTACAACACCAGTGCCTTGTAGCTCACTGAAGCTTCTGGGTACATTGTATGCATATGTATGGCTATGGCCAGACCCCAGCTATAAAATAAAGCGCTCTGTGGTGGAAGACATAGGCTGTAACCTACAGCACCCCAGCACCTGTGGAGCTCAGATACTAGACGATGCACAACTTAAAGCATAAAGGGATAGACAGGAAGGATGGTTCTAGTATGACTACTATGTCTTTTCTATTCTGGGTATTCTCCTGATTGAGTTACATCATCCAGCCAATCAAAAAGTGAATACGTAGGATTAATAAAATGCTGAATGCGTTTGATTAATATGACATATTTAGTTTGATATTATCTTCTGCAATGTGTTACTCCTGCTTAAATGAAAGTGTTTATAGTATTTACTTAGAATGCTGACTGATTCATTCTATATTAGCCTCTTTTTGATTTCTAAGGGTTCCTGGAAGGTTGACAACTGCATGTCGTGATTCAAAAAGAATGCATAGAACGAAAATAATTTAAAAAACATCAAGCTGCTTTCTATTAATTGTTTTTGTTAAGAAACAGAATTTTGCTAAGAGTTTCTAACAAGAATGAGATTATGCTATAAAAGTCCGGCACAGAGAGTGAAGGGTAGAGGGTAATCTTTACCTCAGGTGACACTGAATCTTCTCTGGCCCCAGTGATAGTCTAGTCTACCAGGATTGTAGGCACTTAGCCTTCGATCGCTGACTTATTTGTGCAGCTGGCTTGGTGGAACGGAAATAGCAGAGCTTGTGATTGCATTGATTATAAGATCTTATGTCCAAACAGGTATGTGGGTGTCTACCCTCTCTGGAATTTTGAATAGGTTTTATGTTATGCTATGTTAGAATTAGATTTGCGCGTAGAAGTAGCAGAACAAGGATAGGAATGCTGTAGATTTATCACCACAACCTTGTTAGCGTGGTTCCTTATATTTATGCTTTTGGTAAACATTGCTGCTTCAAATTTATTTGTCTTTTTTAAGGTTATATTTCATGTTGTTTGCACTAGACTAGAATTCTGATTTAAAAAATATATTTAAAATGTATCTCTTGTGTTCTGGTGTTCTCAAGTATATACATTATTTAATGAAAGCTGGTTCGGGATTCCACTATCTATACTTGTAATGTGCCCTGGATTGATCGTTACCTGACACATGTCATTCAGATATTGCTCAGTGGGTTGTGGAATGGTTGCTCTACAGCTAGGTTTCTGATTCAGATTGACACATTGACGAGGCCCTTGGTGCTACAGGTTCTAGAAAACCAACCTCTGTGTTTCTAGATGAATCTAGAGAGCGTGTCAGTATCATGTTATTTTAAAGTAAACATTCAACCCAACAGAATCCTGACAACAAAATAAATAGTGCAGTAGTAGGATGTACTGTTGACCTTTTCACCCCGCAGACTTTATTCCATGTGACCATAAAGGACCACCGCCTGCAAGCTGTCTGCAATGCCAAGGTACATTCTGGGGGACCACCTAACCCACAAATGTGGGATAGCACTTTTCAATACTCATAAGGATTATGGTTACAAAGCATTAGTGATGCCAAGGTACACTTGAGATGTGTTGTGAGCGAGCAGTGGAATCTCACCAACAGGGGGACCCGGCTCTCTTCGGCTCAGTTGTCGTATGCCCGGTATGTATTGTCAAACCCTGCTGGCTGGTGTATACGTGAGTTGTTAGTTCCTTTGGGTGGACGGCTGGTCACCAGTGCTCAGACCTGACACACAGTCAGATGACCATCGGTGTTGTACCACTTCAAACACGGTAATTAAAAGTTTGCGTCCTACGCCACACCTGCTTTGTGTAAATAGAGAAGGTCAGAATAACTTTACTAAAGGCGATTCATCCACTGAGCATTGCAGCACTAGTACTTTTAAAATAAATAATGGTTTATTCACAAAAAGTAGAACAAACAATTAATGTAAACAATACTTTAAAAATGTGGCTTAATTATAACATACCGTGCATAATATACCACACCATTTACTCTAATATAATGTATAACTCAATAGAATTGCAGCTCTGTACATTCAAGGTATAGGAGAGTGTGAAGATGCAACAAATTTCCTTAATAATCTTTTTGAAGTTTTCATTAAAATTTGATTAACTTCAACATTTCACGAAGGGCGCAAAGTTTAATCTACAAATATAGAATTTTACATAAACACAAAAAACTCACTTGTAGCATGATAATGTGTAGACGAAACGAACATTTCGTCCACTTCAAATTGTATGTGTTATATTCTCTCATAGATCCGTCCAAGTTTCAATTCCTGCATAAAAGTGGCCAGATGCACCTTCCAGGTGGATTTCCACATAGAACACTACACAGAACATGTTTGACATTCTTCCTAACAGAACATACGAACCCTTACAGTCACAGATGTGTTACATCATGGACCCAATGCTTCTAGACATGGCAGTGCCAAGTAGTGAAAGCCTGTACCCAGTTCTTGGTACTCTACGGGTAATGCAAGATGCTGCTGGACCTAAATATCTTGCAAATTTTACAAATGTTTTCAAACTCTTGCTTGCGGAGAATGACGTACCAATTCCTTATGAATGTTTAAATGTTTTAGTTAGGGCTAAATTTTATTTTATTTTATTTAGTTGTATACAAATGCAAACGTTTACAATTTTAACAATATAAAAAAGAGTAAAAAAAAAAAAAAGTAAAGCTCTCTAAAACATACATTAATTACATACATTCTTATAAAAGAAATGTTCTTATTTTGTTATATATACAGTTGTGCCCCCTTCACAAAAGTATTGTCTGCAGTAGTTGAGGCCGTAGCATCACGTCTACATGGCTGGCCTGGAGTGTCTCCAAACATTGGGCCATTGAGTGAAGAGGTTTCTGATCCAGGCTGCGCACTAGGTCCACCTGTCTGTTATCGAACTTGATATCCTGGTCTTTAGGTTCATTTGGCAGCCTGTGGCAGTCATGCTGCACCATGATTGCTCCCTGTAATGCGTTCATATGCATTTAATGTTCAGTTTACCATGGAGTGTCATGTACTATCCAATGGCTCGATATTGGCGTGTAGCATTCTGACCGCAAGAGTCAACCACTCCGCCGGGTTTCGCAGGGACTCCTCATCCAGTCGGTTTGCTGGTGTTCTAAATAGTCACTGGTTTGGCAAAGAGGCTGTTGCTTCTCCTGTGTGTCGGTACTCGAGTCAACCCGCCGTCTCTGGGGATGAATCTGTTCTGTAGATGTCTGGGTAGAGTTGGGCTTTGGTCAGCCACTGGTTAGGTTGAGACTTTTCTCGACACAGGCACACTCCCTCCCGCACACTCCTCCACAGTGGCCTTCATGACTTCTAAACTGTCCAGCTTCAACACTCTCCGGTTAGGGATGCAGGACCTATACTACATAGATGCTGCCGTTGCCTCCGCAGTGCTTGGATGGAGGGCTTGTCTGGGTCCATTGATGTGCAGCTCTTTACTGTCCTGTAAAAGGCCATCCTGTGGATCGCCAGCTCCACTGCACAGTTACGTGCATGTGGAGTCTTGGCATCTCTAGTGAGTCCGGAAGGTCTCAGAGTTTACTGCTCTCAAACATGAGGATGAAGGGACCTCTATCATGTATTGGGTTTGGACATCTTTGGGCACCTTCGATCAGGAACTGAGAGTTATAAGACTGACCCTTCTAACTCATGTGTTATAACTTGTGGAACTTCCATCTACCCTCAAGACACATACGCTCCTCCTCTCTTGCCCTTGCACACAACACCCGCATTCTTCGAAGACACAGTAGGGGCCAGTCCTCCTACATTGCCACCAAGACCTGGAATGATCTGCCTCCCCATCTCCGTACAGCACCCTCCCTGACAGACTTCAAAAAGAAATTCAAGACCTGGCTTTTAGGCTGAGACTTGGCACCCTCAGCGCCCAGATACCCCTAGGGGTGACAGTGCTGCTCTTTACAAATGCTGGTTGATTGATCTGCCACTGTTGGTGGAGCAAAACAACAGAGATTGGACAGGGACAGGAGAGAGGGGGATAGCTAAATGTAGAACTGTAAAGGGATACCAGGGATTTCCCTATTCCTTAAGCCACAGGCTCAAAGCTGTACTCTCTTTCACGCTAGCATTGTCACTCCCACGCAAGCATAGTCACTCCCATGCAAACATGGCCCCTCCAACGCTACATACTCCTTCCCACGCCACCTCACTCCCTCCTACGTCACCACACTCCCTCCCACGCTCCCTCCCATGCACCACACTCCCTCCCACATGGCCATACCCCTCACAATCCTCCAGTGGTTCAGATACTGTAAAAAGAAAACAAGTCCCATGCCAGGTTGGCAACCTCTGCTGCTGCCACCCACACCAGCACGTGTGCTTGATTGGAAGGGGGATGAAAGCCTTGAGGTCTGCAGATGGCACCTAAGTGGCTGCAATTCAAATCATTATTTTACTTTTCTCTGAGGGTCAGCATCAACGCTTTAAATGCACTCAAAATGTTTAATGCACTCATTGAAAATGATTTACCTTCTGCTTTCAATGTACGAACCAAGCTTATGTGGTCCTTTTGGAAAATTTTGTCGATTTGAGTCATTTAAAAGCTCAACTACCCATATTTTTTGGGCTTGTCTTCTCCGGAGAGCTCCTGGTGTGCTTTTCCTTGGTTGGTTGGCACTATACAGAATTAATAATTATTGCTTCGTTCAGAAGTGTCTATTCATTCCCAGGTCTTTTCTATGGTGTATCTGGTCCTTGAATTACAGTGTCCTGCAGACCGTGCATAGCAACCGGCCTCGACTAGCTGCTCGTGTGACCGGGTCCTACCAATAATTTCACGAACCGGATCCCATTCCACTGCCCTCAGTCTTGGCACTTGGTTTGACCAATTCCTTAGCATGCAAGAATGAAGTGATCGGTGTAATTCTACCCTTAGGAATTTACAGTTGTGTTTGATTGTAGATTTTCCTCTAGCCGCTTTTTCTCAAGTCACTTTTTACTGCCTGTAAATTTCAGCTTTATTATGTCTAATGAAGTCCTCTTCAGTAGGCGCTCACTGTCTTGAATCCCTAATTTTCTTTCACCAATAATTCAGACCCATACATTTGGATTTACATTATCTTCGTTTTACCTTTATTTTGGATTTTTTAATTTGCATTCTGAATCGGAAATGTAAGTGTATATATATAACGCTCTGGGGCCAAAAAGAAAATTTGTTGCGGTCCTGAGGAAATCCTTCCAGATGCCAGCACCGCTTCCCTGTGTGGTCACCTGACCTCCAGGGGGAGCCCATGAGATGCAAAAAAAAGTGTGAGGTGGGGGTCAGCGGCTGGTTGGCTGCTCATGGGTGGAGGGCGGGCTGCAGGGCCAGGCGCAGACGTGCATGGTGGGGCATTGGCTGTCGGAGGAGGGGAGGTGGCATCGGCTGTCGGAGAAAGGGAGGTGGCCTTACCCTGCAGCGGGAGGGGGTTTCCATAAATGTATCATGATAAGATATTATATTTCTTTGTTAAAAAAACATAGAGCTGACATAAGTAGAACTTGTACCACTGTGATACACTGCTTATGACCTCACATAGTGCATCACTTATAACATCTAAAATGAATGGTGTTGCAAATTATACTTCTGTCAGTTGCGCATGACTAGCAAATTTCAGTCTTTTTTCATTTTTATATGGTAGTGCTTTTCTGGTGAACTTCTAAGGCTTTTTTAAAAAAAATAAGTTAAAATCTTATCTTCCTCACGTATAACTCCTCTTTAATCTTTTTCATTTTTTCCAGTTTATATACATGTGGATGTTTATATATATATATATATATATATATATATATATATATATATATATATATGCACACATACACAACCTCACGCACATATATATGTGTGTTGTATTTTTTAAAAGGTGTTGGAAATATAGGTTGATCTAGGGTTCACGGGTAGGATGTGTGTTTGTGTAATCGTGTAGGGGACGCTTATGTTTGAATGTGCTAGGTTGGCAAGGTTTCTTAGTGGTTAGGGATCTTTTTGGAGTAGATGTAGGTTTTCAGGGTATGAGGGTGTGTTTGTATATTGCAGGGAACGTTTTGTGGGGTTCTGGGGTGTGTTTCATAGTTTAATAACAGGGTGAGTTGGGGGATTTACTCCCTCCTCCCCATTAAACTAACTGTAGTTTGTGTTTTTAGGGTTGGGGAGTGGGATTACGAGATTATTAGGCTTTGGTGGGGTGTACACTTGAATATTTATACATTACTTTTTTTTAAGTTAAGGACTCAAATATAATTATAAAACATTTAAAATAAGAAATAATGGTAACCATACTGAAGGCATGTAAGAATTAGTTTGAAATAAAGTTTAACCCCAAAATAAGTCTGAAGTAAAGGTGTGAAAAGTTGGGGAATGGGAAATGGTGTCACACAGCATCCTCTTCTTAGTGCTTGGCCTTTCATACTTAGACCCCAGGCCTGTCTAGTGCACATGAGCTGTGACTGTTGCAGGCTGGCTGTCACCGTTGGCTCCAGTCCTCGTTTAATCTGTTCTGAATCCTGCTGGAGCAGATGTGGGTTAGTGGCTAAATTCATGACCTTTGAACCTAGAGACTGGGTTCTAATCCCGACTTTGGCACTTGACCATAAAATCACTTGATCCTGGGCAAATCACGCCGTACTCTAGTGCCTCGGATTGAACGTGAGCTCCTGTCAGATGCTGCTTTCAGTAATCTGGCCTCAGCAGGAGCTCGCGCCATACTGCTTTATGTGCAGCTTCTCATGTTTGAGAAGCTCCTGCTGCAGCAAGAATGCTCTCTCGAGTACTCGGCTGCCCCTTGGAGCTAGGCCTGTGCTATATCAAATACCTAAAATAAAATCTTTAATTCCGTCACATGATCTGCGCTCCACCGTGTTGTGTCTTCTCTCTGTGCCCGAGGCTCTATGCGCTTTGTTCCAATCAGTCATCGACATTCTAGGATTCAGTTCTGGCTCTTTACATCTGTCGCCCACGCTCAAGGCGTGGCGCCTCTTTCTAGCAGCCAGGCCTTCCAGAAGCTCTTCTGGGTAGCAGTTGGTGGAAACGAGCACCGTCATAGCGCTTTACCTGTTGTGTTTCTGGACAGGTAGCCTCTGCGTGCATCTGCCCCCATGGCCCGACAGGCCTTTTATTCCCATGGGCATTTCCCCCAATGGGCTGGAGCCCTTGGAGCCCATTTTTAAAATCCGAGGGCCACTCCTGTTGCCTCTGTCTCTCTCTCTCCAGCTCCCCGAAATTAACTGCAGCAGGCACAGGGCGCATCAAGACAGGGAGAGAACGGAGGGAAGCGGAGGGTAGAGAGAAAGCGATCAGAGAGGGAGAAGGGAAAATGGATGGATGGAAAGAGAAGAGCCCAAGAGGGGAGCAGGGCTGGTTTGAAAAATGTTTGCCATTTTGGGCCAGATGTAGCAAAGGTTTTTACCCATTCTGTGTCTATGGGAAAAAGTGTTCGTACATATGGCTCTTTGTTCCCCAATCCGGCCCTGTCTGCCCTTGAAGTTGTATTGAGTAAAATTCCGGGTCAACTCTTTTCAAACATTTTCGTTTAGGAAGTCATGGTCGGAGTGCAAACGCATACAGGGGTGCCCTAGACTCTGTGCTCCCCAGCCCACCAGCACATTTCAAAAGGGGGGTGTGTCCCACGAGGACAGCTGCTTCTTTGCGACTCACGTGCCCCCCCACCGTGGGTGTGCGCATGTCATCAATAGTTTGCACCACAGTCGCGGTTGCAACCCGATGCTCCAGCCCTTTGAGAGACATAAAGGACGGAATTGCCTTCCTCACTCCCTCCTAATCAGGAATCAGCGGGAATCGCAGAACTACTTATGCGAGTTGCAAAGAATTTTCTGACTCACAAAAGAGGCTTTTGCATCACGAACCATTCTTTTGTGGTCACAAAGCCTGTGTTTTTGCAAATGACACAAAACTATTCTTCACGTCGATCCGTGTCTTCTTTCATTTCTTGTGGCTCCTGCGTTGTATAGTTAATCATTAAGACACGTGGATGAGCCGATGAGCCCCATTCTGTCTGAAAAGGTGATTCTTTTTCAAGGGGAGTCAGCGGGGTTCTTTTAAAATGGGTTAATGAATCCCGTCGTCTTTGTACCTGTGATGAGCGGTTGTGTGCACAATGGCTTCAAGGGGTGCTAGCATAGACTCGGGGTTTTGATGACAATACATTGCTACTATCTAGGCGTGAGAGCGCGGCTTGTAAAGCTGTACAAAACTCCAAGATGGGGATGTGGCCTTGGTATTTTGAGCAAATTTGAAATGAAAGGAAGTAGCTTTTCTCAGCTGGAGTTCTGATAAATAGTTACGTTTTTGTCAATGATGAAGCCTATCGTCTTGACAGAGAACCATTGAGGGGAGATATCAGAGTGAATTAGAATTTCTAGCTATTTCTATAGTGGAGAAAAAGAGCCATTGGAGGAAGGGAGGAGGATTCTTTTTTCTTTGGGTTCAGTTTCAGAAAAGTAGAGGTCATCCAGTTTATTTGAGATCAGTAGAGGTCATCCAGTTTATTTGAGATCAGTAGAGGTCATCCAGTTTATTTGAGATCAGTAGAGGTCATCCAGTTTATTTCAGAACAGTAGAGGTCATCCAGTTTACTAGTCTTTCAATTATTGTTTAGGATTAGATGATCCATTAATTATATGAGCAGTAGTTTTCTGCCACCCTTAGTGAGTCTCTCAGAACTGTAGAGCTTTGGACCAAAAGTAGAGAGCTTTACGTATTGTATATTGTCGCAACCATAGTCTGGTATAGGTAATTTGTGTAGAAAATGTAAAGGCTGCAGTCAGTGCTTACTTTGTGCATGTTGTTACCGGGGCGGGGCACAGGCACATATTTTTGAAGGCCAGCGTTTATTTTTCTGCCTCGAGCATCTGCGAGCAAAAGACACATATGGGAAAGACGACGGAGGAAGAGAAAAATGAAAAAGCGTCACAATGGGAGAAAGCAGAAATCTGTAAGAGCGAGCTGAAGGGGCTGGGAGTGGCTGTAAATGGATTTAGGAGCCCCGATATGGCTTCAGGATTATGCTGCCTCAGTATTCTGTGTTCGCACATTTAATTGCAGCAGCCCTGTGTTACAAGGAGAGCTGTGGGCACCAGTATGTTTCTATTTACAAATTAAGCGCTAGCTGCAGTGAACATACACCTTCAGCACCTTTATGTTTTTTGCATAATATTTGGTCTCTTCCAGGTCATACCAGCCCATTGGTGGGCTATGGTGTTGCAGTACGGTCTCTTTGAGTATACACCTGCCTATCTTCCTGTATGCGGCTGCTTATCCTTGCCCGTGTGCTAAGCCTTACATAATGTAGAGCACCTTGCCCATGTGGTGCTTACACCTGCCCACTAAACATTGCCATCACCCATTGCAGGTGGCGTCAATGTCTTGTTATAACCACTCATTACATTGAGTTTCAACCTTCCCTTGTTTGAACGACCAGGCCTTCTGCATAGCATGGTCCTACTCTGCCTGAACAGAAAGTTGACCGTATTGGATGCTGAAGTACGGAAGGCCCGGATGAGAAGTTTGTGGCCTGTGACTAGAGCGGAGGATTGACCAAACAGTGACAGACGGACATGCCAGTGTCCCCTGAGAATGTTAATTGCTTTGTGCTCTATTTGAGTATGCCTTTTCTCTTAAGGAGCAATGACTCTGTTGGCACATGTGACTGGATATGAGCATTTATGTGGTGGGCCTGGAGAGGCACAGATGGCATCTTCTTGCCCCGTACATGATCTGCCTCAAGTCTTGGCAGTGGTATGGACCTGGGCCCACTTGTGAGCTAATGTTATGGTTCAGCTTATGCCAGTGTGAACTCAACAGAACAATTGTGAAGCAGTGTGGTTACCTACTCTGTCCCGCTAGGACTCAGCAAAGTCAAAGGTTTCACCACTTTGGACTATTTTATAAAAAAAAAAAGATACTTTGTGTACTCTGTTGCTGGTGAAGTTTAAAAATAACAAGAAATTGTAAAGCTGATAGATCTGGTATTGGCTGCCAGCCTTTTGGCTTTGTCAATGCTTGTTTTGTCTTATCAAAGGTATTGCAAAACGTTTTTAGTCAGGTTGTTGCCAGGCCTCCATCAATATAAAGAAAAAAAATATCTGAAATCAAAAGTATGTTTTTGGTTTCCAAAAGCAAGCATTGCCATAGTAGTCCCTCGCACTGTAGGGAAATACTTTGTGCCATCACTCAGTCTGTTTATCCAGTGCCTGCCACTAGTTATAATGGAAGCAATGCCCCTGGTCCTCAGCTGTGTATTAAAAGACACCTGTCATTGAGGTACAGTGGACTTTCAGACCCCCTGGCCTTGGGGCCATTGTACCTGCTCTACCAACCCGTTCATCACTCTTGGCATTCATGCATCACTCTTGCACTGAGCCACAGTCAACATAGTGTGCATCAAGCTGGCTTCCCTACCACCTACGGCCACAAAATCCTCCTGGTCGGGTGTATCCGGAACTGCCTTGGGATGTAACTAATCCTCTATAACAACTGTACAAGAGCCACCACTCACCTTCTTGTATTTGTCTCTCTGGCAGTACGCCTGGATAACCTATTGAGTGATAAGCCACGCTTTACAAATCTTGATTGATTGAGCAACACCAAGCGAACTTGCGAATGTATGTCAATTACATTTTGCTATGTGAAGGAGCACTCATGCTGCATAAATGCAGCTGAAACCAAACTCCTAGTCATGGGAACAGAGCTTGAAAATTCCACTTGCCCTCTTGCAATGGAGAGCTGGTTGTTTTTAATACAAGAATGGAACTGGGGGGGGGGGGGGGGGTCCTCGTGCTAGCGCTGAGCAGTTTTTGTGTCTGAGCTGCAGACACCCATTCCATACCCTTCTGTCAGTGGTGTACTGAAACCTGAGGGTAGTCCTGCAAAGTACACGGAGGCCACCCCAGCCCACCACCTCCCACTTCTGCTGCGGGGGCGCCCTGGAGCTCGAGGCCCCCCTGCACAGCGGGGGCTTATGTTATGCCACTACCTTCTGTCCGAGTGTGGTACCTTGACTGCTTCACTCGTAGAGCAGTCTGCCACTCAACCTGCACCATGAATGAGGACTGGTGGGCCTGCTAGATGTAACCATGGTGTGTACCTGCTCCTTCTGTCGCTAGGGTGGTGCTAGGCCCATCTACCGTAGGCTCACCAGTTTGTGCAGTGGACGCATGTGCCCCGATGGATCCGCTCTGCCTCCGCTTCACACTGACGCTGCTTGCCAGACACACAGAGGGGTTAAGTCAGCACCATTTGGAAAGTTGTTTACAAACACACAATAACCATCTCATTTGCCGGGAGCTGAAGAAGCAGAAAGCATAATTGAGTGAGTCTGTTGATTGAGTCCAATTTGAATTCTGGCTTGTTAGCTATTATGAGAATGAAAGCATTGGCAGCCGGCAAGTTGTTCTCGAGTTAGAGAGATTACAGACAGTGAAGACAAAAATAGAATGATGTCCTTCTCCTGGGCCTAGTGCATTAATCATATTTTGAGTTCATAATGTAAGACGTTAGACCTCCAGGTCTGGCAATACTTTACACATTTTTCCAAACCTGTAGGGAGGTCCAAATCAGACATCCTGCATTTCTTCTGGCCTCAAAACTTTGGACCATCCGATCAACTTTGTCAAAAGTTTTAACTTGTGTAATTAGCACAGTTGTCAAAGAGATTAACCTAAAACCCTGCTTCCTCTGATAAATTCTCTTCCTCCTTCATTCCACTTGCTGTGAGGAAGACCGAACAGCACAGGCAATGGCAAAACTTGACTACTGTAATGTCACCTACTGGGGCCCCGCTAAGAAACCCAAGATGGCAGTCGAGTCAGAAGCTCCTCCACAGCTTTCCAGAGACTTGGCGCATTTTTAACACCCATGCCCCCACCACCACACATTACATCTGATGGCCCTGAGGTGTTGACGGAGGCTCCAAGCCCTATGCTGTGGGTTTTTCCACTCTCGGTCACTTACACCAGAGTGATATCTTAAAGCATGGTGAGGGTCACAGAAATACTGCACAACCAACCCACTTCTATGCATTTTCTGGCATGCCTCAGCTGCCGGTCGTTGCGCCCTGGAATAGTGCTCCCCTGTGACTGACAACTCTTTTGAGTCTCTATTGCTGTATTCCGCGTTGTCTCTCACAAAATGGTGGGCATTCATGAGGGCTTGAGGTGTTGGCCTCAGTCAGGCCTGCTGTACATCAGCTCGGGGGCAGGTGGGCAGAGATAGTGGGATGGCTATGGCCCAGGTGACACTGCTTTGGACTTGAGAGAGACCATATCTGAAGAATCTCTGTTGCTTCCTAGCGGGTCAGGTTGGAAGTGCGTTGATTGAAGGGAGACGGTCATATATCTCTTTAGATTACCTCCCGCAGCTAGACTACAAACACATTTTTTACTTCCCCTGTCATGAAAATCAGGAGTCAGATAGCAGCCATATTGAAAGTAAAAATGTCTGCTCTTCCATAGCATCGGTCTATTGAAGTGGGATGTCTTCCTCCAGCAAATATCCTCAACCCCAGACCATCAAGCACCCCTTCAGGCGTCAACCTCATAATGTCCCCTTCTAATTAATATGAGGAAGACCAAAATATTCAACTTATTATGAGTCGTCCTACAACCCTTATAATGCTGGGATGCAACTCTGCTAGGCCCCTGCATGAATTTCCTCCTCCATGGCAGCATGGGCAGCTAGCAGACAAGGCATGACTGGCAATGGCTCCAGGGTGAAGTGCATTTCCTACTTAGAGAAGGACCAGACTTGTATGTCTGGACGCCTACATCCTGACATTGTCTGGCTTTCATATGAATAAAGAATCTTTAATCAAGAACTGCCTTTGTTGGCTGATTATAGGTTTAACCTTCAGCAGATTGTCTCTTGTAAAAGCCTGAAGTGCTTATGTATTGTATCTATTCCCTGTGTAAAGCTCTCTGCCACCCATCCACACCATTTATAGAACTGCAAAATAAATAAAAAAAAGCTCTGGCTTCAAAGACGAATGACGCAACCTGAATCTCTTCAGACAAGGCCACGACACACCAGCGCTTCATTTGTTCCTGGTGGAAGCAAAGATCAAGGACTTTGGACCAGAACACCTCCATCCATTACTCCCCCTCTACACAACAACTGGGGAACCTTTGCTCATCGACTGCACACCTCTTCGTTCAACAATCCTCCAGTCAGCTCAAACATTGAGGCAGGCTCTTGAAAGTCCAGGGCCCTAGCGTGAGAATTGAACCAATCTCTGTGTGCTTCAGATGAAAAGAGAACTCTTCCCTGAGAGACCCCCAGGGAAGGAGATGTGATTAAAATTGTCTAGAAATCTTTGCCTCGTTGATTAGCAAATTTTGTTTTTTTTATTCTACACCACGGAGCTGTGAAGTAACCAAAAGGCGACATGCAGTGTTGGAAGAACTTCCGAATAAATCCACAAGAGTGGTATAGAGTGAGCCCAGGCAGTGAGCAGCACACACAATGCCCTCACAGTGTTGCCAGCACCCTGTGATGATGTATGGAGCAGGGCCTGACCCACCAGGGTCGTAGTGGCATAGAACAAAGTCATAGCAGAGCAACGAAGCATGCAAGCAACACCTGGTTAGTTAACAGAGTAAACCAAGGTAGAAAAAAAGAAACTAACAGGAATAACACAATCCAGCCCCTCTTTAAGACTGAACTTGGAGAGTGACTTCACCCCCATATTGGGATCAGCAATCTCAGAGAACTGAAATCCAGAGTAGTTCCCAGTAAAGCTCATGTCTTTTCCCCAAGATTTAAAAATCTTAACTCAGGATCCAGACACCACATGGTCGAGCAGTCAGTGTGTTTGACCTCCCTGGCAATAGAAAAGTCTTCCGCTGCTGCCTGCCTCCTGACGTCATTTTAGTCTTGCATACAGGGAGTGCAGAATTATTAGGCAAATGAGTATTTTGACCACATCATCCTCTTTATGCATGTTGTCTTACTCCAAGCTGTATAGGCTCAAAAGCCTACTACCAATTAAGCATATTAGGTGATGTGCATCTCTGTAATGAGAAGGGGTGTGGTCTAATGACATCAACACCCTATATCAGGTGTGCATAATTATTAGGCAACTTCCTTTCCTTTGGCAAAATGGGTCAAAAGAAGGACTTGACAGGCTCAGAAAAGTCAAAAATAGTGAGATATCTTGCAGAGGGATGCAGCACTCTTAAAATTGCAAAGCTTCTGAAGCGTGATCATCGAACAATCAAGCGTTTCATTCAAAATAGTCAACAGGGTCGCAAGAAGCGTGTGGAAAAACCAAGGCGCAAAATAACTGCCCATGAACTGAGAAAAGTCAAGCGTGCAGCTGCCACGGTGCCACTTGCCACCAGTTTGGCCATATTTCAGAGCTGCAACATCACTGGAGTGCCCAAAAGCACAAGGTGTGCAATACTCAGAGACATGGCCAAGGTAAGAAAGGCTGAAAGACGACCACCACTGAACAAGACACACAAGCTGAAACGTCAAGACTGGGCCAATAAATATCTCAAGACTGATTTTTCTAAGGTTTTATGGACTGATGAAATGAGAGTGAGTCTTGATGGGCCAGATGGATGGGCCCGTGGCTGGATTGGTAAAGGGCAGAGAGCTCCAGTCCGACTCAGACGCCAGCAAGGTGGAGGTGGAGTACTGGTTTGGGCTGGTATCATCAAAGATGAGCTTGTGGGGTCTTTTCGGGTTGAGGATGGAGTCAAGCTCAACTCCCAGTCCTACTGCCAGTTCCTGGAAGACACCTTCTTCAAGCAGTGGTACAGGAAGAAGTCTGCATCCTTCAAGAAAAACATGATTTTCATGCAGGACAATGCTCCATCACACGCGTCCAAGTACTCCACAGCGTGGCTGGCAAGAAAGGGTATAAAAGAAGGAAATCTAATGACATGGCCTCCTTGTTCACCTGATCTGAACCCCATTGAGAACCTGTGGTCCATCATCAAATGTGAGATTTACAAGGAGGGAAAACAGTACACCTCTCTGAACAGTGTCTGGGAGGCTGTGGTTGCTGCTGCACGCAATGTTGATGGTGAACAGATCAAAACACTGACAGAATCCATGGATGGCAGGCTTTTGAGTGTCCTTGCAAAGAAAGGTGGCTATATTGGTCACTGATTTGTTTTTGTTTTGTTTTTGAATGTCAGAAATGTATATTTGTGAATGTTGAGATGTTATATTGGTTTCACTGGTAATAATAAATAATTGAAATGGGTATATATATTTTTTTTGTTAAGTTGCCTAATAATTATGCACAGTAATAGTCACCTGCACACACAGATATCCCCCTAACATAGCTAAAACTAAAAACAAACTAAAAACTACTTCAAAAAATATTCAGCTTTGATATTAATGAGTTTTTTGGGTTCATTGAGAACATGGTTGTTGTTCAATAATAAAATTAATCCTCAAAAATACAACTTGCCTAATAATTCTGCACTCCCTGTATAGGTTGCTTACTTGGACCTAAATTCAGAATAGCAAACTACAGCCAAAGGTCTAATTGCATCCGTTCTGATCCAGGAATGCAGCCCTATGGCTACTCCTTGGTGTTGCGTCTCACCACTGTGGCCGGGCTTACCTCTTACCACACAGCAGTGGGGTAGACCACTCTCCTTCTTGCTCCAAGGTTCAGTTGGGCCTCTTAGGGTGTTCCCTGTAATCTGGTTAGGTCAAGAATTGGGACTGGGATTCAAAAGCAGTCAGGGTGCATCTCTTGTGGGATGCACCCTAACTGCTACTGTAGACAAGAGGGATGCCTAGAGGGGTCCGTCCTCCTACGTGTATGATATCTTTAAAAAATGAAAGCCCTACTCCATATACTGTAGTCAAACTCCTGCAGGTAAGAAAATCATATTGCTTCTCGTTGTATAACCCTCACCCAGCAAGGTCACCCCTTGGTGGCATGCTTCATCTTCGGGTTCTTCCCATTTCTCTGTGGAGCACAGGAGCACTGTGTGGTGAATACCAAATGATGATAAAAGAGGAGCTGGAGGGACTGGTACTGGGTAGGTTAAAAATACCTGCCTGGTAGGGAACCTATGTTTTATTCCACTGCCCAGGCGGTATGATCAAAAAAGGGAAAATGTGCAGAAAGGCTGTGTGGGTACAATGAACCAGGTTTCCGCTAATAGGCACCAGCAGATTGGAAACACTAACATGCTTCACTTTAGCTTTTTGAATAGCTTCCTTGGCATGCTTAGGCAGCACCCCTGCCATTTAAGCATCCCCTCTGCCCTTGAGCAGCCCTGTGCCCTTGAGCAGCCCCTCTGCCATCTTTGAGCAGTACTCCTGGCCCTTAACAACATTCCTAGCATATTAAGCATCAGTGTAGGCCCTTAGCTAGCATCCTTGACATACCTGATCAGCAGTCTGGGCACTTTGGCTGCAGGCATGGGACCGAAGGGAGTACTGATCCGAAAGAGGGCGACAGACATTTCCACCCCAACGTATCTACAGCATCCTTCGCAGGATGCGGCATAAGTGGGTAGCGCAAAGCAGGACTCAGCTGGTTCTCCTGTGTTTTCAGTCCTCTGTGTTCCCTGTGGGTCATAGGTGATAACAGATGGTTGGGGGTGAGGTCTATTGTTTCTCTTTAGTCTACAGGAGTTTGTCAGATGTGTATTACATCCTTGGAGACTCTGCTACACTTGTAGCTACTATTGGACATTGTTATATTTGAGCATCACTATGACATACGGAGTGGTGTCCCGGCATAGAAGGAAAGGCCTCGATTTAAATAGCATACCTACATTTTTAGGGTCGAGCCTGCGAGTGCTTGCTCATGCATCTTGTATGCGAGACACTGTTGTGTTCAGTAAAGGGCTCGGAGCCTGCCTGTCGCTCACCATTCGTTGGTTTGCGTGGCACTCTTCTTTACAGCCTCATAATTCGTCAAGGCATGTCTGGCATCATTTCCGTTCCTCCGTGTGGAGCAGAGATCAAGCACTAGTTGATTTCAACTTAATTGAATCGACGTGATCAAGGTACTATTTTGTTCGTTTTAACTTGCAGTGCCCCCCAAACAGAAGGCTTGTGACTGTCCAAAATGTGCCCAGTAAAACAAACAAAATTGCAAAGTTTTATTTTTTAAAGCTAACTTTATTTTATTTTGTTAAGTCCTCATTTCTCAATTTCCACCCATGATTTTTTTGTTTTTGCCCGTGGGCGCTGTTGTCAAAAAATTACTACTCGTTCGAAATATGCGAGTCCTATTGCATTCTAATGCTTCTTTAAGCGCTTGTGTCTCACTCAAGAACTTTGATAATAGAGGGGTTGTTCACCTATTTTCCGTTGATATATAATCTGCATTTTCCACTTTATGTTCCACTTTCAGGATTTGTAGCACCGGCTTCTTCACATGACTGATTCACTGCCCACCGGGGGGAGCGTAGACGCCAAACACACATTGCACTGTACGTTCTTGGGCACATCATTACTGATGCGACATTCACTGGCACCAAAGTAATGAACGGGCATTCTATCACCAAGCGTGTTATTTACAACTTCTGTTAGTTCTCCTGGCACAGAATTTCTTTCTGCTGAGGCTGGAAGTATCAGGCTCCCCTTATCCCGTGGCACAGACCCCTGTGTGTTATACATTCTCCTCGCTGCCAGGCACATAACTTTATGACCAGGACTTAGGAATGTGTATTAGTGCAAAGGGATAATAGTCTAACTACCACAGCAGATGATGTATCTTTATTATTTATTTATTTTTAAAGCGCAGACTGACATCCGGAGGTTTCGCGGCACTAAGAACTAGATTAGGAAGGGCGAAAAACATTGCCTAAGAATAGCAAAATAAGTACATTTTCAGAGTATGTCTTGTAGGGACAATATTTCGAAAATGTCTGGTGTTAGCAGTATGCAGCAGGTTTACCACAACTTGGTTACCATCTAACCCAACACTAGAACCAACAATTGGTAACAAAGTCAATAGGTCTGAACCAACATGTGTAAACAAATAGTCACAAATGACATATATATTTGTTTCATGTACAAGTGATTTTTAAGTATTGCCTACCAGAAAGCACAAGCTGCCTGGTTGCAAAAGGCTTGTTGTAAACTTACAATGGTCTTGGAGCCCTCCCATTGCACACCATGAGTTGCTTTTATTGTCACTCTCGTTTGCTTGTTTCTTAGTTGATGGCTTGCCTTCATCTTCTTGTATTTGTCTCGCCCTCAGAGCATAGCCTCTTTACCATCCTCTTGATTGGCTGACTTGCATCCTTCTGCAGCTCACATTTAGGGAACTACTTTTTTCTTTTTCATTCAGGACTCCATGAGAGTGTGTGTGCTTTCTAGCTTTTCCCCTCTTGTGCATCTCCTTAAATACCTGCAAACTCCCATATTATGTTGCTCCCCACACCACTTAGCTTGCACGTAAAGCCACAGCAATGGGGTTATTTTGCTGGGGTATTGCTGAAGAGCAGAAATTAAGGTTCATTTTTCCTTTGCACCCGCATTCCACATATTGCATGAAAGCACACACTATGGCATGCAAAGGCTTTTATGGGCTGGGGGATGTGCCATCGGCTGCACTCACTCAGATGACCTCTGAGCTCCTGGGGGTCCATAAATCTGTTCCCTGAGCTACTGCTGAAGACCAAATGGCTGAATCCTGTGGAAAGTAAATTGGGCCTTGCCAAGAGTTTCCCTTTAAGTCAAACACTACTTTATTCTTTTTTAATTGAGTTCAGAGTTTGAGTGAAAAGTATTTAAAAAATAAATGATGCCACTTATAAAGATTGAAAACATTGAATTTGATGTACAATTCTGAGATACAATAAGATAGCTGTTTGCTTTTCCTCCACTATTTTGAAATCATATTTTTCTCTTTTACTTTTTTAACAATGCTTTACAGACAAGCATTGGCAAATCTAAGATCTTGGCACTTATTACCTCATTAATGCTGCCATATTGGCTTTGTGAGTGCTAGGAAAAAAAAGAACTGAAAATTATTGCTTTCCTTAAAGAATTCTTACATGTTCATTTGGCAAAAGTCTGATGATCGAGTGAACTTTTCTTGAAAAACAGTGCTTCTTGCAATTCAATGCAGGCACTCCTTAAGAGATCAACAAAATACTAGACATCCAGTGGCATGAGGTGAGAGATTTATACCCCTCTGGGTGAAGCCAAAGCCCCCTATAAATGCCAACCAAAGAAACAGCAGGACCTAACTAATAGATTGCAAGAATGCCTCTCCACCATACTGGAAATTCTGAGAGGAACCACCAGGATGGTATTAGATTAATAGACACATCTGAGAGGAAACACAAAGGAGCAGGAATGAAGATGCAGGAAAGTGAGCTTACTAGTGCTGTGATAGGGACCAATTAAATCATCCAATACGAGAAGCAAACTGAGAGCACAGCAGGGTGCAGCATAGGAGCTAACAGGCAGGGTTTGCTGTTGGCTCAGCACACACTTGCAACTAAAAGCCAACAGTGGCCAGATGGCCCCGGGCCACACAAGAACAGGGAATGTCTGACTGACAGAGAGAGTAACTAGTGCCCAATGAACAGAGTAAACATGAAGCACGAAGCTGGCCCAGGTAGGTTTGCCACCTGTCCAGAAGAAAAGTACCGGCCATTTGTTGTAGTTTTAAGAATGTGCAAAGGTGAGGGGCGTGGTCAAGCCGGCAGCCAAGACGGGTGTGCGGCATTGAAGCCCCAGGGAGCGGAGGCCGTCATTTCCGGTTTCCAACATTGTACCCGTTTTATTATGAAGCCTTACTCACAGGGACGTACTGCCTAACCGACCCCACACCCGCTGATACTGATGACCCACCCACAGACAATAACTGCATGAGTGCGGACGTTGCATCCCCTAGTATGGCAGAGCTGTGCGCTGGGTTTCAATCCATCGATGCCTGACTAGATTCCCGCAATGATCGCCTGTCCCGTATGTGTGAACGCCTTGAGCGCATGACACGTGGATTGGCAAAGCGGAAAAAAGAGTATCCATCGTGGAGGACAGTACATCCAACCTTACAAAGTGCCTGAATGAATTGAAGTGACCTTTAAAGTCCACAATGGCGAAGAATGAGTACCTTGAGGCGCGCTCGAGGAGCAATATTCTGCGCATTCTGGGTGTAGCAGAAACCACTGATATCAGTTGCCATGATTTATTTGTTGAAAACCTCTTTGTTGAAATTTTCAGGTGCCAAGCCTTCACAGACGCATTTGTGGTGGAGCAAGCACATCGATCCCTGACTCCTCGCCCACCTGTGAGCGGCCCTCTTCCCCCCGCTCATAGCACGGCTTCTCAACTATCGCGACCGGGACACAGCACTGCGACTGGCACATGAACGTGGTCCTATCAACTATCAAGGTTCTACACTGTCATTCTTCCTGGACGTCACACAAACTGTACAGGTTGCTAGGGGAAAGTATGCAGACGTCAAGAATACTCTTCGCAAACAGGGCTTGAAGTATAGCATGCTGTACCGTGCACGTCTTCGCCTGGAAGTCAATGGTCGCCCCCGCATCTTCAACAGTCCCAATGAGGTTGTCCGGTTCTGTAAACACCGACAAGATGCTTCCAAACCACCCAGGAGCCCCACCTATTCCCGCTCGTGACCCCCGGACCACAACCTAACATATAGCCTCTTGGTCCTATCTCTGCGGTTATGGGTGCCCCTTGACCCATAGGCTTTATTAACACTATACAGTGAGTCTGGTAGTCCACCAAACCCCCCGTTTGAAGGGACTATTCCACCTTCATAAACCTCAAACACCATAAGCTTGTTTTATCACCACTATTGGATATGACGGCCATGCACCCTGAGGCGTGGACACCTTCCCACAGTATACACCGACTGTATAATGTTCTGTTTATTTGTTATGTTACCCTTACAGGATTTCACCAGATTTTGATTTTGGCACGGGTGGAGTAGGGTTTAATGGTTTCCTCCATTCGCCTTGTTTTCTTTTTTCTGTTCTATGATGCTACGCTGCTTCTGCATTCATGGGCTTCTTGCGTGCACTCCCCTGCTATGTGCCGTACCAGTTCTTTGCACCATGACATACTCTCGATCCACCACTGATCTGACCCTTACATCTCTCTCATTGAATGTCCGCGGTCTAAATAACCATATAAAGGGCCACTTAGTGGCCTCTTATCTAAATAGACAAATGGGGGTGATTACGACCCCGGCGGTCGGCGATAATATGGTGGTAAGTGCTGCCAACAGGCTGGCTGTACTCACTGCCGTATTATGACATTGGCGGGTTGCCTGAACCCAACCCTCCAATATACCACTCCAACCGCCATGGTGGTAACAGATATCCATCTCCAGCCCGGCAGCCGTCACTGTTCCGCCTGAGGGATTATGACCCTGCCTACCGCCATGGTTTTCGTGGCTTCCTTAATGCCACGAAAACCATGGTGGTATGCCCTATCAGTGACAGGGAATTTGTTCCCTGTCACTGATAGGGGTCTCCCCCCCTCTGGTTAGCCCCCCCTTCCTCTCCAGTTAGCCCCCCCACTCCATATCTCTCCAAAGCCCCCACTCCCCTACATGCATGCTCCCTTCACACACGTGCATACACACACCCATTCCCACGTGCATCCACGCACACACAAACATTCACACACACACACACACACACAACACCCCCACCCCCTCCCCTGTTGCAGACCCGACTTACCTGTGTGCAGGGGGTCCTCCGGCAGGAGACAGGACGGGGCCCTGCTGTCAGCAGAACACCGCCAGGCCATATTATGGGTCATAATACGGCTGGTGGCGTTCTACTGGTGTGCCGCTGCTGCTGGCAGTAGCACCACCTTACCGCCATCTGCCGGCATGGCCACAGCCGGATTTCTGCTATTCTTCTGGTGGAAATCCGGCTGTGGTCATAATACGGTGGACGGCTGGTAGCCGCGGTGATGGTCTTTTGGCGGCCGTCCCCACGGCGGTAGGGATTTTTTACCGCCATTGTCCTAATGAGGGCCATAATGTCAAATTAGGCTTCCTCCGGGAAACACACCTGTCACCCCGTGCAGATTGTATGTTCGCCTCCACTTGGGGTTTGCACCGTTACTTCTCACACTACAGCTCCTATACTAGAGGGGTATGTATCTTGATCCACAAAGCTCTCCCTTTCCTTCTCCACCATCAAGTTACAGCCCCTAATGGTAGATACCTGCTAGTAATGGGTTCCCTTGCTGGCAAATCCCTCCTGATACTCAGTGTTTATGCCCCAAACACTGACCTACATGCAAAGGAGTGCTGTGCAGTATTTGTACCGATCTGGACAGATTTGAACGGGAACTTCTTGCGCTTGACACCTCTGTGACCTTCCAGCCTCACCGACGCACAATCCTGTTGCGAGAATTCAGAGAGATGGCGTACCATGAATTGGCCTTTCTTGGAAAATATGCTTGAGCCCGTCGATATGGTGATGGTGAGCGGCCCGATCGGAAGGAGCCTTGTCAGACCCCCGGTCCCCAACTACCAGAGTGCTTGCATCGCTAGCATAGTTGCCGACACGGGTTCTACAGTCACTGACAATGTTTCTACTATCTGAACATTTCTCTTGTATTACCAACAACTCTACACCACAGGATTCATGGGCACTTTGGACGTCCTTCATTCCTACCTCTCTGAGGTGGCCATGGTGTGGATTTCAGATGGACAGCAGCAGTTTTTGGTCTCCCCAATTACTCATGAAGTTCACAGATGCTCTAGGGGGGGCCTAAATGGCCTGACAGGCATCTTTTATGAAGCCTTCAAGCAGGTGTTGATACCACATCTATTGGCATTGTATGCTGAAGCCCTCAAGGATGGCATTCTTCCTGCCTCCTAACGTGAAGAGGTAATTACTCTACTACTCAAACCAAGGAAACTTGACCAAAGTCATAGCCACCCACCTGGCATTGCTGCACGAACAAATTATGCCCCCATTACAGACAGCTTTGTGCTGCACTGTTCCACAGCATTCAACCTTTGCACCATGTTTTCAGTCCTCAACCAAATATCTCCCACTCTTCCTGCTGCTGTAGCCCTTTTAGATCCAGAGAAGGCTTTCGACTCGCTTGAATGGCCATTCCTGACAACCACCTTGCTAAAATTAGGATTACCACACACTTTTTGTGATCTTATCATGCTCTTGTATACATCTCCTATGGCTTGTATCTGTATTAACAGCCGGCTAATGAACGATTTCCCTAACTCCAGGGGCACAAGGCAGGGTTGTCCCGTTTCCCCTTTGCTACTCATTATCTACCTTGCCCCCCTTAAACATCATCTAAAAGAACGGCACCTGCATAGAGGGCTTGATTTCAAAGAGGCCCCCCTCGCCGCCTCCATATATGCTGAAGATATTCTCCTCTTTGTCTTTAGTACTTGGACCCTCAGACTCCTCTGCCGCTGATCATTCGAGAGATTATACGCTATGGTTGCTTCTCTCGACTCTCCATTAATTGGAACAAATCTGAGTTATTTCCACTGACCGGCGGTAACACCCCTTGCCTGTTGGAGTTCCCCTTGACACGGTGCTTGGATCCCCCTAAATACCTTGGAATATTCCTGCATAGAAATAGAGAAGAGGTGGTTCGCCTTTTTTATGGACCAGCGATCAATAAACTTTCCAACAAATAGATAGATGGATACACCTCCCACTTTCCATCACGGAACAGATAGCCATTACCAAGATAGTGATACTACCACAGTTCCTTTATCTTTCTTTGAATATCCCGATCGCCTTGAGTAACTCGTTCTTTTTGACACTATGTGATCTTTTAACCTACCTGATCTGGGCCATTTCTCTTACTATTGGTACAATGCAGATGCTCGTCTTCCCTGTCATACACCTGAATCTCAACAGGCTCTACCGACACCCTTAGTGTTGCCCCTCCCCAGTGATCTTCCTCGTGAACCCACTGATATACATACTCTCTCCACACCTGCTGGGCTTGGACCAAGCTTCACAAATTGCTTGGCGCTCCCCTCTTAACTTCCCACACATCCCTCTTAAGAGTAACCCATGGCCAACTCTTACCCAGGAAACATTAATACAGCGCATGCTCATGCCCCATCATCTACACACCACAGGAGATCTGGTCGTGGACGGCCAAATTGATCTCCGCTCTGCGTTCAATCCTATTGAGGCCCCTTCATCGATTGATAAATTCATCTGCGTGTGTTTATGTGGCACTATATGAGAGCAACTCCCATCCTCCCCCGACAAACGGGCCACGTTTTTGCCTCTCTCCTTGGTGATCGCTTCGGCGGATAGCTCTAGGCTGGTCTCTCGCCTTTACCACACTAGTCTGGCGATGAGGCCTGTGTGCACCCCCCAGCCCGAACAGCATGGGAATCAGACTTGGGACACCCCATCCCCTATAACACCTGGGCACAGAAACAAAACGAGTTTCCCCTTACCGCCAACATAAACATTTGCACTATAAATTCCTACATAGAGCTTATACCACACCCAAAGTCCTAGCCTGCTGTCATACCACTCGTTCTCATCAGTTCCGTTACTCACAGGCTCATCAAGCAGATTTTGCACACCTTACCTGGACCTGGAGGGTAGCACATCTTTGTTGGGTAGCCATCTTTACCGTACTTTCCAACATGCTAGACCTCACTGTGGCCCCAGATCCCCCGATGGCATGACTAGGCTACGTTAAAACTTTGAGCCCTGGCATTTGCAGATTTACTGCGATGGCACTACTCCTCACTAAATGTATTGCCCTTCATTGGGGTAGTTGTGCACCACTCGCTACTGCCGGTTGGCTGTCTGACATGCAGTACTGCAATATGACTAGCGAACTCTACGCTTCACTCCAGCCACCTACTTCTAGACCTAAGGACATTTGGGCACCTCTGTGACCTCATCTGTTGAGCTCGGATACTATCACCGCCTAGAGCGCCACCACCAAGATGTCTCCAGTTTGTCCGTATCCATGCCTCCTCCATCTTGTTTACTCTTAGGCAGACCTGCGGATGTTTCCCCATTTTTGATTACTATACTGTAACGATTTATTACTCATAAGTGTTTTTATCGCTTTCACTACACTGTGATATCTGAATGTATTGTGTCAGCATTGTTCATGATTATATACCTAATAAAAACACTTATTTAAAACAGTGTGCGCAAAGGCCTGTGTGTAATACTAAATAGGACTATAATTAAAATGGGTTGTATTCCTTTGTAACATTAATTTCTGTCTGTGTTTAATTCTTAGTCAGGGATCATTAACTCAGCTCTAGGACACATTTAACAGTGTGTTCTATTTGCTATTTGAAGTATGTACAGATAAGAACTAAAAATAGGGGGTTTAGGTGATTTTGGTATTGCTATATCGTCTGCGACATGAAAATACCAGTTTTACTGGTAGAAAACCGGCCGGGGGGCAACCCTAGGCCTGGGTAATGGTCAGTACCCATCTGGCGAAGACATTCTCGAGCTGCCAGCTGCTAATGGGGCGCAGAAATTTAGATGAGAATTTAACAAGACCAGCAAAGGAGAATCAACAAATGGAAGGACCAGGCCTTGAGTAGGTTAAGTTAGCAGCAGTAGTTTCCGTCGCCGTGTCATTGGGAGTGAGCAACCAGCAGACGGATCCACCACTTTCAGAAGATCTGAGTGAGCTCAACAGGAGCCCGAGGCATCCTCATGAACGTCCTTTTATACATGCTGCAGGTTGGGTCTCGCAAGCTGGTTTGTATATAACCCTTGGGTTTGAGACAGATCGTGGGGTGCAGAAGGGACGGTAGTGGTGAGGGGGCTGCGGCGTTGGTGGTGACGGGAGGTCAAGGTGGCTGGTGGCTGTCTTGAGATTTCCTGAATTGAAGAATTTGTCTTCGATGTGGAGGGAATTCTACAGAGAGGAACCTTGAGCATGAACCTGTCAGCTGCCCAGGCATTTGTATCTTGCGGTCTGAAATTAGGGCATCTAATTGGTCAGCAAGGCAACAGCTAAGAGGCAGCTGGCACCGGACTCAGCCCTGGCACATTGTGGAGCCATTCCACATCCCCCAAACTGGACATGAGCAGTGGCTACACGTGCCAGCGACTTCTACCTAACCAAATTGCCTGTTCCCACTAAGCTTAAAGCAATTTGTCTGCTTTCGGTGCATTCGTTAACTTCCAGCTCACCTAATAAAACAAATGCGTTTTTACAATAAAGACAAAACAGAACGTGTCTGCCTCTGTGCGTGAGTGTGCGCCAAAGACCCCTTAGATCCCGGTAGAATGGATCCTTCCACAGGCTCATAGTGACCACATAATGTGCAGGGGCAGCGCGTGACCTTTGAAAGTGGTGGGGTGTAAACGTTTGTGATGGGTGTCCTGTGGTGAGTGAGTGTCACAAGCAAGCCTGACTGTCATAGGGGGAGGTGGGGGTCACCCCCTCACCCTGGAGCATTTTGGCAAAAAAAGTGGCGAAATAGTGCATTTTCAAGCAATTTTGAGAAAGCAAGGTTAAGAAAGCTATTGTGAAATTGGATACTTAAAACATTAAAACTCAATAAAAAATGGGCCATATCTTACTGAATCCAAATTGTTCAACAGTGCGACAAGCAAGGTTTGTAATTATCCTACCTGCCCTTGAGGTTGTCTCTACTCTGTATCTGGACTGGTTGGTAAAGCTGAAAATCTTCCTCCCAAGCTCTCTGCCCTTTTCTAGCAATCTTCCTTGGTACTTTCCTATTAAGCAACCAATTTACAGATGCTCCACTAAATGATTTCATGTCTTGTGTCCGCAGAGAGGATAGGGGGTGGCCACATACCCCCATGGAACCCTCACAAAACAGGCCAGGTCGGAAACACGTGAGAGCGGGACTAGTGCTGCGGCAGTGCTGTCTGATTTAAAACCTGCCCACCCAGCCATTAGTAACCGTGGGTCGGGCGAGTCCATTACCCTATGAGGTCTGGCTTGTTGGAAGTCCGGCTTGTCACCTTCTGGGAGGCTGGACAGGGAGATCAGAGAAAGTATCAAAGAGTGGCCCAGGCAGCTAAGAACTGACCGACTGGCAGACACAGTCCAATCGTCCTCCTGGTCAGTCTGGCCTAAACTGAGCAGGTAGTCAATGGAGCAATGCTCTTCGCTGTCACCAGAATGAAACCCTACACAAACCATGACCATCCCACAGAACTTCAAGACTAGGCCAGCTTGACCCATCTAGGATTTATGGACTGCTAGAAGATCACCTGGGTGCTCCCTGTCCGATTGCACTAGTGTACGGCTCACTGCCCTTTCCCAGCACCTACAAGTACTTTCTAATCCAGCCACATTTTAACTGACAGCCACTAGCGTTATGGCCAAGGCCTGAGGGAGTATGGGAAGGGACTGGTTCTTTGACATTTCAGAAAGCTGTAAAAACTTCACTCTTTGAATTTTCTTGCTATAAGTGATACCCTATTACCTCCAGGAAAACACCCCTCAACCACTGAACTAGTGCGCCATGATGTAAGACAGAATAATACATTTTGTAGACAAGAACTCAACAACTTTCAGTAAAATAGAGCTGCACAGGTGCTATCTCTCTTGCATACACTTACAACATGAGCATGCATACAAGCCTCTTCATCTCATGAAGTCACTTTCATCTCAACACGACTAGACCATGTGTCAGGCCTTCACGTCCCTAACTCTTCCCAAGTAGGTCCATGTGTCAGGACTTCACGTCCCTAACTCTTCCCAAGTAGGTCCATGTGTCAGGACTTCTCGTCCCTAACTCTTCCCAAGTAGGTCCATGTGTCAGGACTTCTCGTCCCTAACTCTTCCCAAGTAGGTCCATGTGTCAGGACTTCTCGTCCCTAACTCTTCCCAAGTAGGTCCATGTGTCAGGACTTCACGTCCCTAACTCTTCCCAAGTAGGTCCATGTGTCAGGACTTCACGTCCCTAACTCTTCCCAAGTAGGTCCATGTGTCAGGACTTCTCGTCCCTAACTCTTCCCAAGTAGGTCCATGTGTCAGGACTTCACGTCCCTAACTCTTCCCAAGTAGGTCCATGTGTCAGGCCTTCTCGTCCCTAACTCTTCCCAAGTAGGTCCATGTGTCAGGACTTCACGTCCCTAACTCTTCCCAAGTAGGTCCATGTGTCAGGACTTCATGTCCCTAACTCTTCCCAAGTAGGTCCATGTGTCAGGCCTTCACGTCCCTAACACTTCCCAAATAGGTCGTACTCCAGCTACCCACTTCTCTACAGCCAAACATTCAGGTATGCTTGTAACCCTCCAGACCAGTGACATAGCCAGTGTTCCAAGGACCCTAGTGCGAGGAAGGAAATGGTTACTGTTTCAGTTATTAAATACATCAATAATAAGGGTTCAGTAGGCCTCCTCAGTCCTCTGGGCCCTGGTGCCACTGCACCTGCTGCACCATTAGAAGTTACTCTCCTTCCCTAGGCAGTGCCACTGTGCTACACTGGTGGGTGTTGCACGCTATACACGTGCTGGCTAAAATATAATGCAACCCCAAAGATTGGTTCACTCCTCTGCAGGGTAGGTGGTAAAATACTTATGTATGGGAAATGCTGCGACATTACCTTACTCTAGAAGTTCAAGCTTTCATTTTATTTACAAAGGAAAAAACAACGTACAATTGTGTTTGACCCTGAAATGTCCAGCTGGCTTTTTGTATGCGTTGTTTGATGTTTGTTTTCACCTTGGTGGGAAGTTCGCCTTTCATCCAGGACCCTGTCATCTGGAGTGGCTCTAAAACTGGAAGCTGTGGGGGGCATTTCTAAGGCGCCCCCGCTGCGCGCGTCTGAAGGGGGCACCTGGCCGCATGCCAGGCTCGGTGCGGTGGGTTTCATTAACCGTGAGACCACGTGACTGCTCCCTCGCCTCGACCCGCCCACTGATGGAGCACGTGCTGCCCTTTCTGGCTTCCGTGCCCCTCTGCTCTTTCCCTCTGCCCCCTGTGCCCCAGGAATCCTGACGGACACTTCGCCATCCTGTGGTTCGAGGGCGACGTTTCGCTAGGCTCTGCCTGGGCTTGTCTGCAGACGGCGTTTTAGTGGAATCAGTCACTTGGCAGTGCCCGTGGCCAAGCAAGCAACAGGGATTATTCAGCAGGCAGCAGAAGCTCTCCTGCCTGAAATATTGGGCATTGAATTCGCCAGATATACAACAATGATAACCGTGTTGTTTGCACAGCGGGGGCATTAAAAATGCAGGACATATGTCACGATCTGATCATCTGGAGCTCCCCCGATGCCTACTGCCAAACAAAAAGTATGTGATGTGAGTGACTCTGAGACTGAGAGTCAGTCACCCGCGTGCTGCTTTACAAATCAAACAATCGTAACTCTAACAACTTAAAAAACAATACTCACCTGACAGACCGAAGCCGGAGTTGTGGACTTGAGCGTTGCGAGGCTGCGAGGCTTGGCAGCCAAGGCCGGAGCTCATGCAGGGCTGAAAGGTGATGAGGTGGAGGTCAGAAGGAAGACTATATCAATACCTCCTATCAGTGCTTAATTTGTAAATAAAAACTTGCTGGTGCCCAAAGCCCTCCTCTTAAACACGCGGCTGCTGCAATTAAATGATTAAATGTGCGAATAGGGAATACTGAGGCAGCGTAATCCCGAATCCATCTCAGGCCTCTTCAATCCGTTTGCAGCCATTCCCTGCCCCTTCAGCTCACTCTTGCAGCTTTCCCCTTTCTCCCATTGTGACACTTTTTCGTTTTATTCTTCCTCCGTCTTTCCCATATGTCTTTAGCTCCCAGTAAATGCTTGATGCAGAAAAATAAGTGCCCGCCCTCAAAAATAAGTGCTGGTGCCCCGCAAATGAAACAACAAACACAAATTGAGTACTGCCTCCTCTGTCGTCGCTGACTGCTCCGCACCGCTTCGCTTCCTTTCTCGTGGTGTGCTGCTGTGCTGTAGCAGCCTGTGTCACTCTGCGGCATCAACAACTACTTTTGCAGCAGTGTCTCTAATGCCGACGCACTGCTGGTGGAGATTTGGAGGCAAAACTGAATGAGAGCACAGCAAAGGACCAATCACTGCATTGCTTCAAAATAAATCCGTACAGTCATTGGTCATAAAAACTCTGTCCACCTGAGCGCTGGAATTTCCCACCACCATGCTGAGTGAGGCCTGCCAAACCAGACACTGCTCTCTTGCTGTTATGTTAGCCCAGAATGAGAGCAGCGTAAGGATTGGATTAAGCAGGGGAAATTAGCGCTCTTTAGGAGACCACGGGATGCAGCTGTGATTTCGCCCGGCTCACTAATTGAGCATGTGAGAGAGGCCTATTGTGCTCATGTCGGTCTGGCCACAGAGAGGCCAACGTGCACTGCCAGTCTCCCACTTTCTCAAGAGTGACTGTGGTGGGGGGCAGCAAATGCGCAGCACAATGTGAACCTGATGACACATGTATCAGACCTGATCTGATTCATGTGTGACTCACTGTCAATTTTTAGCCCCTCCGACTTTTCTCAGGAGGAACTTAAACAAGCAACTCAACAGGCCCATGGCTGAAAACAGCTGACTGCCACGTCCAGAAAAAAAATATTGAATATTTAACTTTAATACTGGGGATGGTGGGGCCACATATAGCCAGGGTGGTCCACAAATATAGTAGGGCAGTGCCCTCAAAAAGAACCGCCCCTGGAAATCTTGTTCTCCCCTTCCACTGTCTCATATCTCTCTGTGGAGTATGGCTCCTCTCAGGCACGAGTGCTCCGCAGACATTGCCATTAGCATGCAGGTGGGGTGCCATGTGACGTACTATCCGAAAGCAGCCATGGGTCCATGGCCTCTGCCACCATCAGACTATGCCTCGTGCAGGTGAAAAGAGCTCCATGTGCATTCCGTGTCTCACACAGGTGGATACAGCTCCTGAGGGTGTGCACGTCTCCAGCACATGTGGCACTGTATAAAGCCCTAGCACACAGTATACATGTATAGAGACAGACACGCAGACACACTCGCACACACTCTCTGTGTTCATGGTATATGTAGTGTAACATATGGTAGATGCATAGTGTGCTGTCTAACTGGTGTATGTGGTAAACACATTGGCCCTCATTTTGACTTTGGCGGTCTATTCTGCAGACCGCCAAAGCCAAACCCGCCACTAGATCGCCAGTGCTGGTGGTCTGCAGACCGCCATAATACGACTGCTAGCAGCCGTCTGCCATACTTGAGGCGGAAAGTCGCCAGCAGTCGTGCTAGCGGTCGGCAGTGCAGAGGCGGTTCCATCGCCGGCACCGCCACACCAACAGGACTCCGCCCACCATTTCACGTTCTGTGATAGGGCCTGGCGGTGTCCTGATGGCGGGGCACTGCCACCGGTGGAAGCGCTGAGACCCATTCCCTGCTGGACAACCCCCTCGACGGACAAGATAAGTGGATCGTCGGGGTGGGTATCTGTGGGGCGTGTGTGAGTGCATGTGTGTGATTGTTGTGAATGCGCGGGTGTCTGTGTGAATACGGAGAGAAGTGGGTGTCTGTGTGGGTGTTGCGTGGGGAGGGGGTGAGTGCGTGTATGCAGTGTTGAGGGAGTGTCTATGCGGTTTTGGGGGTGGGGGGGTGAGTGCATGTATGCGCTGTTGGGGGTAGGGGGTGAGTGGATATTGGGGGTATGTATGCATGTGCGGGGGCAGGGGAGGGGGGGAGTGAATGCGTGCATGTTTGTGGATGTGTGAACATGAATGGGTGTGTGTGGGTGTGAATGAAGGGGGGTGAGGGGTGCGTGCATGGGTGTGAGGGGGGATGCATAGAGGTGTGTGGCTGTGGGGTGGTGTGTGTGCCAGCAACAGGGATGGAGATTCCAGTCGCCGGGTGCGTGACCACCAGGATTTTCGTGGCAGTCGCATCACCACGAAAAGCTTGGCAGTGTGCCACCTCGTAAAGTTGCTGGCGGCATAAGTGCTGCCGCCGGCCTAGAGGGTATCAATGCCGGCCATGACGGTGCGACCGCACCGGCGGGCCAGGCGGCGTTGTGGCGGGCTGGCTTGAGCCAGACCCCACAATTCGAAATGTGGCGGTCTTTACCGCCGGCTCCGCGGCGGTAAGATCACCGCTGCAAGGCTGGCTGTAATGAGGGCCACTGTGTGTGCAGTGTACATATTGTTCAAGCAGCACTCACTGTGTTTCTTGAGCAGAGCTGATATATGTGCAGTATTCATGTAGTCCCAAAATTCTCTCTCCGCTGGTCTTCCAGCGTGCAAAGAACATTTCTGTAGTTATTAACAGGTTTGCCTACTTCCACATCCTCCTCCTCGTGACATATGTGACATGAATTTTATTATGTGTTTAGATGACGTTACATACAATGCAGGCCTTGATGTGTATTATCATGGGTATTGGTCATCTATTGAATGTATTAAAGTGCATGACATTAATTTACAGTTGTGAAAAAAGGAACTGGCATCCTGTGTAACAGATGCAGGTCCTGAGCGTGAGCAGACTCCCTCCTTGCTCCACCGACCACCATGTATTAAAACAAGCATTTGCAATGTAATGGGTCTCGCATTTGCTTGAGTTGGAGCTATTAGCGCTGTAAACTCCTAACCGGACTTTTTTTGCCGCATACATTGAAATGAAAAGTAAACCAATTTCATATAAGCGAGCTGATTAAAAACTCCACAGGCGTGAAGGAGACACACAAAAGGAAAGAGAAGTTAGCTTGCAGTCAAATATATCGGCAAAAGTGCAATTAGCCTTGTAACAGGGTAGATGTCCAAGGCAGTAACCAAACCATCCCAAGGAGCTATTAGCGCTGTAAACGCCTAACCGGACGTTTCTTGCCACATAAATTGAAATGAAAAGTAAAACAGTTTCACATAAGAGAGCCGATTCAAAACGCCACACCACGAGCGTGAAGGAGACACACAAAAGAAAAGAGAAGTTCGCTCGCAGTCAAATTTATCGGCAAAAGTGCAATTAGCCATATAACAGGGTTGATGTCCAAGGCGCTAACCAGACCGCCCCAAGGAGGGACAAGCGTAAAGCATTTACCAATGATAACAAAGGATGTTTGAAGGGCAATCCCATGAACGAGATATAGTGATGGGCGTGAGGAGGGTGTGGTTAAAAGCCCAAATAGATTACAACACATTGGAAAAGCAGCGCTTGCGCACTCCTATGCTCGACCTAAAAAAGAAATACAACGTACCAGTGATTAGGATGAGGGACTGACCAGTGGCCTTAGAGATGGGTCTCTAATGACATAAAGGTACACAGGGCTCTTACTTTAATTTATAAATGAACCATGCTGAAACCCAGATAATCATTACATAGATAGGGTTTGGACTAATTGGTTACAAATGTGTGATGAAATATTATTTGGGTGTTTTAGAATTCACCCTTTTTATCTGTTTTTTTCCTGATGAGTTATTAATCATTGTGGGGATAATTCCTACTTGTATTATTTGTATGAGAGTTTTGCATAATTACTATTGGTTCTTATAAAATACAAATACCTCTGTATGCCTTCTGATTCCGGTGTTCTGGAGGGCTTCGTATTTTCATCTGCAGATAAGAGGTTCACTGACTGGTTTGTCTCACTGTTAAGACCCCACCCACATGAGGAGAGGTGACAGACACCTGTCACTTTTTCTTTTCTCCTAAAAGATGTTAGTTTCTTTTAGGGTTTAGAAAATCTACCGGGTGTGGCCCCAATAATTTCTAGAACATTCAGCTTCTTCCACTACCCCCTCCAGCTCTTGGTCAAAAGTCATAAACTGCACCTCATGCACCTTAAATAACTTTTCACAATCCGCTGCCACCTGTGGACATCAGGCTGGCTTAATCACACACATCCATTCACACCCTCTCCCTTACCCTGCCCCGATGGCTGCCCCCTCGTATAACAGTACCAGCCTTACCACCGTTCTGCCAGTATGCACATCTAAAGATTCAGGACCTCTTCCCTTCGTAGCACCTTCCACTGTGATGTCTTCCCCCCTCAGTCGCAGGAATGTCACCACCCTAAGCACAGAAACGCTAGAAATAATCTCAGCTCAGCGACTGCAAATTATTTTGTATTGCATCCTCTCATGTTTTTTGCATCACTGTGCGAGTACTCACTAGGAAAACTACATGCAAGTCAATCTTGATTGTGCCCCAAAAGGGGCAGCCTAGCTCACACTCGGGCCACGTCCCCTCTGATTGAGATCTCAAGTATCCTGACTTGTTTCAGGTGTGCCTGGCCTCATGAGGGAGGCGCTGCTTGAGTTTTATGGGACAGTGACCAGTGGTGGCTACTTCTCAACCGGGGGGGGGTACAAAAAAAAACTGAAAAGGGGAAAAAAACACTTTCCTTTTACATCAGGAGAGATGTTTCCGTGTCTCCTTCGCCCTCTTCTCTTCCTCAACTCCTGGAAGCACATATGCTTTCAGACTCCCCTCCAATCACGACGCTGCTGCCACCAGCATGACTGCAGTGCTGTGATTGGTCTGAGCGGCCTGCTTCGGTTCTCAGGGAATGTGACCCTGTGCACTTTCTCCTCCCGGCTGTGCAATACAGCCAGGTAGAGAAATGCTAAGTGTGCATGACCGTTTGGCCGGCCGTCTAAGGCTGGCCAAATGGTCATGCGCACTTATGGTGCCCTCACCACTCCTACAGCCCTCCTCCTCCAGCCCCGCCCTAACCTGGCTCTCAGAGGAAAGATAAAATGATAACAACATTGCATTATTGTCATTTTATTTTTCCTTTTTCTTCACTGCACAAAGCAGGGGGGCGATGCTCCTCAGTCTCAGTGGAGGAGCCGCCACGTCAGTGACATAGAGAAACCGCATCTGGGTTGCCGTCAGTGAGAAAAGTATATGATCACAAGGTGATGGGTGGAATTCGTCAATCAAATGCCAGCCACTGTTAGTTATGCTTGGCTGCATTTCAGTTCATAGTGACCCCCCTTCCCCACTGTGCCACTACAGAAAGAAACTAACCATATGCAAATCAGTCTTGGCCCCGCCTCAAAATGGACAGTCCAGCCTGACCTGCCAGGACTTCCAGAGTTCCTTCATCACAACCCTCAAACACCAACTCCCTGAACTCAGTCATCAATCCACCTTCCCCCGCCACCAATCCAGTCAGCATTTTGTGTACATGTGTACTATATATTATGCACCCTTTCTTGACAATAATGTTTACATTTTGATGTAACCGTGTAATTGTGTTGCATCCTTCCACTCACCACTCTCTCTACTAAATACTGCATTTTTATTGCTCTCCACCGCTTTCTTCTTCTTGCCCATTTCTTTGAGGAGGCTCAATAAATGAATAAATGAAGGAATAAACAACGAAGGCACGTGTTTGTATACTATGTGCACATGTGGCATGCGCACAGCTTTGCATGGTTTGCCGGGTTGCACGCTTAAATGTCATTAACAAAAAAAAAGGCCGAAACCTCTACATGTCAGTACAGCAAACTATGTAGCAAGTGCTTAGATAGTGCTAAAGAAAGCATTATAGGTTTTTGAAAAGAGGAAATTCTGAATGCCAAGAAATAAGGCCGCAGGTAGAAATTATGGAAAATATATATTTAATTTTCGACTCGTATAATGTTTGTGAAAGCGAATACCGGTGCTTAACCCACTTCATCATCTATTAAGGAAGGGGAAAGTTTTGTCATCCTATATATTCTTGAGGTCTTATTTCTAACCTAATGTGCAGCACCAAAAATAAAAAACCTCTCTACTTGATGGGAGCCGCTACCACACTGAGTGTTGTTCCCTACATACGGTCTTGATTAAATGCGGCTGAAGCTGGATTTGGGCATAGCTGTGGAATCTAAATTCAGTCTGGATGGCAGAGTCTCCAGTTCCTTCCACTTAGGCTCAAACAGAGAGTATTTTCCCTCCAATCGTCTTTATTTTTCTCCATCCATATGAATTGTTTCACTCATAAAAACAAGGAAAAGGTTTGTGCTCTTCTCTGGGCTTCGGAACATCACTAACTTCGATTTGGTGATGCTGTACTGAGTGTGACCAAGGCATCCAAGCACTGGCTAAAGTGGACTTTTCAAAAATAATATTGGGACCTTATTCAGAAATGTTTCATTTAAATTTTTTGTAATGCCTCTGTCGGTAGCCATTTGCTTCCTCTGTGTTTGATCCTAGAATGAATTCCTTTAATAAATAGTAGCCAGGAGCCTCGAATATAAATGATCTTGAAGAACCATCTTGTCTACAACATGCTAAAATGACAAAGAGCTTCTAAGACCTGGATGTAAAATAGCAAATTGGTCCTTAGATGGGCAAGGCCAGGGTCCAGGTGAGATACAATATACACTCATTATGTCCTGTATGTGTGAGGTACAGTTCATCCCAGGGCACTCCCTGTGCTTTTAGAGTCCACTTCTTCAACTGACACCAAATTACCTCTCATTTTTGGGTGAGTGTCTGGCCTGTGTGGCAGTGACCCACTGAACAGTCCTAGAAATAGTTAAATGTTCCAGCTGTGGGATGCAAAATAAAATGTCAATATCAGTTGTAAGTTTAAATTGATAATAAAAGCAAAACAGGTATGAGGCAGTTAAAGTGTATTATGGCATGCCGCCATGGCAAAATGAAAATTAACAATAAACATTCAATGATAGAACGAAAAAATAACAGGAATTAAATCTTCCACTAATGAAAATGAATTGTAAAAAATATAAACGTAGATAGCAATTCTAAAAAAATCATTAAAAACATCTTCACTGATAATGAAACAAATATCAAATTAAAAATAAATGGTAATCATCTAAATTAGGAAGAAATAATGAAAATAAAAAGCTCGACCTCCAAAACATTAACCAGGACTTACCTGGAGAATGTGTCTGATGATCTCCAGGAGGTTAGGTAACCCGTGAGAGTTACCTCAAAAATAAAGATGAAAAGATTTAGGCGCTCATTACAACCTAGGCGGTCAGACGAGGCCGACCGCCAAGGTTGTACCGCCAGTCGGCCGCCCATGCGGCCGGAAACCCGCCGGCCACATGCCCAGTGGGGATGTCGGCCGTAACATTGCAGCCGGCTCCTAATGGAGCCGGCGGCAATGTGGCGGTTCGGCGGGTGCAGCAGCACCCATCGCGCTTTTCACTGTCTGCCAGGCAGACAGTGAAAATCGCGACGGGGCTGTGCCTGGGGGGCCCCTGCACTGCCCATGCCAAGTGCATGGGCAGTGCAGGGGCCCCGCGACTCCCCTTCCCGCCAGCCTTTCCATGGCGGTGTCTACCGCCATGGACATGCTGGCAGGATGGGGAGTCAAAATCCCCAGGGCAACGCTGCAAGCAGCTCTGCCCTGGCGGATTCTGACCTCCGGGACAACCATGGCGTAAAACCCCCTGGACAACCATGGCGGAAAACCGCCGGTGTGACCGCGGCGCTACCGCCGCAGTCAAAATATGGCAATTTGTACCACCAGCCTGTTGGCGGTACGATCGCCACTTCAATGTAATGAGGGCCTTAGTCAGAAATAAACATCAAAACCGAAGGGTTATCAATGGGTACATACCTTCAAATATAACCGGGTCCCAGTCACCTCATATTGGATTCAGGGGACTGCAGTCATCAGCAGATTCCTGCTACCACCATCACTTCCAAGCAAGTGGCAAATCTCCAAGAGGGCCATCCTGAAAATGTGCCGCACTACGGCTCCTGGGGCCTCTAAAACAATTCACAAAAGAGTCCATGGCTACCAGTGGCATCTTCTAGCAATATTTGAGAATAGCTGAGGACAGTTCTCCTCCTTTCAGATGTGGCTAAAATATTTGGGACAGTTCTCCGCTGACCTTGAGTCGCAGGCACACAATCATGCACACTCACACCAAAAATTGTAATTATATCAAAGGCGTATTTAAATTGCACCTCTGTTGTTATACTTCAAAAACAAATTCATATCCACTGAATCGCCCAGTCATTCTGTTTATATTAAACAATCATACAGTTATTATTTTCAAGTGCTTAGTGTCTCCTTCCCACTGGCTTTCCTAATAATAATAGCAATAATTGTAACCACTTTTATTGTGTAAATTCTAAACTAAGTTCTTGAAATGTGTAGAGTTAGTTATTCTAAACTTTAATAGTCAAAGGATGTATTCTCTGCCAGCTTTTAGCTCCTCATTCAGTTTTATAGAATTATTAACACCTTTTCCCCAATAGTATTTCCATAGCATATATCTTGAAAATGAAAATATGGGTCTCAAAATGTCCCAGAGGATCCCAGTCCTGCAGCTTTCTACCTTTGCATGCTCTGAAGCTGCAGTTGAAGGCCTATCCCGAGGAGAGTGCACAATCTCAGGCTCCATTCTTCCAGTCATGTTTTCAAATAGAAAGGGATGTGATGTTTGAATACCCCCAAAGCATCTTTAGTGTTTCGTGTAGGGTTCGGCTAAGGTCTAAAGCAACCCGACATCTCCGGTTTTAAGAGGCTGAAAAGTAATGAAAGATGGTAGATGTCTTATAACGTACTGCAAATGTATTTATGTTAAGTGACTCCAGATATATGTTCTAAGTAACAGTGTTTTTCTGTATATTTCTCCTTTAAATAGTCACAGCTACAGAACATCCTGCATTAGTAAACTTGAATTTCTTTTTGGATATGATGTCTAAAAAGTTCGATTCACAAGTCTGTATCTAAATTGACAAAGTCATAATGTAAAGCACTGAAGGAGTCATTCTCTTGTAACATCTGAAGGCACCGCTAAATCTTTGATTTCTGTTAATAAACTGCCCAGTGTCCTCATTTGTGTTGAGCTGGCATTGATTACTTGTGGCGAGTCGTCAATGCTTGAGATGGCCATCTTTGATGTCTCATGACTTCAATTCCAGTTGTCAGCAGATAACAACTTGATAAAGAAACTTGTTGAACTCATTTTCTTCTGCAGGCAATCTAAAAGCTTTCTTGGGGGTGACATTACATCCTGGAATAAATACATAAAACACATTATCGCAGGTCATGTAAATATTATTCCTTTATTCCTCAGAGTTTTCATAGTGCTGTTTTTGAAAACACTGAAAAAAGCGAAGTATCCATTTCAAAGACGTGTCCAAGTCTGTTGAAAAATCGCTGGGGTTATGTCTGGGCTTCCAAGAGGCAGAAACAATGGTTTCCGTCACATCACCGAAAACGTGGTTGGTGATACGAGTATATGAGTGGGACATTACCCTCCATTCACCATGGACACTTTTAACAACTGTAATTGCTGTGCTGCACGTGAGACAGAAGATTGCACCATATGGACCACTGTGACCCCAGAATTTTACATTGGAGAGGAGGGAACGTCACTGTTGCTGTGTGTAAAAGGCCGTTTTATTGCAGCAGGTGCACAACAATCTAGTAAAACCTTGGCCTCTGCCTTACAAAACTAAAACCTCACTACACATCAAAAACACCTATCCGAGCTATCCTCCCCCTCCCCTACCCTGTCGTCCCCCCAACCTGTACTTTGCCCTGCCTTCCTTTCTCCCCTCCTGCCTACCTATTCCCCGTCCTACCCATTTCTTCTACTCCTGCACGCTAATGTCAGTCTCCCTGCCTGTCCATCACGACCTACTGCTGTTCCCCCCCCTTTAATACCTAAATTGACCTGCCATCTTCCCCATCCTCACGTGTTTCGTTAACTGTAAGCAAAACTCTCGCCGCCTCCGTCAGCACCTGTCCCAAGCTATAACTATTCTGATTCCCTATCGTGCACCAGTTCCAACCAAAAGCACCGGCCCAAAAACCACAAAGCAAAAGAACACATCCCCTGGAAGCCATTACTTTAAGGGAGGGAGGGTGGGAGTCAAAAAGCCCCCTGTGCTAAGGCAAAAAACGGCCACCGTGTCACCTAGCGACAAAATGGTGGCCGGGACCTAAAATGCCCTGTTATATATGCCCCGCCCCAGGAACAACCAAAGAAGCCCAAAGAGTGCCCAACTCTGCCATGGGCCAAACCATCCTCCCCAAAGACCCCTGGGGGGGAGACCTCATTCTTCGGCCGATTCTCCCCCCCCCAGGGCCCCATTATCGCATGGCTCTATATCCCCCAGGCCCACACCACTCAAGGCTTCCAAGACCAAATACACATTTGGAAATGGGATGTTGACATTCCCACTTTTTGGTTTACAAAAAGTGCCCTTGCTGCCCCCTCGCCACCTTTCATCTGTCTGCATGGTCAGTATTATCCACCTGCAAGGCCTCGCTGTCTTAGCGAGGAGAAGAGAAAATAAAAACAGGGGGTGGCAGAACAAGAGGGAGAAAAGGTGTTAGTGAAGCATAAAGCAGGAAGTAATAAAAGCAGAGTGTGTAAAAGGAAGAGCGAGGTAAAATATGCCTGAAATAGGTAATAGATGTGCGAGGAAGAAGGGGAAGTAGAAGAAAATAGTAAAAAAATGTAAAAAAAAAAAAACAGAAGAAAACGAATCAAGAGGCAATGCTTAGCACCTAAAAGTGAATTCAAGAGAAATAGGTAAGTGGATCAGAGGAAGGGCATCCGGGCACTTTGAGCTCTGTGTGGAGCCACCCGAGCTCCTCACTGTGCGGAGTTCAGACCCGTGGCCTGGGCACTACAGCATCATTGGAGCTAGGCAGTGCCAGGCACTTGCAGAAGTTGCAGGCCTTTTCCGAATGTTACCCTGTACGCTCTTCGAATTGTGCCTTTATCTGTTAAAGAAAAACCTGCTTCTGGAGTGTGCATGTCGATTCTGATGCTTATATTTTGACACCCTCTTCAGCTTCCATCTGATCAGATGGTGTCATTTCTGTCCCCCGCAGCTCCACCTGTTCTGATTTCTTTTGAGTCGCCAAACACTGAACTCGTTCTGTTGATTTTCTGCCCCTAAGATTGCACCTGTGCCCCTTTTGTGTTTTGTGGCCCCGAAAGCTCACTCCGGCGCAGATGATGTATTTTGCCGCAGATCTCACGAGCTCTAAGGTTTTCGTCTATTGCCCTTGTAGAAGGCACCGGTACTGATGCTGTCTTTTCTCTCCCCTGCAGGTGGCTTGATGGAAAGCGAAAGCGAAAGAACAGCCAATGTTTGCTGAAGAACAGCATGTCAGGTAAAAGACCCTTGTGTTTGCGGCAGATCCTCCATCCCCTTAGTCCATCACCAAAGACTAGGGTCACGTTTTGCAAAAATAGAAGAAGGACTACATTTTACAGCAAGGGAACGTCGCTGAATGACAGCTCCCATCAACAATGGAACGCAGAGGAGGCACTAAGAAAATAAATAAAATGCAATTGTGTTAAAAACAGTATCATACACTTTAATTTAATCGCGTACTTATAAGAGCTGCTAAGTAGCCCTGCTTTGGTACACTTAAAAAAAAGTGCCTCTCACTATTTTTAGTCGACCCCTGCTAAAAAAAAAACGTCACATAAGAATAATTTGCTGAAAGTTGCCGGGGCAGCTGGTGAAAAACTGGGACGCCTGGTCACCCAGTGACCCTGCCCACACCAAGGACTGTCCTATTTGCACGAGTAGGAGCCGGGACTATTCAGCACTGTCCTCCTTACAGGACACCAAGTCACCCATAGTGCCCACACCACACCCGGCCACACCGCCTTAGTTAGGATGTCCAGGCATCCCGGATTTGCCGGGACGGTCCCAGTTTGTTAGGAGCTGTACTGGCAGATTTCAGCAAATTTGACTCATGTCCCAGCCTTAATAGTGTGTCGATGAGGGAGGCAGGTTTTTATATGTTCCAAAGCAGGACTAGTTAGCAGCTGTTCTCAGAAAGCAAGTTAATTAACAGGTGTGATAGTGACTTTCAAAATTGCAGTTTAATTTCTCAGTGCCCCCTCTGTTTTTCTAGATTGATGTGCGCTGTCATTCTATGACCCTTTGCTGACAGAAAATTGTAGTCCTTCCATTTCAGGGAAATGTACAGGTTTTGTGGTTTTATTTTACATCACACCTCGCCATGCTTAATCCTGTCCTTGTTCAGCACTGTCCTGCTTACAGGAGCAGTCTCAGAATGCAAAGTGTGTTAACTGCACCAGCCTCTGTAGGCATAATGTGCTGTCCTTGCACCATCTTGAGAATGCATAATGTATTCTCACTGCACCATCCTCAGAAAGAATTAAGTGCCGTCAATGCAACATCCTCAGAAGGGATAAAGAGTCCTCACTGCACCATCCTAAGAAAGCATAAATGTGTTCTTACTGCAACATCCTCAGAAGGGATGAAGTGCTGTCACTGCACCATCCTAAGAAAGCATAAATGTGTTTCTACTGCACCATCCTCAGAAGGGATAAAGTGTTGTCACTGAACCATTTTAAGAAAGCATAAATGTGTTCTCACTGCATCATTCTCAGAAACATTAAGTGATGTCAATGCAGCATCCTCAGAAGGGATGAAGATTCCTAACTGCACAATCCTAAGAATGCGTAAATGTGTTCCTACTGCACCATCCTCAGACGGGATAGTGCTGTCACTGCACCATCTTAAGAAAGCATAAATGTGCTCTCACTGCACCATCCTCAGAAGGGATGAAGTGCCCTCATTTCACCATCCTCAGAAGGGATAAAAGTGCTCACATTGCACCATCCTCTGAAGACACACCTGATTTCAGTTTGAGAGGAGGCACCAATTCACTCATGTTGTGCCTTACTCACCACAGTCAATGGGCACTAATTTACGCCTCTTCCCTGTATTAATCTTCATGGTCCAGCTGCACCAATTTATGTCCAAGTCTTCCTTTACACACCAAGTGGCCTCCCGCTTTAGGAAATCTACTTAACACAAAGTGTCAAAGACAATGGATCTATTCTACACAACCAGGGCTTTTTGTATTTATAGCTGGTAATATTTATATACAGCTCAAAATGTATTTAACTAATACATGTGCCCTCGCTCACTGTAGATTTCAGTGGAGTAATTTGTCGGCCACAAAAAACATACACTGAAAAGATCAGCATTGCAGCGTGGGCACGTATGAAAATGTCTGCGCCTCATTAGGAATTCCCATAAATATTAATAACAATCTATGCTGCCAGTGAGCAGAACTGGTGACCTGACAGTCAGGGCTGACAGCTTGGAGAGACTTTCAAATTGAGACTTAACTTCTGCAGTTATCAGATTTAATAAATAATTACAATTGGGGAAACAAACTATTTTCTGCCTATCTTCCCATGTGAAATCGCTGAAAATAGAGAACTGGGAACTTTACATATAATACAGTGGTGTGTGGGAGGATAGTCTGTTCTGATTTTTTTCTCACACTTGCAATTAAGGCTATTTTTTGATTAACTCATATATAATGGGGTACTTGTCAAAGACGTCCATATTTTTAGGTTGCAGCCTACCAGACAGCAAAGCTGTCAGGTTTGCTAAAGACATCTTGGGGACTTTCAGAAAGTTGACCTAGGAATGCATTCCCCTGTTGATTACCATTGGCTTTGTGGTTGGTAACTCACATTTTCTGGCTTTCTATTTTATGGCTTTTTTTGCTAAAGGGTCTCCAGCTTCAGTTGGTCCCTTCACCTAAACCATGTTTACTGTATCCTTCCACAAACTTCCTTTCTGTAAACAGGCTTTAAATCTTCTTCTTATCTTGTCACATTTGCTGTTCATTCAAAGGCCGAGGTCAAATATTAGGCACTGTCTTCCAAGGGCACTTGTTTACTTTTCTTTCTCTGACTTCAAAGTGAGAGGATTTATGTGAAAAAAGTGCAGGAAACTGGGGGTTGGAAAGAGTTTTTCTAGCACACAACAACATTTAAATGAACTGTGTGAGTATTTCAGAATAAATCAGAATTAGTAACACAAATGAAGCACATTTTTTGTTATTTCTTAAGTGTGTTGGAAACAAATACTTTGATATGATCAAAACAAATCATTACACAAGGCGATGCAATTTCCACACATCTTCATTTATTTGTGCACTGTATATGTAGTTTTATTAGTAAAACTGTATGTCTGTGCAAACATAATGATTATTCAGTTGAAAATGTGTTGTCTGTAATGGCAGTACGCTACCATACCATGCATACTCCGCTCTACGCTACTCTACACCATTCCACACTACTGCACTGTACTTTCACCTCTCCACTATAAGCCACTGCACTCTATGCTACTTCATGTTACTATACTCAGCACCATTCTACTCAATGCCACTTAATGCTACACCTCTCTACTCTACCAATCTACTCTATGCCAGTGCACTCTTCCCCACTCTACACCACTCCAGTCTAGGCCTCAGCAGTCTACTATGCACAACTCCACTCTACGTCACTGCGCTCTAAGCCACTCTGCAACACTGCACTCTATGCTACTGCTCTCCATGCCAATACGCTCTATGCCAATGCACTTTACTCTGTAACACTCAACACTATGCCCCTGCACTCTATGCCAATCCACTGTATGCCACTCTAATCTACTCTGCACCACTGAACTCTGCCACTGCACGCTACACCACTTCACGCTATGCCATTACACTCTAAGTAACTGCACTCTACCCTGCACCACGCCACTCTATGCCACTTCACTGTAGTTTGAAACAATCTACTCTACGCCACTCTACTCATCTCTGTGCCACTCCACTCTATGCCATCACACTCTACTCTATTCTACTCTACTCTTAACCACAGCACTCTTACAGTGCAGTCTACACAGCTGCACCGTTGCTGCACTCTGTCACTGTACTGTACACCACTTCTCTCTATGCCACTCTACCCCACAGCGCTCTGATGCTCTACTGTGCAACACTGCATCTCCACCGAACTCTACACCACTCTACTGTACTCCACTCTGACATTGCACTCTACGGCACTATACTGTAATCCACTCTGTGCTACTCTGCACCACTCTATGCCACTGCACTCTATGCCACCCGACTCTACTCTGCACTCATGCCACTTGACTCTACTCTGCGCTACTGCCTTCTGTATCACTCAACTCTATGCCACTCCACATCACTCTGTTACTCCACATCGCTCTATGCCACTCCACTCTGTACCACTGTACGCCACTGCACTCTGTGGCACTCTACTCTGCACCACCCTACTGTGGTTCATTGTACTCTGCCCCACTCCACTGTGCACCACTGCACTGTGCTATGCACCACTCATCTGCACCACTGCATTGTATACCACTGAATTTAATGCACTCTACTCTACTAATCTCTGCAACACTTTATGCCAATGCAGTCTATACCAGTCCACTCTACGCCACTCCTGTGTATGGCACTCTACGCGACTCCACACTATGCCCTTCCAATACATGACATACTTTGCCACTCCACAACACTCTGTTCCACTCTTCACCATTCCACTCTAGGACACGCCATGTGACTCTTCTCTACGCCCACTAACTTTAAGCCATGCCAAACAGCAGCCGCACTAGTTTACAGCATGGCTAAAACACATTAGCAAAGCCAATAGCTCTTGCGTAGGCGACATCTATTGGCTTTGCCAATGCTTGTTAATCGCCTGCTGCACTCTCTCTGAAGACGAGCAGCCCGCCCCAGTTCCCGGCTTCTAGATCATGATAAGCATGAGCATTTTAAATGATGAATTAAGCTAGTGCTCTGAAACACTCCAGTTTGCCACATGTGGTTAGAGCTCCTTTCACAAAGAACTGGAGTTCAAGGCAGTGTTTTATGTTTCCTCAAGTACTGATAAAAGTAACTGGCCAATTATAGTGGTTTTTAAGGTTAAGTTGCTCTCAACCTAACGTCCTTAAACATAAGATTTTTTTGTCAAACATGTTTCCATGTGTGGCCCTGAAGCGATTGCATAGACAGGTGACCATGAGCTGCACAGAGCGTGTGAAGTCCCCTGTATGTGTCCTTGGGTTTCCCCGGATATTATCTAATCGTGGTCATCGCCTGCTTCCGGCTTTCTGCAGACACGTGACATGAAACCCGCAGTGCTTACGAGGCACGTTGTGCAACCTTTTCCAAACATTACAAATGTTTCTTCCCCTCTGAGGTGTGTTCTCATTCGAACTGTGGTTCTGTCTGTGGGGAGGCTCCACTGAGTCCCACTGAAAATATTTGTGGTGGCATCTGGGCTGTCGCAGGCTGGGGAGTCAGGCGGCTTTATGCCCCAGGCCTCGTGCATGCCACAGGGCCTGGCACTCCCGTGCGGCTCTCTGCTGAGGTCTGTGTCCATGCAGCGCGCTTCTGGAGTTCCTGCCCTCACTGCGGTCTCCTGCAGTCTGCATACATGCCAGTAGAACGGAAGCGGGGAGACCCGTTTTTTAAAGCTAAAAGTGGCTTTATTTCGGCTTCTTTCTGCTTGAAATTAATTCTGCTTCAATAGAAGTCAATGGAGGAAATACTAACTCACGATTATTATTTTTTAATTCTCCCACTTGCCTCCTCTAAAAAAAAGTTGGCATTCTGTACCAAGGCGCATTAGTGCTGCGCTCTGTGCTGAGGCCGTTCTCTGCTGCAGTTCCGGGCCTCGCTGCGCTCTACTGCAATTCCTGCCTCGCTACTGTCTGCTGCAGTCTGTGCTCACTCTGCTCTCTGCTGCAGTCTGTGCTCAGGCCGCTCTCTCCCGCAGTTCCGGGCCTCAGTGCTCTCGCTGCAGTCTGTGCCTGGCCACTCACTGCTTCAGTCTGTGCTCAGTCTGCTCTCTGCTTCAGTCTGTGCTCAGGCCGCTCTCGCCTGCAGTTCTGTGCCTCATTGCTCTCGTTGCAGTCTGTGCTCAGGCCGCTCTCTCCTGCAGTTTCAGGTCTCAGTGCTCGCAACTGCCAACTGCTGTCTGTGCTCAGTCTGCTCCCTTCTTCAGTCTGTGCTAAGGCCGCTCTCTCCTGCAGTTCTGTGCCTCAGTGCTCTCGCTGCAGTCTGTGCCTGGCCACTCACTGCTACAGACTGAGCCCAGACCACTCTCTCCTGCAGTTCTGGGCCTCAGTGGTCTCTGCTGCAGTCTGTGCCTGGCCACTCACTGCTACAGACTGAGCCCAGACCGCTCTCTCCTGCAGTTCCGGGCCTCAGTGCTCGCTACTGTCTACTGGTGTCTGTGCTCAGTCTGCTCTCTGCTTCAGACTGTGCTCAGGCCGCTCTCTCCCGCAGTCCCGGGCCTCGGTGCCCTCTGCTGCAGTCTGTGCCTGGCCACTCTCTGCTGCAGTCTGTGCCCAAGCCACTCTCTACTGCAGTTCCTGCCCTGGCAGCTCTCTGCTGTAGTCTGTGCTCAGGCCACTCTCTCCCGCAGATCCGGGCCTCAGTGCTCTCTGCTGCAGTCTGTGCTGAGCCCGCTCTCCTGCAGTTCTGGTGTCCCTGCTGCTCTCTGCTGCAGTCTGAGCCCAAGTTGCTTTCTCCTGCAGTTCTCGGCATCAGTGCTCTCAGCTGCAGTCTGTGCCAAGGCCTCTCTCTGATACAGTTTGTGCCAATGCTTCTCTCTGCTGCAGTCTGTGCCGAGGCCACTCTCTGCTATAGTCTGTGCCCAAGCTCCGCTCTGCTGCAGTTCTGGGGTCCCTGCTACTCTCTGCTGCAGTCTGTGCCCAAGTTGCTGTTTCCTGCTGTTCCGGACATCAGTGCTCTCTGCTGCAGTCTGTGCAGAGGCCACTCTCTGCTGCAGTTCCAGGATCCTTGCTGCTCTCTGCTGCAGCCTGTGCCCAAGCCACTCTCTACTGCAGTTGCTGCCCTCACAGCTCTCTGCTGCAGTCTGTGCCCAGGCTGCTCTCTCTTGCAGTTCTGGGCCTCAGTGGTCTCTGCTGCAGTCTGTGCCTGGCCACTCACTGCTTCAGTCTGTGACCAGGCTTCTCTCCCCTGCAGTTCCGGGCCTCGGTGCTCTCTGATGCAGTCTGTGCCGCTGCCACTCTCTGCTGCATTCTGTGCTGAGGCCACTCTGCTGCAGTTCCCGGGTCCTTGCTGCTCTCTGCTGCAGTCTGTTCCCAAGCCAATCTGCTGCAGTCTGTTCCCAAGCCACTCTGCTGCAGTCTGTTCCCAGGCCACTCTCTACTGCAGATCCTGCCTTCGCAGCTCTCTGCTGCCGTCTGTGCCCAAGGCGCTCTCTCTAGTTCTGGGCCTCAGTGCTCTCTGCTAAAGTCTGGCCACTCACTGCCACAGTCTGTGCCGAGGCCACTCTCTGCTGCAGTCTGTGCCCAAGCTGCTCTTTGCTACAGTCTGCGCCAAGGCCACTCTCTGCTGCAGTTCCGGGGTACTTGCTGCAGTCTGTGCCCAGGCCACTCTCTAGTGCAGTTCCTGCCCTCGCAGCTCTATGCTGCAGCCTGTACTCAGGCCACCCTCTGCTGCAGTCTTTGCCGAGACTGCTTTCTGCTGCAGTTCCAGGCCTTGTCGCTCTCTGCTGCAGTCTGTGCACAGTCTGCTTTCTGCTGTAGTCTGTGTCCATGGCGCTGTCTGCTGCAGTCTCTGCTAAGGCCACTCTCCCACAGTCTATGCTCATGTTGATATCTGCTGCAGTTAGAGCTGCAGGTTGTGCAACACTCCTGCAGTTCTAGTTACAGTGTGCACACAGACTATTCTCTCCTGCAGTTACAGTTTCCACTCTCTGCTGCAGGTACAGTTTGTGCTGCGGTTAAAGCTGCATTCAGTATACAGGTACAGCGCTGCTTCGTTTACATCTGCAGTGTGTGCAAAGGCTGCTCTTTGCTCCCGTTGCAACTGCAGTTTCTGCCCAAACAGCTCTCTGTTGCAGTCACAGTTGCAGTATGTGCCACTCTTTGTTTCAGTCACAATTTTAATCTATGCCTAGCCTGTTCGGTGCTACAGGATGTGGTGGTTCTGCTCTCTGCTGCAGTGTCTGCCCAACCTGCTCTCTGCTGCAGTCTGTGCTCAGCCCGGCCTCTGCTACATCTACAGCTACGTTGTAAGCTCAGGCTTCCCTTTGCTGCACTTACAGAAATAGCCTGTCTCCAGGCCGACCTTTGCAGCAGCTGCGGAGAATGCCCAAGACGACCTCTGCTGCATTTACAGCTGCAGTCTGCATCACGACTGATCTCTGCTTCCCCTACAGCTGTGGGGCATGCCCACCCGCTCTCTGCTGCATTTACAGCTGCAGCCTGCATCCCAACTAGCCTCTGCGTCCACCGCAGCTGTGGTTCATGCCCACATGCTCTCTGCTACATTTACAGCTGCAGCCTGCATCCAAACTGACCTGTGCTTCCACTACAACTGTGGTGCATGCCCTTCAGCTCTCTGCTGCATTTACAGCGGCAGCCTGCATCCAAACTGACCTCTGCTTCCCCTACAGCTGTGGGGCATGCCCACCAGCTCTCTGCTGCATTTACCGCTACAGCCTGGATCCAAACTGACCTCTGCTTCCCCTACAGCTGTGGGGCATGCCCACCAGCTCTCTGCTGCATTTACCGCTACAGCCTGGAACCGCGCTGACTGCTACTACCACTATAGCTGCGGGTGTGCCTAATCTGCTCCCTGATGCAATTGCAACTGCAGGCTTCTGCTACAGCTGTGGTGTATGCCAGACCTACTCTCTGCTGCAGTGGAAGCTTCAGTCTGCATTCAGGCTGCCCCCTGCTGCAGCTATAGCTGCGGTGTCTGCCTAGACCTGTCTCCTGCCAAGGCCTCTCTCTCTGCTGCAATGGAAGCTTTAGTCTGCACCCAGGCTGTCCCCTGCTGCATCTACAGCTGTGGTGTATGGCAAGGTCTCTCCCTGCTGCAGAAGTAGCTGCAGTGTCTGCCTAGGCTTCTCTCCTGCCAAGGCCTCTCTCTGCTGCAGTGGAAGCTTCAGTCTGCAGCCATATTGTTTTAGGCTGCAGCTGCGGTGTATGCCTAGGCCTCTCTCTGCTGCAGTGGAAGCTTCAGTCTACAGCCAGACTGTCCTCTGCTTCAGCTGTAGCTGTGGTGCATGCCTAGGCCTCTCTCTGCTGCAGAGGAAGTTTCAGTCTGCACCAAGGCTGTCCCCTGCTGCACCTACAGCTGTGGTGTATGGCAAGGTCTCTCTCTGCTGCAGCAGTAGCTGCGGTGTTTGCCTAGGACTCTCTCTGTAGCAGTGGAAGCTTCAGTCTGCAGCCAGTCTGACCTCTGCCGCAGCTATAGCTGTGGTGTATGGCAAGGCCTCTCGCTGCTGCAGCAATAGCTGTGGTGTATGCCTAGGACTCTCTCTGCAGCAGTGGAAGCTTCAGTCTGCAGCCAGTCTGTCCCCTACTGCAGCTGCAGATGTGGTGTATGGCAAGGCCTCTCTCTGCTGCAGTGATAGCTGCGGTGTATGCCTAGGCCTCTATCTGCAGCAGTGGAAGCTTAAGTCTGCAGCCAGACTGACCTCTTCTGCAGCTATAGATGTGGGATATGCCTAGTCCTCTCTCCTGCCAAGGCCTCTCTCTGCTGGTGGAAGCCTTAGTCTACAGCCAGACTGTCCTCTGCTGCAGCTGTAGTTGTGGTGGATGCCTAGGCCTCTCTCTGCTGCAGTCTGCACCCAGGCTGTCCCCTGCTGCAGCAGGAGCTGCGGTGTATGCCTAGGCCTCTCTCTGCTGAAGTGGAAGCTTCAGTCTACAGCCAGACTAACCTCTGCTGCAGAAGGCCTCTCTCTGCTGCAGTGGAAGCTTCAGTCTGCATTCAGGCTTCCCCCTGCTGCAGCTATAGCTGCGGGGTCTGCTTAGGCCTCTCTCCTGCCTTGACCTCTCTGCTGCAATGGAAGCTTCAGTCTACAGCCAGACCGATCTCTGCTGCAACAATAGCTGCGGTGTATGCCTAGGTGTCTCTCCTGCCTAGGCCTCTCTCTGCTGCAGTGGAAGCTTCAGTCTACAGCCAGATTGTCCTGTGCTGAAACTGTAGCTGTGGTACATGCCTAGGGATCTCTCTGCTGCAGTTTCAGCTGCAGTCTGCACCCAGGCTGTTGCCTGCTGCAGCTACAGCTGTGGTGTATGCCTGTGCCTCTCTGCTAGAGCAGTAGCTGCGGTGCATGCCTAGGCCTCTCTCTGCTGCAGTTACAGCTGTGGTGTATGGCAAGGCCTCTCTGCTGCAGCAGTAGCTGCGGTGTATGCCTAGGTGTCTCTCCTGCTGCAGCTATAGCTGTGGTGCATGCCTAGGCCTCTCTCAGTCTGCACCCAGGCTGTCCCCTGCTGCAGCTACAGCTGTGGTGTATGGCAGGGTCTCTCTCTGCTGCAGCAGCAGCTGCTGCAGGGCGTGCCTAGGCCTTTCTCTGCTGCAGCTACAGGTCTCTCTCTGCTGCAGCAGTAGCTGCAGTGCATGCCTAGGCCTCTCTCTTCTGCAGCTGGGTGTATGGCAAGGTCTCTCTCTCTGCTGCAGCAGTAGCTGGGGTGTATGCCTAGGTCTCTCTCTGCAAGAGCAGTAGCTGCGGTGCATGCCTAGGCCTCACTCTGCTGCAGCTACAGCTGTGGTGTATGGCAAGGCCTCTCTATGCTGCAGCTGTGGTGTATGGCAAGGCCTCTCTGCTGCAGCAGTAGCTGATGTGCATGCATAGGCCTCTCTGCTGCAGCTTGTAGCTGCGGTGCAGGCCTAGGTCTCTCTCTGCTGCAGCAGTAGTTGCAGTGCATGCCTTGGCCTCTCTCTGCTTCAGCTACAGCCGTGGTGTATGGCAAGGCCTCTCTCTACTGCCGCAGTAGCTGAGGTGCATGCATAGACCTCTCTCTGCTGCAGCTGTAGCTGTGGTGCATGCCTAGGTCTCTCTCTGCTGCAGCTGTAGCTGCGGTGCATGCCTAGGTCTCTCTCTGCTGCAGCAGTAGTTGCGGTGCATGCCTTGGCCTCTCTCTGCTGCAGCTACAGCTGTGGTGTATGGCAAGGCCTCTCTCTGCTGTAGCTGCGGTGTATGGCAAGGTCTCTCTCTGCTGCAGCAGTAGCTGTGGTGCACGCCTAGGTGCCTCTCTCTGCTGCAGCAGTAGCGGCGGTGCATGCCTAGGCCTCTCTCTGCTGCAGCTGTGGTGTATGGCAAGGTCTCTCTCTGCTGCTGCAGCAGCTGCGGGGCATGCCAAGGCCTCTCTCTTCTGCAGCTGTGGTGTATGGCAAGGTCTCTCTCTGCTGCAGCAGTAGCTGCGGTGCATGCCTAGGCCTCTCTCTCTCTGCTGCAGTAGCGGCGGTGCATGCCTAGGCCTCTCTGCTGCAGCAGTAGCTGCGGTACATGCCTTGGCCTCTCTCTGCCGCAGCTACAGCTTACAGCTGTGATGTATGGCAAGGTCTCTCTTTTCTGCAGCTGCGGTGCATGCCTAGGCCTCTCTCTGCTGCAGCAGTAGCTGCGGTGCATGCCTAGGCCTCTCTCTGCTGCAGCAGTAGCTGCGGTGCATGCCTAGGCCTCTCTCTCTGCTGCAGCAGTATCTGAGGTATATGCCCGCCCGCTCTCAGGGAGTTCAGTTTGTATCGGGGCATGTGCTGCAGGTCTGTGAGTTCGTGTGAGATAAAGATAACCGCGTGCGTCAGTAGCGCTGACGCGGGACTGAGCTCACGTTCAGGTGGCATGGTAACCTCTCAGCGGTGAAGCGCCTCCGAACTCACCAGGTGCTTCAAGCAGGTTCAGCGGAAGGCTGCGATCAGCAGGCGGGTTAGAAGGGTAGGATCGATCCGCGAAGGCACGGGGGGGCCAGCACGCTAGACAGGACATATCCGCGGGGGGCCGGATCAATTAACATAGACGTGACTCGCGGCCCATCTCGTTAGTGCATCGGCCATTGACCGAGTTACAGTGGCTGCAGACAAGCCACATTAGTAGCTGATGGGGGTGCCGACATCTGCGAGAATGCAACGATGGTAAATGGTCCAGTTGTGTGCACCGGCTCAAAAGGCCCTTCACCTCGGCCAGTGCCATACCGCGAATGGCCGCAGGATGTCGCTAGTGCCTTAATGTTGGCGTCTCCTTTGAGGACCTCAGGCTTTGCGGTACTGCGACTGACCAGTGGGTGTCACTGCTGCACCACTGTCTATTTTTTCTAGGACACCGTCCTTTGTCCTACTGTCACTGGGAGCCACGTTGAGGCCTAATCAAGCAAATAATGCCATAATATAGGAAGCCATCTGCCTTGTATCCTTCCTGAAACGTCATATCCGAGTCCGGTGGCAGTAAGTGGTTGGAATGAACCATATCTGGTTGATACTGTTGTTTACCTCTGGTATCCCGGGGCCTGCAGTTCGAGATCACTTCATTTGGATGAGCATGTTACTCCCTTTATACACGTGCATATCCGAAGGTCCCTGGTCACGTTTTGAGGACTTATTGCAGGAGATGGTCGTAGGTTTGTGACTCTGGTACAGAATGGTACATACACTGTACAATGAACTTAATGTCCTTTTAGTCATATCTTTAAAAGAAGAATTAATATTCTATGCATATAATAAATGTAGAGTGTTGTAAAGATGTGTATTGTATTTGTATAGTGCATTTCTACCTCTTGCGACGCCCAAAGCGCTCCTGCATTGCAGAGTAAGTAGCTGCACCTTATGCATTACACGAGGTCTTGAAGCGCTTCAGTTTGCATCGATGTCCTGGATGTCCTTCGTGGAAGGGTTGAAGTTGCTTCCATGGGAATAGTTGGGTGGAGCGCATGCGGTTTGAAAGCGGGGTGTAAATGTGGCGCCCCAAACTTTACTGCCGCAAGCTTGTTGTGGAGAGTGCAAGAATAGACGCAGCGGTGCTTGGAAGTACTAGTGTTGACTGAGTAAAATTAGAAACCTTAGTTGATGAGCATCAGCGGGGTCCAAGGAGTAGATACTGTATGGCGACCACCCTCGAATAAACAAAAAGCCCTCCTCTAAGTGAAGGTCTCCCAGTGGTGATAGAAGTTCCAGGCCTCTGACGTCACTGTTGAATCTTCCAAGGGTGTACTGTACCAGGAGAAGTTGGGCTCAGACCCGGTGAGGGCACATCACGGAGTCCCTCAGGAACATTGCCATAATCCAAAATAATGCCCCCCGTTGAGTAGATACCGCAGAGACAACGAAATTTGTAAACTTCACTTATTAGGCGGCCATCACTCCTTCTCACGTTGAATGTCCCGCTGTACCTGAATGAGCTCCCCATCGTCATAACATTCCCTTATTCCAACCAAAACAACTACCATGCGCTGCGCACAATAGGTACCGGTGCCAGCGTGGTGTAGAAGAACCTAGGTAAAGAAACATACATCTTCATTTCTCATAAGTGTTGAAAGTATTTTTGGTCGCATAGTTAAACTGACTTTCGAGTCAGAGTAAGAATTTGGGGTCAGTAATAGCACCCTAATTCTTGACATCCATTGATTTGCGAGGGGAAGAGACAGCCTCCTTTGACCAGCCTGTGTGGGATCATACCTTCCATACCCCGGGGTGAGGATCTCTATTTTTGAGGTGGTGGATTTCAAATAATTTTGCACCATCTGGGTGTCTGCAACCTGGAAGAAGAATTTAGTTTGTCATAAGTCTGAGGGTTTTCCAATTTAGAGTTATCTATGTATCAGCATAGTTGTAAAAAAAAAATTGAAAAAACTAAGAGAAAATATGTTTTTTAACAAAACAGTTTTATTGAGGTTTTGAATTTTTCTTTAATGATTATATATCATGCCATATAAAGTCAGATATTAACATCACAGATGACTTGAGAGAACAGTCATGTGATAAACTCCGTACTGCACCAACTGTGTTACAATTTACACAAATCTTTTTCCACCTCACATGGGTCACCTACTCCCATACCTAGCTCCCTGATTCCCCGGGACTCCATCCAGTCAAGAATGGTGATTGGTGAGCTTTGTGGGCACCAACCTTGTGCAAGAACTGTGCTCAGAAGAAAAGCGGCAGAATGAGAAATGTGTGGTCTGTCTGTCGGTGATTTGATACCCTATGTCCTTTAGTGTTTAGAGTAGTAGTTGATGGCCAGTCATTCCATATCCAAGTTGTAAACCTGTCTGTCAGAGAGAAGTTTGTTTATTGGGAGAAATCTGAGATCTGAGCTATTTTTGAATCACCATATTTAGAAATCATATAGTTCATATATGCTTGGAATATGTTAGATCCACATAGTCCAATCCTTGCTATTTCAAGAGGGGCTTGATGTAGGATATTTTAATTCACTGTGCAGTTCTCTGGCAGAAAGGATGCTTTAGTGATCGCTCTTGCCAGTACGACAGCAGAGGATGCTAGGAGGATATTCTTGGATATATTTGGGAGGCAGGTTCAGCAGGTGTTACAGCAAAGCTGATAATTGGGATTAGGTGATTGGTCGCTTTTATGGAAATAAGCTTGAAAGAGCAGATGTGTGTTTTTGTATTAGCATGAACAGAGTTCACCCCCATTAGAAGTGTGATGTGGTTGTGGTCTCCCTTTATCAGAAAGTGTCTCTCTACATAATTAGCTTAATTAGTCGGGTGTTCTGTTACAGAGTTGCAGAATTCTTCAGTGGTGGTGGAACAATTTTCAGAGTGGGCGTGCTGTCATAAGTATTATCATTGAAGCCGTAGGGATTATGAAAAATTCAAGCATCTCACAAAGAACAAATGTAGCAACTAAGCCGAGACCATTCAGTAAGATAGTGATATGAGAGAATTATGTAGCTGGTGGTGCATTTTGGAGCACGCTGTCTCAAAAATGCATGTTGTGTGGTAGCACACTGTCATGTACAGACAGCTAATTTTGCATTGAAATGGGCACTACATTTGCAGAGACATGCAGTTTTACTGAAAGAACTATATAGAGCACAAACTATTAAGTGTGGAAATTGGGTTTCAGCAAATTCATTTCCACATCACCAAGTAAAGTGTCTTGGTTCGTACCTATTAAAATCTTTGTTTCCGTCACACTTTAGAATTACAAAATAAACCTGCTTCATTTATGTTTTCCAAACTGCTTGATGTATTTTGAAGTATTTGTACAGTTCATTTATAGGCATTAAAGTATTTGTTGTGTGTTGGAAAAAATACATCCTTCAGCCTTTCCTTTCTCACCACTGTAGCTTAGCAAAATTGTCAGATAGTCCATTTTCCATAACCCTTTCACTTTGCAGACAGAGAATGAAAAATAAACACCAATCTCCATTTTAAAAGAATGGGCAGCAATTTGTCAGAAAACAGCGCCTGACATTTGACCTCTGTCTTTGAACGCCCAGCAAATGTGAAAAGCCAAAAACAAAATGTCTTTATTTTTCTTTCTTTATCGGGCATTGCACCTTTTGAGCTCCAGCACAGTTATTTTGGGGGTGCACCACTACTTTCAGCATCTAGGGAATTAAATGTGTTTGAAATATTCTGATTTTCTGTCTTGTTTAGGAATTCTGAGATGATTCTGGAGAGTTATTAAGGTGGATACAAAGTATATAAGATGTGTTTTCTTCAGAGATTTCAGAGATTCTTGATGCTTGCTTTAGAGATTCTGTGTTGTCATCTTGGCTGTTTTTCTCTCTGTTTTTGTGTTTCCTACCATGCTTTGATCATTACAGTTGGAGGTATTGGTTTCTTTGACTAAGAAAAGACCTTTTGCAACAGATGTAATTTTGGCTTATCACCCATACCATATGCCGGCCCACTGATGGTGGTACATAAGCACTTGTAGTATGTGAAGGGACTTGAGGTCTGGTGGAGATTGGAGGGGTATTGAGGAGACCTGAGGTGCGGTGCATATCGGGTTTGTCGAACTATGTTTTAAGATCCACCATAGGTTTGAGTGCTATCTGTGTGTCCAATAGAGAGTCCAAGAACGTCTTGGTGAAGTCTAGTTGTGTGGCGGTGGTTGATAGAGGAAATGAGGCAGAAGAAAGCCAGGGTGGTGAACAGCAAATGAGTTGCAATTTGCACTCGAGTGATCTTTGATGGCGGTAGTCCCTAAGGTGTTTTTGTACACTACTGCCAGTCTGCAACCACACTCCTATTTACACACTTGCTGTAGAAGTTTAGGTAGCCATTAGTGAAGGCTACATGTACTATGACTGAAGAATCATCTCCCATCCAAGCTTCTGTGATGAAGAGGTGGTCTGACCTCCAATCAGCTAGCGTGTCAAATCAAATCAAATCATTAGCATTTGTAAAGCGCGCTACTCACCCGTGCGGGTCTCAAGGCGCTAGGGGGGAAAGGGGGGGTTATCGCTGCTCGAACAGCCAAGTCTTTAGGAGTCTCCGGAAAGCGGAGTGGTCCTGGGTGGTCCTGAGGCTGGTGGGGAGGGAGTTCCAGGTCTTGGCCGCCAGGAAGGAGAAAGATCTCCCACCCGCCGTGGAGCGGCGGGTGCGAGGGACGGCAGCAAGTGCGAGGCCAGCGGAGCGGAGGGGGCGGGTGGGGACGTAGAAGCTGAGGCGTCTGTTGAGGTATTCCGGTCCCTTGTTGTGGAGGGCTTTGTGTGCGTGGGTGAGAAGACGGAAGGTGATCCTTTTGCTGACTGGGAGCCAATGCAGGTGTCTCAGGTGTGCGGAGATGTGGCTGTTGCGGGGTACGTCGAGGATGAGGCGGGCCGAGGCGTTTTGGATGCGTTGCAGGCGGTTTTGGAGTTTGGCGGTGGTCCCAGCGTAGAGGGTGTTGCCGTAGTCCAGGCGACTCGTGACAAGGGCGTGGGTCACGGTTTTTCTGGTGTCGGCGGGGATCCAGCGGAAGATCTTGCGGAGCATGCGGAGAGTGAGGAAGCAGGCGGAGGACACGGCGTTGACTTGCTTGGTCATGGTGAGAAGAGGGTCCAAGATGAAGCCGAGGTTGCGGGCGTGGTCTGCGGGGGTCGGTGCGGTGCCGAGGGCCGTGGGCCACCAGGAGTCGTCCCAGGCGGACGGGGTGTTGCCGAGGATGAGGACTTCCGTTTTTTCAGAGTTCAGCTTTAGGCGGCTGAGCCTCATCCAATCTGCGACGTCCTTCATACCCTCTTGTAGGTTGGTCTTGGCGCTGGCGGGGTCCTTGGTGAGGGAGAGTACAAGTTGGGTGTCGTCGGCGTAGGAGGTGATGATGATGTCGTGCTTGCGTACGATGTCGGCGAGGGGGCTCATGTAGACATTGAAGAGTGTCGGGCTGAGCGATGAGCCTTGAGGTACGCCGCAGATGATCTTGGTGGGTTCTGAGCGAAACGGAGGGAGGTAAACTCTTTGGGAGCGGTTAGCGAGGAAGGAGGCGATCCAGTCCAGGGCCTGGCCTTGGATCCCGGTGGAGCGTAGGCGGGTGATTAGGGTGCGGTGACAGACGGTGTCAAAGGCAGCCGAGAGGTCGAGGAGAATGAGGGCGACTGTTTCACCGTTGTCCATCAGGGTTCTGATGTCGTCTGTGACTGAGATGAGGGCGGTTTCCGTGCTGTGGTTGGTTCGGAATCCGGTTTGTGAAGGGTCGAGCAGGTTGTTGTCTTCCAGGAAGGTGGTCAGCTGTTTGTTGACGGTCTTTTCTATTACCTTGGCTGGGAAAGGTAGAAGAGAGATGGGGCGGAAGTTTTTCAGGTCGCTTGGGTCAGCCGTAGGTTTCTTTAGTAGGGCGTTGACTTCAGCGTGCTTCCAGCATTCGGGGAAGGTAGCAGAAGAAAAAGAAGAGTTGATGACGGTCTGGAGGTGCGGGGCGATGATGTCGTCGGCTTTGTTAAAGATGAAGTGCGGGCAGGGGTCCGAAGGGGCGCCGGAGTGGATAGAGTTCATGATGGATTTGGTTTCTTCCGTGTTGATGTGGGTCCAGTTGTTGAGGGTGATGTCCGGGGAAGCGGGTTCAGTGGTGTATGGTTGGGTCTGGTGTCCGAAGCTGTCGTGGAGGTCGCTGATCTTGCGATGGAAGAAAGTGGCGAGGGATTCGCACAAATCCTGTGAGGGCGTGACGGCGTTGGCGCTGGCGCTGGGGTTGGAGAACTCTTTGACGATGCTGAAGAGTTCTCTGCTGTTGTGGCTGTTTTTGTCTAGTCTGTCGGTGAAAAAGTTCCTTTTGGCAGTGCGGATCAGGTGGTGGTGTTCGCGTGTAGCGTTCTTGAGGGCGGTCATGTTGTCAGCGGTGTGGTCGTGTGCATTCTTTTCATCCATGCGGCTGCAGAATATGTTATTTTGGGGTGACAGCAATGAATGTCCTTGAATCCAAACTAGATGTTGTAGTACTAGAGTGCTCCTGTATATGCTGCCAATTTGGGGGTTATGTGGGTACGTGAGTCCAGTGGTTTGAAATGTTGGGCGTCCAGGGTTCAGTTAACCAATCTGTTGACTGCCTTTTTTGAATACCTAATGAATGAAAACAGCAATATTTTACTTTTCTGGTGCTATCTCTGAGGGTTGCTCCAACTGGCATGATAGCGGAGGAAATGTCTCAGGAGTGCCTTCCAGGGTCGCCTTGTTCTCTTGTTTGAGAGGCTGCAGAGAGTGGGACGCTTGGGATATGAGGGTTTTGGCCGGTAAGGTAATCATTGGCTCATGTAAAGTGACTGTGCTGGCTCTGGCGGGTTTGGCAGCAGCATCTGTTGGTGTATTGCTGTCTCTAACTCAGCCAACTGATTTAGAAAACAGAGCTGAGACGTAATAGGGCTACTCCGGATAGGGATTTTGAGAGGTGAAATAGAAGAGCAGGTGATGGGTTTGTGATAGTTATTTTTGCTAGTTATTAAAGAGAATGGTCATGCATTGGGAGAGCTAAAAGGAGTTTGTTGGGCAAGTTGGGCAGAGGGAGGAGAGGTCAGAGCAGATACAGAGTGAAGAGAGGAAGGGATGTTCTGAAGTTTAGGTAAGACAGATGTCAGTGATGAATTTAGGTAGTCATTCCTTTGCTGCCACAGTTAGTTGTTTGTCTGCCCCCCAGAGGAGGGGTTTCACTGTAGTGTCAGGGCTTTGTTTGGTGGAAGCAGATGCTCTAGGAGCAGATTAACAAGTCAACAGAGCCCAGTCCCAGCAGTAGTAGAAGGGGAGGCTCAGAAGAGGAGAGATACAGGGAGAGTCCACATCCTGCAGGGAGTCTGTCTGGGGTCTAATGACGAGCAGCATAGGAGAAATCTTCGGAGATCAACCTGTGGGGAGGTTCTTTGAAGCCCACCCAAGATCCATGCAAAAGGTAACTGCAAGAAGAAGTCAACTCACAGAAGGTTCTGAGGAGCACCATTCATAGCGCATGGTAATTCATCAGACTCGTACGCATTCCTAATGTACCGGGCCCAGACCCATTTTTTTTCTAACTAGTGAATTAAAAAAAGACTCAAAAGGCACAGATCTGCGCCTTAACTCATACCTTATAATGTCACCACCAAACACATATTTTATTTTAAACAAAGAATAGAGCAATGTTGTGGCAGTTGTAAAATGTATATTACAACAACTGCTGACACTGTTTCGGCTTCCATATTTCATTCAACCAAGGCCTTCTTCTGGACAGAAGGAGCATTATTAAAACATATATGTACATCTATCACTCCAAATGCCGCCTTGTCAGTTAGGACACCATTTTACAGTTATGGGCATCCCTTCAACAACTTAGTGTACTCTGGGAGTTGTAGTTTCAGCTTCTTTGAGCTGAGCTAATTGGACTAACGCGCTTGCAATGAATGATTTTAAAAGGATGCCCACTGTTGGAACCTGATGTCACTCATCATCACAAAGTTGCCTGGTAACCTGTCAGATGTTTTATATAGCTCCTTGTTTTTTTGCACGTGGAGCCTTCAAGTGGAGTTCTAGGACTTGCAGAAGAAAGCATTTCACTCTGCGTAAGTATAGTTGCTAGACCAGCGATGAAGGCTTCAGCTAGGAGAGATCACTCTCCAGGGAGGAGCGATACCATTTTTATCTCCACAGGAATCACAGTCAGTCTTGAGCTTTTCTCACCATTAGTTCTCTGCCAAAAACATCAACTTTATCTCCACGAGCAGCGAGGAGCTGTCAAGCAAGAAACCAGGAAAAGCGAAATGTTTGAGAGAGATGGGGCTCTGGGCAGCTTTCTGCCACAGAATGAACTTTATAACAAAAAGTTAGTGCCAAGAAGCTGTTCACACCCCGTCCTGCTCAAGGCGAAATAAACCGGTCAGGGATCCCTGTCTCAGGCCACTTTCACTCACAAACGAGGTGACTGTATGACCACATGTCAACAAAAAAGCAGTGCTCCCGTCCTGGGCTTTTTTTTAATTTTTTTTTTTTTTCTTTTACAAATCAATGTTTTGGGGTTTGTTGGCTGGCGTGAATCATTTAAGGTGAAAAATGACCTCAAGTCCCATAATGTGGGGGTCATTAAACAAAAATCTAGGACTCCTTGCACCGTGTCCTTGGTGAAATGTAGTCAGATATCTGTTAACCTTACAGAGACATACTAGAGACATACTTGAGACATACTAGAGACATACTAAGCAGTCACTACCCTCAAAGGACCAAACTATTCCAATGCACTCAAGGGGGACGGGTAACCCATGCTTCATATTTGCATCATCTCTGCGCGCTCCATTATTTCTAACTACTCTTTCTTCCCCTTCCTCCTCTCTCTTTGGTCTCCCCATTCTCTCTCTGTCTCCTAGCAACCCCTCTTCACTTCTGCACTTTCTCACTACCCATCTCCCCCTCTCTTTTCTTCAAGTGCCCTCTTCCTTTTGCCTATTCTTTTCTTTTCGATCGTCCTTTATTCCCTACCTGCTTCTTTTCTTTATCCGTCTCGGCCCTCTCGCTTTACCCTAGTGGCGTCTTTTGTACGATTACCAGATTACTCCGTGGTACCAGAGTCCCCTGGTTGCAAATCTGTGCTTTTCTTTTACAGGTCATTATTTTAAGTATGTTAATGTAATTGGTTCAGTTAAAAGCTTGGCGGAGGGGATTATTCCGTCCCAAATGTGACAGATATCCCGCCCGCCGTATTACAAGTTCCATTATATCCTGTGGTACTTTGTTACACAGCAGACGGGCCCTTAACTACATCTGACAAATGCCCTCGTTTCACACTTTCTCCGTTTGCCCTCCCCGTCACCATCTGGATTTGTTCACTACTCTCTGCCCTTCTTCTCTTGTCTCAGGTAAGTAGAACAAAGTGAAGATCCTTGCTGAACCACAAAACCGACTGTGCACTTACTGGACTCGGAGGAGGACAGGTTCACCATGGATTGATTAAATTAGAGTGAGGCCAATTTAGAACAGCGCCATTAATGCCCAAGTCCTGCCTCCGCTGAAACAGTATTGCATGGTCACCTGTCTCAGAAGCGGCGAGGAGCTCAAGCATCGCAAGAGAAACATGATTACCTTTGTCCGGTCCTAGTCTTATCATCTCAAGAGCAGTCACTAAAGCTGATTAGGTGCCACATCCTGGTCTAAACCCGATTTCAGCCTTATTATTTTTAATAAAAGAAGCTTTTCCAATCAACTGCAGAGCCAACAAGCCACAAACTTTCCCCCTAGCTTTTCAGTCGCTGGGAGAAGGAAAATTGGCTGATAGTTAACTGACTTCAATGGGTCGAGATCTACTTTTTCTTTAAAGAGATTTAATCACTAAAATCTTCCAACTTTCAGGAACTATTCTTTCTGAAAATTAGTTACTCAGTGCAGCCGTGGTGACAGGCCCCAGGACTAGAGACAGGGCAACCAGAGTTGTTGGAGGCAGACAGAAGAATAGAGGGGTTGGAAATTCATGTAATTTGCTTTTGCATATGTAGGCAAAATGTCTGCAAAATTGTGCATAATTACATGAAATGCAAAACTGGCATTTGATGCTGTATTTTGCAGCAAAATGCATCCTTTTGTCCACTTTGGAAACGAGGTTGTATTTTGTGATAAATACTACAAAGAAACAAACGAATCGCCAGTGGCGTAACAAAGGCTCCCGCTGTGCAGGTCTCCAGGGGACCCCCTCACCACAGTACCCTGAACTGAGAGCACTTGAGTGCATCTGGAGGGAGACCCCTCCATGTACTTTGCAGCATCGAGAGCAGCCTCACTCGCTCTTTAGTTTGTATTAAACTGTGGAATTTTGTTTAACAAGAGTAATGCAAGCTGATGTAATTATGCCAGTTGAGTGACAACTTTATCATTTTTTTTAAATCGCCACGAATATTGAAATCTCCCAAAACCGTCACTTTACCCACCATCTTATCGAGAGCGGCCAGTAGGTCCAGGAACTCTCCCAGAAGGAAGCGTTTGCTGACCGAGCCCAGCGATAGGCTCTGGGGTTCTGCAAGAATCTTTACTTTCCCCTGTTTTCTTTAATATTTACGAGACAGTTCGCAGATGAAGCGAGCACATGTGGGTTTAAAGACCTCTCCTATACACACGGCTTAGATCTTTCTTCCCAGCGATAAGTCATACGAAGGCCTGGAGGACTGCGCCGACCACCGTTTTCTGGCAGTAAAAAGATGGATGAATATCAACCTTCTCAGGCTTAATCCGTTTAAAAGAGATGGGATAAAAATCTTAGCTGTCGTCCACAAATAATGTATGTGGTCTCCTCATTCTTTCTACAATTGAGGCCGTTGTGTAAGTTTTTCTTTTTTATTCATTTCCAATAACAGAAGAGCTCTTGTGTGTGGCTAACACAGCAATTAATTCTCGGTTATATTATGCCAACGCCTGTTATCTATGGCTGCTAGTAAGAGACATTGCTAAGCTCCAAAGAGTGCAGATGTTGCAGTTGGACAATGTTTTACTAACATGTACACGAGATATGGCTGCGAACATCCATCAACTGGTGGCCAGAGGAGCGACGCTTTGAGTTTAAAGCCTCGTGCATTCAGTACAAGGCTGCCCACCGTGATTAAGATTTTACGGCGAGAGGCACATTGAAGAAAAAACAAAGTGCCAGAAATTTATGGTCCGATAACCCAACCCTATTACATGTACCCAGAGTGAATTACGCCAGGCTCTCAGCAGCGCCTTTTATGTATTAGCAGCACTTTTGTGGGAAGCGCTCCAAATTTTCTTCGAACTCAGACCAGTCCTGTTTTTTCAGAAAGGCTATAAAACACATTTGTTTATCTAAATGACTGATAGTGTGGGTTAGTGAAAGCCTCATGGCATGCGAATGCTCTTAATAAACTCACATTCAATTCAGGTATCTCCTTTCAGCCACCATTCGCTCCTGTTTGGGTTGTCAAATTACACCGTGTCTGCAGGATGTCCTCGTTCCAGTCCTCAGCTTTCATTTACTGTCCAGTGCATTCTGGGAGTTGTAGTCTGTGTCCTTTATCGTCTGTTAATAGTGATTTGTAAGAGCAGGGTAGGGCTGGCCTAAAGAATAATCTGGCAGTGCTAGATGGGTGGGTCTGACGGGTCAATGTGTTGGTCAGTTTTGTGGCTATGTGTTGGTCAGTTTTGTGGCTGTGTGTGGGGCGGTTTTGTGGCTATGTGTTGGTCAGTTTTGTGGCTGTGTGTGGGGCGGTTTTGTGGCTGTGTGTGGGCGGTTTTGTGGCTGTGTGTGGGCGGTTTTGTGGCTGTGTGTGGGGCGGTTTTGTGGCTGTGTGTGGGCGGTTTTGTGGCTGTGTGTGGGGCGGTTTTGTGGCTGTGTGTGGGGTGGTTTTGTGGCTATGTGTTGGTCAGTTTTGTGGCTGTGTGTGGGCGGTTTTGTGGCTGTGTGTGGGGCGGTTTTGTGGCTGTGTGTGGGGCGGTTTTGTGGCTGTGTGGGCGGTTTTGTGGTGCATGTGGGCTGGTGTCTACTGCCACCAAGTTTCAATCAGCATAAAACATTCTGGGGAGTTAATCTGCCTTCTGCAATGCATAAACCTGCACGTAGCTCATCAATCACAATTTAAAATCCAGAATAAGATAATGCAGTCACCTGAAGTGAGTAGAGGTGCAGGAAAGGTGGAACAGTGGAGAGGAAATAAGGTGGAGGAGACTGAAGGGTTGCGGAAAGCGTATTGTGGATGCTGTAACCAGGGATGGCTTTAGGGCGGTGCGAGTGGTGCAGCCGCACCGAGTGATTACCTGAATTAGGGTGCGCCGACCTCTGGCGGGTGCTGTGTTTAGCAATATCTTAGAAACTTGTGATTTAAAAGCACCTGCTGAAAAGTTCCTTTTGTGTCTAGCCTTCTGGAAGCAATTACAATGTCAAGATACCTCTTGTGATTAATGTTCCTGCTAGGGAGAGACATGGGAGTTTTGTCTTGTGTCAGTTTTGACTCACCATAATGTAGCGTAGAGGGTAAATGTACTTGCTGCAAAGAATAGATCTGTATTTTACGTGGGTAGCTGAGTGGTTTAGTAAAGCCAGCCTTTACAAAGGCTTTAAAGCAATTGAAATGTATGTGGAAGTGGGTGCTATGGAGAGATGAGGAGCACATTTGCCAGGTGGTAGTGAGGGAATGCGAGGAGGTGGTCATGAGGTGGGGGGGCCAAAAAAGGCTGTCGCCCAGGGCGCCACCAGCGCTAAAGTCGGCCCTGGCTGTAGCCTCATTGAATGCAGCATCGATGGTCCAGTAGCACTATGAGGGTAGTACAGAATGGATATGTCAATGGTTTTATCTTTTTGATGGAAAGGAAGATGGTGACTCACTGCTGCATTTCTGTGACATTATAATACACATTGCATGCATCAAGCACAAATTCCTGCAGATCGGAGAGTTTTGGAGAACAACCAGATAGCACGTCTTAGAAACTTCAGAGTTGCTCAATTTTCAAATATAGGTTAGTTGTGTTTGTTTATATAACTCTTCAAAAAAGGGGGCCATTTTCATTCTTGCATCTGGGTCTATTTTCTGTCCCAGTCTGACACTGTTGTCCTGATGACATGGCTGGGTCTAGGCTGGTTTTCGTCCCACACTCTCTTTTTAAGTTTTGCCTAAGACAGGGCATGCGCTGTCTCTTGCGAGAACTTTTGTTACCGTACAGGGGGGTTAGAGGCCACCCATTGCCTACCATTGGTTGGCTTTGTTGTCATTCTCATTTGCTTGTTTCTTATTCATCAGCTTCCTCATCTTTCTTCCTTCATCTTTGTGCGTTTCTCCCTCCCCTGGAGCATGGACACATTATTGCGTCCTTCCACTTTTCGCTTTTTCAGGTGATACTTTGTTCTTCCTTATTTAAGGACTCCAGGAAAAGTGCATGTTTTTTTCAGCTGTCTCGGTCATGTACTTCTGCTCCCTCCGTGTTCCTCCACCAGTCTGTAACACCCACCACCCTCCATTGTCTGTGTGCTTCTCCTGCCTCACAGCCCACCACTGTCCATGTGCTTCGGCCAGCCCTTTCCACCCACCCTCCGTTGTCTGTCTGCTTTCCCTAGCCCCTCCCGCCCATGTTTTTTTGTCCATTTTTTTCTCAACCCCTTCTCGCCAGAGCTAATATGCTTTTTAAGAGAAAAAATACACATTAGCACTGGCCGCATCAAACTACTTTTTTTTAAATTAATTTTAGCAATGCTGCTGTACAGCCAAAGTCAATAGCTGTCATAGGTGAGAGTTATGGGCTTTGACAATCCTTAACTATCTATCTCCTTGCTTCCTCTTGTCTCCTCACTCTCTCTTTCAAATGTCCTCTCCCGTCTTTAATGTCCCTTTCCTTATCTCCACAAACTCATTTTCCCGAACCTCTCTGACAACCTCTGCTCGTATGGAAGTCCCGGACAACAGCTGGGAAAATAAACAGATTAATGTGGATTTCTGTCACTGAGCAACAGCTGCTTTTCCTGTCTGCTGCACTTCACAGAACTGCCTTGTGTCCTCTCCCGAGTGAAGCCCTCAGACCAGCTCATCTGTCCTCGGGAGAGACCTAGCCGACGTGTCATGTACGCTTAGATCAGTGGTCTTCAAACTTTTTAATGCCGAGCCCCTCCCAATGGATACAAAATAACAATCGGGACCCTCCTCAGAATCTTTCACAGTAATTCTGATAAATTGACAATGTTTAAATATGTCTACACTTGTTTAAAAATGCAATATTTTTTCTTCCGCTTAAAATCAAGCACGCTTATCTGCATAATGCTTCTTTTGACCGTGATCTCTGCCTGTAATAAAATAACATTGAAACCCAACCATATGTATGTGTTTGATCTTTTTAGTGGTGAGCTCTGTATATACTACCAATGGTGAGCATGTTATCTCCTCACTGTTAATGCCTGTGCTGCCTTCAGTGGTGTGATCTGTCTAGCATTCCAGTAGTAAGCTCTGTGCATCTTCCAGTGGTAAGCTCCTTGCATCTATCAGGGGGGAGCTCTGTACATTCTTTCATGGCCCAGTTCATACTCTATTGGTGAACTTGGCATCAATGTTATCTTAAGATTTTTTAGCGCCTGGGCAAGACATGTTTTGGCAGGGTCAGATTGAGATCACAATTAGGCCCGTGCACTCCCAAACAGTGGCCCGGATTCCCGGATTGTCCCTTCATGAATCGCTTTTTGGTTAATGTCATTGGACTCATTTTTAGAAAGAGGTTTATTGAATTAAGCATTTTAAGGCTTTTAGAGCCAGTGAAATTGATGAAAACTTGAAGCACTGAACTGCAGTTTGGCTGGGCTAGCGAGGTGAACTGAAATGGCCTAAGTAGACCCACCAAGTTTCACAGGTCCATGCATGATGTGCCCCTCCAGTCCAGATTTTACCTTTGAATTCTGGGACTTGTAGTCTTTCCATTATAAAACAGAAGTAGAACTCCAAAAATGCAAAGAGAAAACCTGGAGTGGAGCAGCACATCACAAATGGACCTGGAAAACTTGGCTTCATATAGCAACATCACAAAATAAAATGACAGAGTGTTGACACATTTCAAACACTTACCCCCAGTCACAGATCTGGGCTTAATCCATCGTTATTTTACTTGCCACGTCACCCTAATTTGAACCCAGCCATATGCAAATCAGTCCTGACCCTCCTCCCCATGAGAACAGTCCAGCTCGAACTGCCAAGCCAGGTCCTCCCTGGCCCGGAAACCAGCATCCTGAGACCGGATCTATTAAATCCAGGTATGTGACTGGGGGTGAGTGAAAAGTTTCAACTCTGCATCCATCATTTTAGGCTGTGGTTTTGCTATGTGTGCCAGGTATGCCCAGATATGGGTCCCTTGCTCACTGCATCACTGAATTCAAGCTAGCCTGGCTGATGAGGGGTGATCCCCCGCACCGGTCGCAGGATGCTGGTTTCTGGTCCAGGGAGGTCCTGCTTGGCAGTTTGGACTTGACTGATCACACGGGAAGCAGGGTCAAGACTGATTTGCATACGGCTGGGTCCAAACTGGGATGACGTGGCAAGCAAAATAACGATGGATTAAACCCAGTGGCTGGGGGTGAGTGTTTGAAAGTTGCAACACTCTGTCCATATTTTTGTTTTGTGGTTAAACTTGACTACAACACCTGATCTGGCTAGGGTTGGAACTTGCACGTTTTTTTACTAGCTCGACTGGTATTTTAATATCCTGGCTGGTACGAATGTGCACTAAAGCAACAGTAATGATCCATGACTGATAGGTAAAGTAGACAAAGACAGAAAAGCCATGTTAGAAATGAATATGTTTTTATATAAGTGTCCTCTTTAATTATCATGCTCAGAAGTTTGCAGAGTGAGGCCAGATATTTTGTGTAGTCGTGCGTTAATAAATTTGGCTAAACTATCCTGGAATATGAGAGAGATGAGAGAGAGAGATGAGAGAGAGAGATGAGAGAGAGAGAGAGAGATGAGAGAGAGAGATGAGAGAGAGAGATGAGAGAGAGAGATGAGAGAGAGAGAGATAGAGAGAGAGATGAGAGAGAGAGATGAGAGAGAGAGATGAGAGAGATAAGAGAGAGAAGAGAGAGAGAGAGAGATGAGAGAGAGAGATGAGAGAGAGAGATGAGAGAGAGAGAGATGAGAGAGAGAGAGATGAGAGAGAGAGAGAGATGAGAGAGAGAGAGATGAGAGAGAGAGAGATGAGAGAGAGAGATGAGAGAGAGAGATGAGAGAGAGAGAGATGAGAGAGAGAGAGATGAGAGAGAGAGATGAGAGAGAGAGAGAGAGATGAGAGAGAGAGAGATGAGAGAGAGAGAGAGATGAGAGAGAGAGAGAGATGAGAGAGAGAGAGATGAGAGAGAGAGATGAGAGAGAGAGATGAGAGAGAGAGAGATGAGAGATGAGAGAGAGAGAGATGAGAGAGAGAGATGAGAGAGAGAGAGATGAGAGAGAGAGATGAGAGAGAAGAGAGAGAGAGAGAGAGAGAGAGAGAGAGAGAGAAAAAAAAAAAAAAAAAAAATACATCCCGAACCTGTAAGTTGCCAGCCCTCATGAAACGGTTTGAATGTACGGGTGTGGGGTAACCCATCATGAATGTGATCACGCCACACTTCTCAGTCAGAAGAACATTTTATATATATATATAGTGCAGTTTGTGGACTGGTCCCCGTAGTGTGTTTAGGTAGTGCATCAAAAAACTAAAAGTGCAGTTAGATAACCTTCCGTACCATCGAAGCACGCATGTATTTATAATAGTAAATACACACTACATTACGGTCAATGGCCAGTCCTCATAATTATAATTATGTCATGTTGTGTGTGGAGTTGTGTTATACCCTCCACATAATGCGCTCTGTCTATCTTTTGGTGCTGTTCGCACTATATCCTCCTAGTAGTGGGGTCTGTACATTTTTCTCAGAATGGCAAGCTCTCTGTGGCCATCTAGTGTTCACCTCTGTACACTCTTCAGTAGTGAGCTCTGTGTATGCCCACAATGGTGATTTGTACACAGCCTCACCTCTTTACATCTTTCCAGTAGAGAGATTTCTATATTCATCAAGTGATGACCCCTCTGTACATTCTCTGAGCGGTAAACTTTGCATGTCATTCGAGCGGTGACCTCTATACACCCTCTCAGATGTAAGCAGCAGGGTGCATCTCTAGCGGTGAGCTCTATAACCCTCTCAGATGTAAGCAGGGTGCATCTCCAGCGGTGAGCTCTGTAGCCACCCTCAGATGTAAGCAGGGTGCATCTCCAGTGGTGAGCTCTATAACCCTCTCAGATGTAAGCAGGGTGCATCTCCAGCGGTGAGCTATGTAGCCCCCCTCAGATGTAAGCAGGGTGCATCTCCAGGGGTGAGCTCTATACTCCCTCTCAGATGTAAGCTCTATACACCCTCTCAGGTGTAAGCAGGGTGCATCTCCAATGGTGAGCTCTATACACCCTCTTAGATGTAAGAAGGGTACATCTTCAGTGGTGAGCTCTATACACCCTCTCAGATGTAAGCAGGGAACATCTCCAGTGGTGAGCTCTGTACACCCTCTCAGATGTAATCAGGGTGCATCTCCAGGGGTGAGCTCTGTACACCCTCTCAGATGCAAGCAGCAGGGTGCATCTCCAGCGGTGAGCTCTATATACCCTCTCAGATGTAAGCAGAGTGCATGTCCAGTGGTGAGCTCTATATACCCTCTCAGATGTAAGCAGGGTGAGTCTCCAGTTGTGAGCTCTATACACCCTCTCAGATGTAAGCAGAGTGCATCTCCAGTGGTGAGCTCTGTACACCCTCTCAGATGTAAGCAGGGTGCATCTCCGGTGGTGAGCTCTGTAGACCCTCTCAGAAGTAAGCAGCAGGGTGCATCTCCAGTGGTGAGCTGTGTACACCCTCTCAGATGTAAGCAGCAGGGTGAATCTCCAGCGGTGAGCTCTGTACACCCTCTCAGATAAAATCGGGGTGCATCTCCAGTGGTGAGCTCTGTACAACCCTCTCAGATGTATGTAGGGTGCATCTCCAGTGGTGAGCTCTGTACACCCTCTCAGATGTATGTAGGGTGCATCTCCAGTGGTGAGCTCTGTACACCCTCTCAAATGTAAGCAGGGTGCATCTCCAGTGGTGAGCTCTATACACCCTCTCAGATGTAAGCAGCAGGGTGCATCTCCAGTGGTGAGCTCTGTACACCCTCTCAGATGTAAGCAGGGTGCATCTCCAGTGGTGAGCTCTATATACCCTCTCAGATGTAAGCATCAGGGTGCATCTCCAGGGGTGAGCTCTATACTCCCTCTCTGATGTAAGCAACAGGGTGCATCTCCAGTAGTGAGCTCTACACACCCTCTCAGATGTAAGCAGGGTGCATCTCCAGTGGTGAGCTCTGTACACCCTCTCAGATGCAATCAGGGTGCATCTCCAGTGGTGAGCTTTGTACACCCTCAGATGTAAGCAGCAGGGTGCGTCTCCAGTGGTGAACTCTATACACCCTCTCAGATGTAAGCAGGGTGCATCTTCAGCGGTGAGCTCTGTACACCCTCTCGGATGTAAGCAGCAGGGTGCATCTCCAGCGGTGAGCTCTATACACCCTCTCAGATGTAAGCAGGGTGCATCTTCAGGGGTGAGCTCTATATACCCTCTCAGATGTAAGCAGGGTGCATCTCCAGCGGTGAGCTGTGTACACCCTTTCAGATGTAAGCAGGGTGCATCTCCAGCGGTGAGCTGTGTACACCCTCTCAGATGTAAGCAGGGTGCATCTCCAGCGGTGAGCTGTGTACACCCTCTCGGATGTAAGCAGCAGGGTGCGTCTCCAGTGGCGAGCTCTATACATCCTAACAGTGGTGAACTATGTACATGGTTCAGTGGTGAGCTATCTGTATCTTATAGAGGTCATACCTGCTTTTCCAGTATCATATATTGTTATGCTTGCATGCTACTGCCACCATGCGGCTAGTTTTGAAATAATAATTTCTAGCATAAGAAAATAAACTGTAAACCTTGCGTGGGGAGGGCCTATATATTGGAGATATTCCTGGGGGAGAGATGCAGAGGGGAGTGCCGGGGGAGGGGAAGGTAGGGGCGAGGGGGGCGTTGGAGGTGTTGCCTTTGAGCGGCGCTTTCTGCCAAAGCAGCACTTCTTTGCATGTAAAATTACATCTTTTTAGCATTTTATTAAATACCGGGGGAATGTTTAACGTTTTCCAAAATATTCCTGGAGTTGAATTAAAACAGACTGGTTTCTAAAATAGAAAAGTTGCACTTTCCCCAAGTTTCCTAGAACATTGAGAGTAGGTAAGTCCAGCAGAAGGCCGGACTCTTGGCTTTGATCCCCGTATCAGAATTTCCCGCCGTTGCAGTCGGCCCCGCTGTCCTCCTCCAGTTCTCGTTTCTCCGTGTGCACAGGAGAGTTACTTTAGTGCCCGAAGTGAACTGAAGCCTGCAGGCAGTGTACACTGGATTATTGCAGCATGTAGCGAGGTGCAGTCTGTGCCTCAGATGTTAATGCGTTACATCAAATACGGAAACAGTAGAATGGCGATAGGTGGGTCAGGATGTTTTTTTAACGGGAGTTGACTCACAAGTGTTTTTTTTTTCGCGGCCTTAAAACCGAACTGAGCTTTAGCTGGTTCCGTCATGCACGACAATAGAATGTTCGTCCATTTTGTAACCTTAAGGAAAATAAGTGAGGAGCTTGTTGAGAATTGGAAACAAATTGTGGGCATTGCCTCCAGCCGCGCCCTTTTCATCTGTAAATCTTTTTCAGGTGTTGAAGTCGGTTCATCTCGAGGGAGGCAAAAGGAGACTACAACACCCAGAAAGCATTAGGTTCCTAAACGAAAGTCCGGAAATAGTGTCGGTAATGAGCTGGCGAGAGGTGGCCAGTAGATCCATCACCCACATTATCCATTTTTGGGGCGCCGTTACTTTCTGCTTAAGGCTGACCACCACACCCACTTCTGAATTCCACTGGCCTTCAGCATCTCTTGAAAGGGTGGTTGGCACTGAATTGCCCAGCTTTGATGAAGGCCGCACAGCATGGTTTTAGTAATCTTCACCGATGGCACCTGCTTTGTGGTCTGAGAAGTGGGCCTGTGAGTACCAATCAGGGGACCAGGGTTGTGGTGGGCATCTAGATGGGTGAATTTGCCTTTAATGAGCCAGTGTTGTGCGTTTCTGCCATTTGTGGTCTCTCGCTCTGTCCCTCTCTCTCTCCCTCTTTCTCTCTCTCTCTCCCCCCTTTTTCTCTCCCTCTCTCCCCCCTCTCGCTCCCTCTCTCTCACTCTCTCTCTCTCCCTCTCCCTCCCTCTCCCTCCCTCTCCCCCTCTCCCCCTCGTTCTCTCTCTCTCTCTCCCTCTCTCTCCCCCTCTCGCTCCCTATCTCTCTCCCTCTCTCCCTTTCTCTCCCTCTCCCTCTCCCTCTCTCTCCCTCTCTCCATCTCTTTCCCTCTCGCTCCCTCGGCCACAGTATTCACCATCAGTGCTCACTCATGCGAGGCAGATCATGCTTGTCCAGTGGGGTAAAACCACCCACTTCCTGTTGCCATCTAATCTTTGCTCTAAAACATTGGCACTTACTTAGGGTGAACAGCGTCCCGGATTTCCCGGACAGTCCCGGTTTTTAGAGGACTGTCCCGGTGTCCCGACGCCTCTCTTAATTTTTAAACAAATGCCTCGGTTTTTGGGACAAAGGTCAGATCATTACATAAATGTCCCGGATTTTGGGACAAAGGTCAGATTATCTAGGGAAGTATAAATTCAAGGTATGCTCTCATTTAACAGACGCTTACAAAGTATGCAATAATTAAAGTAATTTATCTGTTAGTGTCAGGCAACACAGTCCCCTGTCTGCTCCCAGCAGAGACTAGTGGGGAGCAGAGGGAGGCGGGTGGGGCGGGTTGGAGGTGCAGGGTGGGAGGTCAAGCCATAGCTAATTTTATATGTGTAGTATTGTTAGTGTGTGTGTGTCTGTATATATGTAAACACACACATGTATAGGCACACATTCACAAGGCTACGTAAAAAACGGGACAGGCCAGATATAAAAGTGAGTGTAAAGTCGTTAGTCCTTCTTTTATGTCTGACCTGTCCCGGTTTTTGCTCCTCAAAATCTGGTCACCCTACACTTACTTGTCCTTTCCACACCACGCTGAGGGTCTCCTCACTTGGTATAAGACACCATTTAGTAATGGTGCAGTGTTTCAGGACCAGCGGTTGAAGACGTTTTTTTTTTTTTTTTTAAGTTATGGGAACTGTTTCTCAAATTAAAAAAAAAAGTTTGGGAACCTCATTCCCAACAGATCCTGCCCGCTTCAACCACTGCTCAGAGCAAAAATTAATGTATTCTTGTGGCACGCTGTAATCCCAGTGGTGCCCGTAGCTGGAGTGACTGCCTATTGGCATGCAGCCACAGTTGCTCCTAGCTGGTTCTGGTCTATTTAATATGTCCCTTTCACTGATGTGGTACCGAAGCACGGTGCAGCCCTTGTCCACTTTCCCGGTGGCCAGGCTTGTGTGCATGACTGGGAGTGCATGTTTGGAGTATGACCTGTGTGAGAAGCGTTAGGTCTTCAGTTCCTTATCTGGGCCTTAGCCAGCTGAGCCCATGAGCACCCCCACATTTCAAGTAGACCTTTCAAAGGCCCCAGAAGCATCGGGATCAGGACCATGAGTATGGATGACACCATCAACTTCTGTACTGTCACTGGTCAAGTTTCAAGATTTCATTGCATTCATCACCTCTGTGTTTTTTCACGAAAAAAATGTAGTGGCATCAGGCAACTCCCAGAAACACTCACGTCAATACATAGACTTTCTTTTGGGACAGAGTGTGGAAGAGGATAAGAGAGAGATTAAAAATACTGAAGCAGACTTTGTCAAACATGGAGCTGGCCTCGCCACCTGAAGGCGGCTGAGCTTCCAGACTTGATTTTGTTTCAGCAGCAACATTTGGTGATAGTTAGGCAACAGTTCCCTCATTCCACCCCGCAGTTCACGCCTGTCCTACCACTCCAACTCCTTTTCCCTGCAATAGACGTGAGTTCTCCAGAACATTTTCTTCTACTCAGAATCTCTCACATTCAAATCCAGAGTGTTTAAGAAGATGCATGACCATAGGGATGGAATAAATTGCTCTAAAGGTTAAACAATTTTTATGATTTGAACTTCAAATAAATACACAAAGCAACAGAAACAAGTATATGTCAAACAAATACACAAATTATAAATTATTTTCTTTAATTCACAGACAAAAATCGAAATTATAATTTTAATAGAAAGGTTGGGTTTTTTCAGGATTTGGCTTTGTTTCACAAATACAAAGTTATATGTAGGGGCACTGGAATTATGGGACAGGAAAAGGCTAAATTATGTGGCAGGAATGAGTAAATTATGCGTCAAGAAAAGGCAAATTATGGAGCATTATGTGGCAAATTTTGCAATAGTATTACTTCATTATTTCAGCATTTTTAACCTTGGTAACACTCTGTGGGCATGTGTTGCACCCCTTTAGTACCATTTTAACATCCAAACATAACAATATGCAAAAGTAAGGTGACCAGACCAGCTTTGCACAGGGTCTTCCACTTCGCTGCAACACTTGTTGTCTCATTTTTAGTACATTTTGAATCAGTTGAGGTGAAATTAATGTTTTTTTTTTTAATCTGCCCATTATGCAGCAGATGATGGATTATGTGGCAAATGCAATAAATCTATAACTAGGCTAAAATCGTTGCACCGGCACAATCGCATAATTCCAGTGGCCCTGGCTATATGCTATGCTCCACTGTGTCACTTTTTTTTAGGTTGAGCGTGCAAGCACTTCGACCTGTTGTAAGTATTGGGGGCTTTTAACCATGCCCATCATTTTCACTCGTTCCTGGGCTTGCCTTTCAAAATCCCTTGATCACATTTGTAATTGCTTTACGTTTGTCCCGCCTTGGGGTGGTTTTGGTCCCGCCTTGCTGACTGCCCCTGTTAAATGGATAGTTGCACAACTGCCAGCCAATATACTTAAGCGTGGGTGAACTATTTCTTTTCTTTTGTCTCTCCCCTTCGTGCTCCATGGTAGCCATGGCACTCGCAGCACAAACTCCCTCAGCGATATAGGAGTGCTTGTGACATTGTTCACATTGTTACCTAATCAGAGTAATTTCTTTTGGCTCTCCCCGTCCCTCTCCATAGCTTTCCCAAAAACACTTATAAGTGATAAATGCTTTACTAAAAAACATAGAAATCTTCAACACTGCTCTCCCGGCACAGCGGGAGAACCAATACTACAATATTCACTGCACTTGGGAAAAGTTGCCCCATAATGCTTTGCAAGCATTCTTTTCCAAAACATTTTTGCCCATAAATCAGCCTGTGGTGGTCCTAGGACAACGGGATCACCACCAAAACGTTCAGCATGGCACACTCTTTCTGTTTAGGTCATCTCTAGCTCTCTACACTAAGTTAGTGGGGACCCCAAAAGACTATCCCCTCCCGCCATTCAGTCTCTTTTTAAGCCCTCTCATGACTGGGACATTTTTTTTAAAGCTTGGAGTAGTTTGTGGTCTAAGGGCCTTAGTATTGCAGTAGGCCTGTATATCCAAAAAATGAGTAATGCACTACGCCCTTTAGGGGCTAAATATATGGTTACACTGCAATACTTTCAGTAATTTTCTTTTCATGTGGTTATGCTCTATAGGGGCTGACTATATGCTAGCATGACCATGTTTCTTACAAATGCTATTTTCATTGTGGTGTCCTCTAGGGGCTGTTCTGGGCATTACAGTCTAATGCCAAACGTTTATTTCTGATAAAGGTTTTATTGGGTTTATATGATAATTCTATATGTTTTATTAATCTCTCCTTATTGTAAGTATGAGCATGATTCAGGCCAACTTTACCCCTTAAGTGCGGGCGTCGGCCACTGGCCGACGCCTGCACTACCTCCCTGGTGCGGGTCACGACCAGTGGCCGACACCGGGGAGGGGGTTTGAAAATCCTCGGGTGCATTGCACCCGAGGATTTTCTTTTCATTTTTTTTATCCCTGGGAGACACGGAAGAGCTTCCGTGTCTCCCCCCGCCCCCCACCCACCCCTTTGTGATGTCACACTATTGTTTTCCCCATCAGAGCAGGAAGCGGCCGTAGGGCCGCTTCCTGCTCTGATGGGGAAAACTGCCCCAAACGGCCTTCCCCACATTCGGGAAGGCCTCGTATGAAAGGGGAGACTCTCCCCTTTCATACGAGGCCTTCCTGAATGCGTTTCCTGGCCCCCGATCGCAGCACAGCTGCAATCGGGGGCCAGGAAACACCACTAGACACCAGGGATTTCACTTTTGGGTGGTCAGCCCCCCCCCCCTCCCCGGGGGCCATATTTTTACATTTTTATGTTGGGGCCCCTCAGGGGCTAATGCTTTTTTTTTTTTTTTTTTTTTTTTTAAATAAGGATATTGACGGGGTCGCCCATAGGCAGGGCGACCCCCTGTGGGGCCATATTTTTCAATGTTGATGTTGAGGCCCCGGGGGGGGGGGGGGGGGCGATCGCGCCACCCCCAGGGGCTAATTAAAAAAAAAATTAAAAAAACAAAACAAAATTGACAGGGGGTCGCCCATAGGCAGGGCAACCCCCTGTGGGGGCAATTTTTTTTTTTAGCAGTTGTAGGGTTTCCCTGGGGGCCATTTGGGCCCCAAGGAAACCCTACAACTACCAACAGAAAAAAATACAGATATATTTATATAGATATATAGATATCTATATAGATATATATAGATATATATCAATCCATGTAGATAGATATGTCTATCTACATGGATATATCTATAGATAGATCTATATATATATATATATATATATATACAGAGAGAGAGAGAGAGAGAGAGAGAGAGAGAGAGAGAGATATCCATGTAGATATATATATATATGTATCACTTTTGTCAGTGCATGTGTGGTTTCTCTGGGGGCTGCAATTGGCCCCCAGGAAAACCAGACCCACATATAAAAGTGATCTATATATTATATATATATATATATTTGCAACCAGTTGTCTTGCAGTTGCAGCTTGCGTCTTCAAAGCAGTGCACATACTTCAACTGACGCATTTCAACTGTAGCTTTTAGGCAGCAATAAAGAAGTCAAGTAAGTCTTGTGATTATGTTTCTGCTACAAAAGGATCAGACTTTTGTCTAGTGGCAGTTTTAGTGCCATAAAGAAGCGCAGAAGGTTTATATGACTACTGCAAAGAGCAAATCTGTATTTTATGTAAATAGCTGAGTACATTTGTAAAGTCAGCCATTACCTGCGCTATAATACAAATGAAATGTATGTGCGGGTGGGGGGGCGGCTATGGAGAGATGAAGAGCACGTTTGCTGGGTGGTAATGAGGGAATCCCAGGAGGAGGACATGGGAGTGGGAGCACCAATAATGATTGTTGGACTGGGCGCAGGAGGTGCTAAAGACTGTGACGAATGATATGTGACAAGGTGTTTGAGTGTCTTGAAAGAACGTGCTGATTGAGGGAAGAAGCGCAGGTAAGGTGGCCTCTACTGTTGCACGTATCACACACACACACCAGCAATGTTGTGACTGTCTATGTAGGCTAGTGTTTTAGAGCAACAGTTTAGCCAATAGCAGAGATGGCATCTTGATGGATGACTGCTGCTGACGTCACTTTAGTTATAGAGGATAGCTCTGACATAGGATCAGAGACTGAGATAGCAGATACTGAGACAGCATCTGAGGGATAGGACAATGGCGCAGACTCTGGGAGTGATTTTTCAGTTGGAGGAGTACCATTGGATAACTCCTTCCAGTAAATTGTGAGGGAGGTGATGAGGGCAGTCCTGTTGTCCCTTCGCAAGCACAGTCTGTGCAACAGGGCAATAGTGGGTTAGCCCAACCCAGAGAGCAGGTGAATGCAGGGGCAAGCACAGAGAGGGTGCTCTCTTGGGAGCTCCCCAATTTAGTTCAGCCCAGAATTTCACTGCCCAAATTGTATTGTGGAGACATCAAAATTATCTATCACAAAACAAACTGGTTTTGTAAGGCAGGCACCTGTGTTTTTGGTCCTGGGTTCGGCGGCTATTTAGGGAAACATACTAAACCCAAACATTTCTGGAAACTAGACATCCGGGGGAGTCCACAGGGGTGAGACTTGTGTGGATTCCCCAAAGTTTTCTTACCCAGAATACCCTGCAAAGCTGAAATATTGAATACAAACTCTATTTTTCTTGCATTTCTGTCACACAAACTACAGGAATATGCTGCGATCCACAAAATTCCTACCACCCAGTGATTCCTCACCTGTCCTGATAAAAACACTACCCCACTTGAGGTGCCTATGCCTAGTGCCTGCGTAAGGAATGGATCACCCCAGGGTCAACAGTTGCCTTATGTAAGTACCAACATTGACCGTTGTGTGATCTATTCCTATTGCGGGCACTAGGCCTACCCACACAAGTGAGGTACCATTTTTATCGGGAGACTTGGGGGAATGCTGGGTGGAAGGACATTTGTGGCTCCTCTCAGAATCCAGAACATTCTGTCACCGAAATGTGAGGAAAAAGTGTTTTTTTAGCCACATTTTGAGGTTTGCAAAGGAGTCTGGGTAACAGAACCTGATCAGAACCCCACAAGTCAGCCCATCCTGGATTCCACTAGGTGTCTAGTTTTAAAAAATGTTCAGGTTTTGTAGGTTTCCCTAGGTGCCGGTTGAGCTAGAGGCCAAAATCTACAGCTAGGCGCTTTGCAAAAAACATGTCAGATTTCAATGTAAAAATGTGATGTGTCCATGTTGCCTTTCCTGTCGCGTGCATTAGGCCTGCCTACCCAAGCAAGTGAGGTATCATTTGCATCGGGAGACTTGGGGGCACACAGTATAGCACAACAAGTGTTATTGCCTCTTGTCTTTCTCTACATTTTTTCCTTCCAAATGTAAGACAGTGTGTAAAAAAGACGTCTATTTGAGAAATGGCCTGTAATTCACATGCTAGTATGGGCACCCCGGAATTCAGAGATGGGCAAATAACCACTGCTGCTCAATACCTTATCTTATGCCCATTTGGAAAATACAAAGGTTTTCTTGATACCTATTTTTCACTCTTTATATTTCAGCAAATGTATTGCTGTATACCCGGTATAGAATGAAAACCCATTGCAAGGTGCAGCTCATTTATTGGCTCTGGGTACCTAGAGATCTTGATGAACCTACAAGCCATATATATCCCTGCAACCAGAAGAGTCCAGCAGACGTAACGGTATATTGCTTTAAAAAATCTGACATTGCAGGAAAAAGTTAGAGTAAAACGCTGAGAAAAATGGCTGTTTTTTTCAGCTCAATTTAAATTTTTCTTTTTTTCCGGCTGTTATGTTCTGTAGGAAAATCTTGTAGGATCTACACAAATGACCCCTTGTCTACTTTTCAGAAATGCTTAGCTTTCCGGGATCCAGTATTGGTTTCACACCCATTCCTGTCACTAACTGGAAGGAGGCTGAAAGCACCAAAAATAGTAAAAATGGGGTATGTCCCAGTAAAATGCCAAAATTGTGTTGAAAAATGTGGTTTTCTGATTCAAGTCTACCTGTTCCTGAAAGCTGGGAAGATGGTGATTTTAGCACCACAAACCTTTTGGTGATGCCATTTTCAGGGAAAAAACCACAAGCCTTCTTTAGCAGCCCTTTTTTCTCATTTTTTTGAAAAAAACAAAATTGTATGTGTATTTTGGCTAATTTCTTGGGCTCCTCCAGGGGAACCCAGAAACTCTGGGTACCTTTAGAATCCCTAGGATGTTGGGGAAAAAGGACGGAAATTTGGCGTGGATAGCTTATGTGGACAAAACGTTATGAAGGCCTAAGCGCGAACTACCCCAAATAGCCAAAAAAAGGGCTCAGCCCTGGGGGGAAAAGGCCCAGCAGCTAAGAAGTTAACATCCTTATTAAACTATTACTGTTTAAATACTCTAGATATGGTTGGGTGACCCTTCTAGTTTGTCTCTTGTTACTCCTCCGTGGCTGCCTTCTTTTCAGAATTGTTTTTAGCCAGCCAGCAACTCTGATGGTGGGGTGGTGAAAGTGGTATTCTATTGGAATTAGCGTGGCAGATTTAATTTAGGGTGCTAAATGGCAACATTTTCATTTTTGGCTACAGTTAGAAGAAGATAAATGGAAGTGCTTTAGTTATATGCAGGGCCACTGGAATTATGTGGCAAACAAAGACCAAATTATGAGGAAGGGTTGACCAATTTATGTGGCAAGAAAGTCCAGCTATGAATTTACAATGCTAGTAACTCTAACTCAAGCAAATGCGAGACCCATTGCATTGTAAATGCTTGTTTGCCTTGGGACCAGTGTGGTGGCACCTGTTGCACAGCACTGGATTAATCTATTAATATTATCACGTTTTCTAATCTAGACAGTCCCGGACAGTGGACCCACTGACTAGGAGTCATAGACCCCCCATGGGTCCGAGGACCACAGGTTAAGAATCACTCCGTTAGAGCATTGGACAGCCTGCAAACGGAAGACAAATGAGTTGGCACAAGTGTGGCACGGTGGTTTCATTTGCTAGATGCACCTGCCTACCCACAATCTTTCCTATCACTTTGAGATTCAGCAGGAGGCGGGATGGGCAGGTACTAGCAAGCGAGGCAAGCCTTTGTCACCAGAGGCAGAGTGTGGTAGGCTAGACAGATGCTGGCTTGGGGAGCTGCCTCCTGTTACCCAAGAGGCAGAGTGCCGCGGCTGGGCATATTATGACATGCACATCAGACTTCCTCCATTAAAGCTGAAGGTCTAACATGATTCCCTCCTTCCAGGCAGCATTTGTGAAAGAGAGAGCAGGGAAGCTTTTAAAACCAAAACTGCACACAGAAAGATGATCCAGTGCTGTGACCATATTACTCATTTGTAATAAGTTATTACAAGTGAGTAGTGATTTAAGTTTAGTATTACAGTTGTATTCTGATGTCAGAATATTCATGTAATAAGAAAATAATTACAGGAGTTTCCTCTAATAAGAAAATCATGTGTGCCTGTCATACCAGTAGTTCTCCACCTTTTAAATAATATTAATTGTTAACAGAAAATGCACTCTAAACACATTTTCAGTCGTTAAGCCCTTATTTTTTCAAAAAAGCTATAAATAAGACTGTAGATTACTACTCCCGGGAGAAGATATTATGCATGTACCAGGTGGCTAGTGAGTTTTTCACTCCAAGTGAGTTGAGATGGTTCCATATTACTAATTTTTAGGTCGAGCATAGCAGCATGCAAGCGATGCTTTTTCCGACGTGTGGGTATGTATTGGGGCTTTTAACCACGCCCACCGCACGTCCATCACTATCACTCGTTGATGGGCTTGCCCTTCAAAAATCCTTTATTTTTGTTGGTAAATGCTTTATGTTTGCCCCTCCTTGGGGCGGTTTAGTTACCGCCTTGGACATCGCCCCTGTTACATGGCTAATTGTACTTTTGCCGATACCTTTGACTGCGGGCGAACTTCTTTTTCCTTTTGTTTGCTGCTTCACGCTGATGCCGTGGCGCTTTGAATCGGCTCGCTTATATGAAACTGTATTACTTTTCAGTTTATGTGGCAAGAAAAGTCCGGTTAGGAGTTTACAACGCTAATAGTTCTAACTCGAGCAAATGCGAGACCCGTTGCATAGACCTTCGGCATAAATCTTAATGCATTTAAATGTCCTGCTTTTGTAATTTGTGTCAAACTGAACGAATTCTACCAATATTGTGTGATGTGTGCGCTTTTCACTCAATTTTCTGTATTTGATAATTTCTGCTCAGTCTATTTTTGTTTCTGGCTTTAACAACCTGTTTTACAAAAGTCAGTTCTTGTTCGTAGAGTTAATGATACTCTTTCGTAATGTTTAAAACGTTCCTAATTTTCCAGGAGCACAAAGTTGCCCCCATACCACACTGGCATATAATACATGACCTTCTATCTGATTTTCATTTCAATCTGGCTGTTTATTTCCTGTTTTCTTTCTATAACCGGAATTGCCAACGAGGCGTTCATTGCAGACTCCTCTGAGCCTTGCTTCGCGGTGCTTTTTGGAATGTAAAGGACAGAAGGCGTGTTGTTGATCAGTTCTTTGCTGCTTTTTAGGGCAGGGACGTGTAAGACGTCTGCGTGAAAATCTGGATTTTCCAGGAAGATTATTGCATATATTAAATTTTACCATTTGCCAAACAGGAATTAGCCCGAGGGGAGGAAACTAAGGCTCCGATCTTGGCAGATATTCAGTTGTCTGAAATCTTCAAAGCAGCGACGTGGCTCTCTGGGCATTCACTCCTTGCGTGCAGTACACACATTCACAAGAAGCTGTTGCATACATCTTGGTGCTTCACAGAGGGTACTAATACCCAAGTGACATGAAAGTGTTTCAAGTTAGCATCCATTTAACTAAAAATATACTGCTTGCTACTCCGTGCAAGGCAGGCAGCCCTATCAAAGGATTAATGTTGCAATAAGGCAAGTTACTTTCCTGTGGCAATGGGTTCACATTTGACCCTTGCAGATTATCATAATAAACACTGTAGTGCAAACAGACTATTTTTACATTTTCAAAGGACTGTTTTACAACGTGCAAAAGATGTTAGAATAATGTTTGGTAAATTGTAAATGCTACCAAGCTACAAAATAAATATTTCAGGAAAGTAACTTTTACTTAACGCTCCATGTAGTGTGATCTGTAAAGAGACACTGTCGGTTCCTCACACTCAAGTTCTGTCTCGACTAATTTTGGGTTTTGCAACAGCCCACCCTCTGCCTTCAGCTGTTTGCTGTTCAATTCACATTGTAAATGTGCAACATAACTTCTGTATACAAACACACACAGCCAAAAACAGTTCCACAGTGTGCTGTGTAGTCCAGTTCCAATGCTTTACTTCTTCCACTATTACCCATCACATACTGAGGGCCTTATTATGAGCTTGGCGGTCCCATAACAGGACAAACTTGCGGGGAGGACGCCACCGCAATGGCAGTGGCTTCCCCACTCGAGCATATTACAATGTTCCCGTCAGGTTGGCCAGCTGGATCATTGTAGTACGCGGTTCTGCTGGGCTGCCTGGCGGGAACAGGGCTACGATATTGGTCTTGGCTCTGGCCAATAGGGTAGCACACAGCACCTTCGGAATGTGCACTGTCTGTAAAAGAGTTTGTCTGTGGTGTAGACTAGCCATCAGGGCAGGTGCACCATAGGTGGATGCCCAGGGCATACCCTGGTTCTGTAAGTAAATGTGCTGTTGCATGTGTGTAGAGTTGTCCCTGTATCTGATGTCTTCAGAGGTGGTTGGCAGTGACACCTGCTGCCCAATCCCATGTTGCGCTGGTGTGTTTTAGTTGGCTCCGTAGAGTTTATGGCAACAAGGGTGCTGTCTTTCTGGACCATGCCGCTTGTGCTCCCATCAGACCCCGGGCTGGTTAAGGTCTTTACTGTGTGCTGTTGGAGGACTGGTCTGGTGACAGAGTAGTAGCTTAAGTTGGCAATTTGTGAACCTAGAGCTTTCACTTTAGTAGAGTGGCCAGGTCTTCTCTTTAGATATGGGACTAAGGGCCAGATGTAGGAAGCCGTTTGCATGGTGCAAACTGCGAAAATCGCAGTTTGCGCCATGCAAACAGCCTTATGCGATGCTCATTCACAATTTGCGAGTCGGTACCGACTCGCAAATTGTGAATGTGACTCGCAAATAGGAAGGGGTGTTCCCTTCCTATTTGCGACTCGCATCGCAATGCAGAATTGCTTTGTGACCGCGAATGCGGTCGCAAAGCAATTCGCAGTTACCACCAGTGTCACACTGGTGGTAACTCATTCGCAAAAGGGAAGGGTTCCCCATGGGACCCCTCGCCCTTTGTGAATGTTGCCCAAAAGTTTTTTTCAGAGCAGGCAGTGGTCCAATGGACCACTGCCTACTCTGAAAAAACGAAACCAAATGGTTTTGTTATTTTTTTTATTTTGCAACTCGTTTTCCTTTAAGGAAAACGGGCTGCAAAATAAAAAATAAAAACTGCTTTATTTAAAAAGCAGTCACAGGCTTGGAGGTCTGCTGACTTCAGCAGGCCACCATCCCCGTGAGTGCAGGGACTCGCTATGGGGTCGCAAAATGCAACCCACCTCATTAATATTTATGAGGTGGGTCTTTGCGACCCCATAGCGAGTCGCAGACGGTGTCTGAGACACCGTTCTGCATCCGATATTGTGACTCGGAAATTGCGAGTCTCACCGACTCACAATTTCCGAGTCGCAATATCGGAAATTCGTACATCTGGCCCTAAGTGTGGTGCTCTGATCCTTCCCCTGGTCAATGTTCCGAGCCCACGTCCCCGCTTCTTTTGTTTCTCAGCACCCCCATCCTTGCCCTCTGTGCTTCCTGCATGCCTGGGTCTCATAATCCCATCTCCGCTGCACTGTGTTTTTTCCTGATTTGCTTCATCTTGAGGTTTCTTTCCCTTGAATTTTAGATAGTCCTCGTAGTCTTCCCAGTCCCTTCTTATTCCTCAATGAGGTCTTTAAATCTTCCATTCTCCATGCTCACCGTATTTTGCTGCTCCGTAATGTGATGGGTTATTCATTGGTTTGAGTGATGCTGAGTCAAGGGGCGCTGGCTGGGGTTGGTGTGAAGGGTGAGTGTTCAGATCTGTGGCAAAGGCACGGATAGCATAGCAGGGCTGCAGAGCGGGACATTGTCATTTTAGAACTGATGCTGGATGGGGAGAAGAGCTTAGGCAATTATAATTAGAACATGAATTTGAAATGACATATAGTACTGTTGGCGTGAAGCAGACGCCCTGTATTCTGAGCTCATTGGAAACTGGGCTGCCCATGGGAAAAGCACATATGGAGATCAGACTGCAGCCATCTGACTTGTCTCAATACATTAACAAACATTGAGTCAGCAAACACCATGCAATGGTTGCCCCCATTTCACTTAGATGCACCTGGGACAAGCAAACCTGCCGTGCTGGACCAGCCTGCTGGGCAGGAGTGTCCATGACCGCTTGCCTCTGGAAAACTGCTGATGCTCTGAAGATAGTCTTATTCATATCTGGTACAGGTGTCCGTGGAGGCTCATAGTCCATGGGCCACCATGAACCACAGGCAAGGACAAAGTAGGTGGACTTGGATTCTGGGTCCACCCAGGGTTCGGCCGGGCAAGGAGCTCACTCATGCTCCTCTTGTGACAAGGGCTTTCTCTCACAGTTCATTGCACTCTTAACTCCCACTCAGCCCTCTTCCTTCCAACATGTATTCACTACCTCTCAGATTCCTGTTTTCATACTCAGTTCTGTTGCATCATCCTTCTAACACATTTCTCACTCATACTTCATACTCAGGCACTCCACTTATTCTCAACTACTTTCACTGCCTTCTCTCTCACACATTCTGCTCACTTAAACTCCTGTCCTGGTATTTAGGAGCTTCCCACTCGTGGTGTGAACACTGCACCACAGCCACTATTCCTGGTTGCTCCACCCAGACTGAAGTCCAGCAGGGGTGTTCACGTCCGGACCACTAGCTTCACTACCAGCCCTGCAGCAGGTGCAAGTTATTCTCCTGCAGACTGACCAGGAGGCATGCAGTCATTTCCTGGTGCTGCGCCCTGACTGCATGTCCACCTCTAGCGACGACCTCAGGACACCGCATGCACCGCCAGTGGGGAAAGAAGCTGAGTTGCCCGAGAGATCAGCAGGGGTACTTGGTAGAGGGCAGTGTGGTGGAGCTCAGAAGCAATAGAGGGCAGGAGAGGGACAGGGACACTAGGAGGAGGAGCAAAGCATTGCAGCTGAATGATGATGTCACTGACCACAGCGTACTAAGTCCCACATTATGTTGTGACATTATTTCCTCTTGGTACCATCTGGGTCAACAACCACATTGCCCTGGTCTCTGCTCCAGGTCCTGGATGACCTTGGTCGACCTCCACTGCTGTTCTCATTGTTGTGAGGAGATGATGGTCAGGTGCACGCGCCTCAGATGCTTACTGTCACATGACTCCTTAAGAGACCACCATCTTCAAAATGTATAGAACATCTAATCCTCAGTGAGCCCTCCAGATGCAGCCCTGCAATGGCAGGTGGGAGTAGATTCCATTGAGGTAGGCACTGACTGCTCTGGTGTAGTGTGCAGTGGTGATTTTAAGTGATTTCCATTTTTCAAACAAGCAGCACAGTGTTAGTGGGGGGACACAAGCGAGCACAGTCCGGACCGTAAACCTTAAAACTAAAAGACATCTCCACAAAGGTGGGGCCCTTGAGGGTCAGCTTAGAGCACATATCTCACCCTATACCATAAGCGAGCAAGGTCCTTGGGGTCCCTTGAGGGATCTTCTGATGTTTTGTGGCTTTTAATGCAAAAGAATTGTCTTGCTGCCTGCTCATGTCCTACCAGTGGAGTTGGAACAATTTTCAGAGTGAGGGTGCTGCTACCTCTGTTACATCACTGACATCATAGAGGTTGTGATGAATCCAAGTGCCTCACAAAGAACAGGTGTAGCAATGAGCCATGTCCATTCAGCATGAGAGTGGTATGGGTGCAGTATGTGACTGGTAGTGTATTTTGGAGCATACTGTCGAACATATATCACTAAAATCACTAATACATGGAATGGTATAGCACTGTCATTTACATACAGACCATTTTCCATTGAAAGGGTCACTATATTTGCAGAGATATGCGGTTCTACTGATACAACTGTATAGTACACAAATGATAATGTCTGGAAAAGTAAAGTGTCTTGACTTGTGTGATTTCTCTGACTACTATTAAAATCTTTGTTTCCATCACACTTAAGAATTAAAAATGTGTCTCATTTGTGCTTTTCTTACTGCTGATACATTCTCAACTATTTGTTCAGTTCATTTACGGGTATTTACATTTTATTGTGTGTTAGAAAAAAATGCCAATCTACAGCCTTTGTTTTCACACTCCCTGTACCCCAGCAAGACTGTTCCATAGTTCACTTCGCAGTTTGTTGAAAGTATAAGCAGAAATTTGTTAGAAGACATAGCCTGACATCTCACCTTTATATATATATATATATATATATATTAATTAAGATATAAACAAACTTTAAAGGCATCTTAAATGCGGAGTCACCTTCTGAACAACAGCATGGTTCTGCAGAACCCCCGCGCCCCCTCCTTCCAGCGCCCATGTGTCCTGACACCGCAGGTGAAAGAATCTAAACTTAATTTGCCTTGAACTGATGTGAATTTTGTCCTTTCCAGGGTACATCCCTAGCTATCTGGATAAAGATGAACCGTGTGTTGTGTGCAGTGACAAGGCCACAGGGTACCACTACCGCTGCATCACCTGCGAAGGCTGCAAGGTAAGCTCAGGACGGGGGGACAGGGTACATGCCACGGGGAAGGGGGAAGCTACTGTGACTGCCGCATCACCTGCGAAGGCTGCAAGGTAAGCTCAGGACGGGGGACAGGGTACATGCCACGGGGAAGGCGGAACGCTACTATGACCGCTGCATCATCTGTTAAGGCTGCAAGGGGGTAGAAGGGCAAATTCTGTGGAGGTACCAATATGCAGCATTACCACAGTGGCATCACAATAGCATCACCAGAGAACACTCCAAGTTAAACTGCCAGAGGGAAAGAGTCAGTACATGTAAGAATTCTATATACACATGCCACTCCCTTCTAGCCAAGACATGCACCTTCTCATCTCTACATAAAGGGTGCCATTTGTACTCCTTGTTGGGGCACTAATGACACCCCTGCTCAGTGTGGCATTATATCCCTGTTCATTGTACTCCCTATATACAGCAGAGCATTCACCCCCTTATACGGTCTTGCTACAGTAAATTGCTATGTCCCCCACACGAGTACTTGGGGTGAAAGTGATGTCTGATGATGTACTCCAAACCTCTTGTTGATATTTCTTAAGCAAAGAATTCTGGAAAGAATCTGATAACGTTGACAGTTTACTTATTTTTGAGGTTTTCTGTAGCGCTGCATGCCATCATACGATACTTCAGAGCATCCGAAGATTGATAAGAATCTGAGTAGTGTGACAATGAAAAAGTTAGAATCTATATAACGCCATAAAAGCCACAGTTTAATTTCCTTAAATCGCTAACCTCTTTTACAAGAGTTGAGTTACCGGTGGCCCAGAACACTTCTATTATCTGGCCTTTCTGAACTGCATGTAATGTGGTTCTACTCTTAGGTTTGGTTCAATTCATTCCCAGCCCCAGGCCCTGAGCACCTGGAACTTACTCCATGTGTTGCACATTTGACAGATCATTGGGCAATGAAGATTGTCACTGGCGCCATCGTGAGCTGCCTGTTATGTAGCTATCCTGATCCTTTTAACCTGTAGGTATTTTGGACAGTCCAGAGGAGCATGAGTAGTTCTTTAAATTGTGATTTGCTGTGGTCACATGTTCACAGATTCAGGCATGTTGTGGCCACCTAATCTTGAAGCCCTTGCAGTCTGTCAATGAGTGTCTTGGGCAGTCCACTGTAGATGAAGTTACAGTAAGGGAGCTAGGCGTGATATCACCTCTGTCCAGTGATTGGTGCTGAGCGACTGGAAGGTATTCGGGAGGGGGTGGGGGTCAGGGAGCTGAAAATTGATGTACTTTACTGCATTGACCTTGGGAACAAAGAGCATCTCTGAATCGAATATGAATCTCAAGTTCCACACTTTGAGTGTTTAGTGAGGTGAGGCTCCAAGGTTAGAGGCCTGTTGATAGAGAACTGCAGGACTACGGTAGATAGATGGATGGACCGTCCAGTACTCACTGCCGTCAGATGTGAAAGTCATTGGATGTACAGGAACTAGGTCGGCCAAGACTTCCCTTCCTTGTCTGAGTTGTGATTTAGGGTGAAGTGGAAACCTGTTTCTAGTGGAGTTCTTTGTCCTCAAAGAAGAGACAAACATCTTAATTCAGTGTATAGGCAGTTAAGTCCTGTAAGTGGATAGGGGCGGAGACCGTCCCTGATTGTGGACATTTTGGGAATGTCCTTGGCTTGGGACCAAATTACAAGCTCCTTGCGTGCATTAAACAGGATTAAGAAATGACCAAGCTGCCACATGTGAAGGCTTCTAGAGGAAAGACATTTTGAATGACCCTTTGCTGGAAGGAGAAAGTGGAAAGATCCTTCACGCCAGAAGTACTGGAGAGTGTAGTAGAGCAGATCTTCTTGAAATGCATGAGAAACCTCGACGAGAAAGCCTGGAGGAGTTGACTGACAAATTGCATTTCTTAAACACACTCAATGCTGCAATGGCATCCCAAACAGAAGGCCCTTTAGAGTCTGTTTGAAGATAGCGACTGATGCAGTGTGGCACATTATGGCTGTATGAGATGTGCGGGTGGAGAATCCTTGCTGGGGGAAATCCCTGCCACGGCTAGACGCGAAACCAGCTCACCCCGTGTGGTGCTCACGTTTGTAGACACTGGGAAAAGAAAGAGGCTAACTTAAAATGATTCTGACTGGCCACAGGGCACCAGCACAGCAACATTCTGGCTAAGTAACATGGTTCCATTTTCCTTTTTCCCCAAATTACATAAATTGCCTTTTTTGATCTCACTGCAATTCTGGGATTTGACGAGCTAGTGAACTGGTTTATATGTAAAGGTCTGAACACTGCACAATTGTTGTGGTGAAATTTCACAAAAATCCCTTAAAATTTTTAAAACGTAAATGAAACTTCTGTTTCAGAGTGAATTGTGGCTTGGTATATATGCTGTGCGAGCAAGTCATAACCTAGTAATTCGCAGGGCCTTTTACATGATGTATAAATTCAATTAAAAATGTACACAAAATACCATTGGGTGACATTTCGAGAAATTTCATGAAATTCACATAACAGGAAATGTTATCAATGTAATTAAAATGTTCCCCAGGCCTCCCTGTAACGATATGCAACAGTCAAGATAACAATTGCTTTTGTAAACATGTTATATTTAAACTATGTGAAAACAACTACATTGTGCACTGATTTAGGGGATGTGTTTTGTACAGTAAAAACTCCCGGTGTGACTGCAAATGCTACCAAATATATTTTTCTCTTGTGAAGAGTAGTAACCCTGTAGAGTGGTAATCCATTCTGAAAAAGCAGGGTGAGGCGAAGACCTTGCAGAGACTCACCGAGAGGCTGAGAGATGGAGGCGGTGAGCAAGGGAGCTCACACGTGGCTAGTGCCAGATGTCTGGCCTAACTCTTTGCCCGTTTTGAATGATTCAAGCCTAGACACTGCCACAATAATAGAGTTTGATGAACAAAAGGAGCATCTGAAGCATGTTGTTAAACTAGTGAGTGATAGTGTGAGTTTTTTAACTCTGGCATAAGCCAAGCCCTCCTGATTTTACCAAAATTACATGTGAAATATACGTATTTATAGGAGCTTTCAGGCAGCCCTCTTCATCCATTGGTCTGTTATTGTGTCATCTACATTTTCCTTCTGCCCAATACAGCATACAGCATTGGTCAGTGGGTCAGCCCACTTCAGACGTTAGCTAACTGACAGCATTCAGTCCTTTTATAAGGAGCACTTCTGCATGCAAACTAGTTCCCTTAAGTGCCAGTGTCTACAATGGCAATGTGTTCTTTTTTAGACCATGTTTTCTTTGCTTTTTGACAATGTTTTTACAGTTTGGGGAGGGGGCGCTCAGCAGTATCTCCAGCAATAAGGTTTTTAAAAAAACGCACAAAACAAGCATTGACAAGGTCAAAACCAGATCTATTGGCTTTGTCAAAGCTTGTTTCTGATTGCACTGAAATTGCAATTTACAAAAAAATGCTGAAAAAGTAGCAGCAAAAAAAACACATGCGCCCTCTGACCCACCTCTCTTGCTAATCTATTATCCCCATTGAGCTTTAGAATTTCTTGGGAAATAATTTTGGTTAGATCATTGAAGGCCAGTGATGTCAACATATAAAAAAGCAACCTTCCTTCCTTTTAAATGTCTAGTGACCAAAACCAAACTCATTTTACAAATATTCATTATCCTTTATGCTGCTGCTCCTTTTGTTATTGACTTACACCTGACTTGTTTCTAGAAATATTTCTTATACACTGTGCGGCCCAGTCATTTATCATGTCAACTTTATTGAACGCCAGGAACTAATTTAGCTCTTGAAAACAGCACAAACCGTTGCCCTTTTCTGTCAGACTAGCGATAGGGGAGATAATGTCCTCTGGCAGGACATTAGTCCTTAGACATTAGTGTAGTCGGAAAAACCTGGCTCAAATCACAGCTTGCCCACTAGTCTGTTGTGTGATTACAGGTAAATCATTTACCTTGCTACGCCTCATTTTCCTTAGCGCTAGAAGTGACTTATTTCAGAGGTGTGATTACTAAATGTATAAAGTGCACATCTAAAATGTAAATACCTCTTCCTCTCGCTTGTGCCATTGTCACAAGGGCAATCTTTTTATAAAATCATTCAAAGTTTGTTTAGAAATTATTTTTCATCATCCTGTGCAATGATGCAATCTAATGCATTGAAGTAAAACGGAAATATAAAAGAAGCACTGGCAAAACCAATAGGTCTGCTTAAAAAAAAAAAAGCTTGCTGCAGTGGAAAACCCAAACAAAAATATAGTGCTTTCTGTCTGCAAAGCCTTTATAGACTTTCACATGTGATGATTCTGAGTATCTTTGAGATGTAAGGTAGTTTCTTGTACTTTGCAATCAAGCATTCCACAGATTGAGACACCAAACAGCCAATAACATGAGGTGAGAAAGCAATGCTCCCCCAGACAAAGCTAAAGTCCTCTTGATGTATATTTTAAAGAATTAGTAACAGTAGCCTTTACAGACAAATGTCCTATCAAGTCACACCTAAAAATAAGTATTTTTGAATTATGAAGAGTGTTTTCATATTTTATGTTATCTGTTTAGTGGCTACCATAGTAGTAGATCTTTCAGTTGTCCACCTCATGCTTGGACTCCGAAACCCAAGCCAGGCCTTTAGCGTGAACCTTGCTGTTGCTGTTGGTTGTCTGTCTTGCCAACCTCTAGTGCCCAGTAGGTTAACACTTTACAGGCACACTCTCCTGGGAAAGGGAGAGGACTGTATGATCCTGCATATGTGAAGGGAGGAAATTAGGGCACATTATGTCTGAAAGACGTAGGGCGGGGGCAATGTAGGCCTTTGATAAGAGGACACAAAGTCAAAGATTATTTCAAAGGGTGGTACAAACTGCACCATAGGTCTGAGACGAAAGCACTGCAGATGGGAAGGCGCTAGTCTTAGAACTAGGAGAGTGGACGTGGCATTGTTGGTCTATGTGAGGTTCCACAGTCGTATATATGAGAGGTTGCTGGTCTGCGCAGTGCACTAGTGAGTGGCAGTGCAGGCTTAGGGCACTGGAGGTCCAAGAGAGTTGGCTGCAGTAAGGGACTGCAAGCACATGAAAGGAAAGTACTGGTTGGCAGTGCATATCAATGATGCGTAGCATTGGAGGCACATAGGAGGAGGATAGTAGCTGACACTGAAGGCCTGTGATGGGGAGCATTGCAGCCCTATGAGAGGAAAGTATGGGCTGTCCCTGCAGGCCCAAAATTGTAAATTATATTTATTTAGTGCTTACTTTTCTGATGAAGTGTTGATGTGCTTTGCTGCAAGTTGAATGTTACTCCGGAATCCAAGGGTAGAGGTAAAAGGTAGTAGATTAGTGAAAGTGTTTTTTTTGTTATTTCTTTGTTGGTTAGTTGTGGTAATTGTGTTAAGTTTATGCTTTTGACATCTCATGCATTCACTGCCTTTTTTCAAAGGAATGAATTGATTGAATTGGATTAGTAAAAGGAAGATGTGAGGTAATATTGGGAGTGATGGACAAATGTGTCTGTTGATGGGTAGCAAGGAAGCAACAAAGGCCCATGAGAGGAGGGTGCTTTTTGGTACTGCAGGTCCTGATAGGCTAGAACCAGAGGCACAGAAGGCCCATGAAAAGAAGGGACTAGTGTTCGCTGCAGGCCCTGAACAGGATAGTATTCGAGACACTGCTGGTCTACGAGACGAAAATACTAGTGGGCACTGCACACCCACAAGGGGTTTGTACCAGAGCCTCTGCAGGTTCAGGGGAGTGTACTGGTGGATATTACATTAATATGAGAGGAAGTTATTGGTGGGCATCTCAGGCCCTTGAAAGACTTGCAGTCAGTCCATAAGGGGAAGGGACGGGTGTGCACTAGAGGGACTGCAGGTCCATCAGAAGAACATACTGGTGGGTACCAGTAGCCCCTGAGGAGTTTGTACAGAGGCTGTACAGGCCCCTGAAACGAGGGTACTGGTGCGCACTGCAGGACCATGCAAGAAAGTTACTAATGAGCTTTAAAGTCCCATGGCCTGTTAGCATCAGGGGCACCATGGGCCCAAGAGAAGAGGTACTGGTCTTCACGGCAGACGTACGAGGGTGGGTATCACCAGAGTCTCAGCAAGCACCTCGAGAGGACGGTACTTTGGTGTCTGCAGGCCCTTAAGAGAAGGGCACTGACAGCGTCTGTAGTTCAGGACCTTGCAAGCCTGTGACCGTGAGCATCAGTGAGGCTGCAGGCCTACAAGAGACGTGGCACAGCATGCCTGTGCCAAGTGCACCCCCTTTCCCATGAAGTACAGTCTTCTGCTGTCCGCTCCCTGCACCAGGAATAGACTGGCAGAGAGCGGCCCTTTCTCAGACGTGCTGTTTAATGAGTTCTGACCTGCGGGGCTCACGTTATCCCCTTAAGACTCAGTCTGCCCTAAAGCAGCTCCAGCACAGGATTTATGTATTTAGTGAATGTAGAGCGACAGCGCTTTGAGAGTCAGAGCTCGCAAAAAGAGAACGCGGGAACCATGCATCCACCATAACACACCCAGCTCCTAAGTGGAAAATCTAATTAACGATTTGAAAATGGCTTCTCCTAGGTAATAGTGCTGGATATGTTTTTTTGGACATTTAGCCCTGCTTATGGCAGTGCAGAAGTTATTTTGCTGAATGAAAGGCTACCAACTGAATCCGCAGTTCAAGCCGTAGACACCTATGTTCAGTTTGAAGATCCAACTGGAATTATCTGGAGCTTTCTTCATGGCAGGGAATCTTGGGTCCAGAAACCCGTGGACGAGCAGCGAGATTTACAAGAAACCATTAGGAACTAATCAATGGGAATATTCACGTAGGTATTCAGCAGTGGTTAAAATGGAAAATAAAAGTGCATCTAACCACCATCTCAAAGTCCATATTTACTACTTCAAAGTGCGGGTAATCTGTCTTTAAAGGTATTGCACTATTTCTGAAAAGTGCTGGTATTCCCTTTCAAGTTAAAGAAGTGTGGATACTCAGTTGGTGTGAGTACCTGCTTATTTAAAGCACTGGTGTTTAAAGACTGTTACAATCAAGATGATGTATCCATAACACCCTCCTCATTTATACAAGCCCAGCTACCCAAGTGGTAAGCTTACCCCTGCAGACCCTGTGACCCAAGGGGGGCACTTAGTATAAAGCCACCTACTGATATATTTGTCATATGGGAGTTTCAGGGCCCCCCAACATTTTGTGTTAAGCCACTGCCAGCCCAGGGAGCCCCCATGGGTGTCAATTTACCGAAATGCCAGGGGTAGCGTAAGTGACATCATATGTCATTTGATCTTTACTTTGACTCACGCACACATGCTTACACACACACACACACACTCTCACGAAAGGTCACCCACAATGTGCATAGAACATACATTTAAAGGGATTTGTACTTACATTAACTGCCAGATAGTGCCTTATTCCAGCTAATTGTACTCTATTTTTATTACACTAATAGTGAAAAATGGTATTCACTATTAGTGTAATAAAAAAAATGTCAGAATACCAGGAAAGAGGAGCCCCTGTCCTGGACGAACTGCCTCTGTGTTCAGGCACTGATTTTGCCCCCTCTGAGGCCAGGGGTCACAAGGAGAAAGTGTCGCCTGGGGACCCCTACACGAGGTCCATGGTACCTCCTTGCCCCCAAATGTTGGCCGTTGTACTGGGTGACCTGGTAATATGAAACCCGCCCCTCTGCTTGGGACCTGCTCTAGACTTAAGGCTCGCGGAAGAGTTGCCTGCTTTAGGGTTAGGAACCCAGCTTTTTGATTGGTCGCGCGCCAAAGGTCACGGCCCCGCGCGGCGCGCCCGGGTGCGTGAGCGCCATGTTTGTGCGCGCGTGGCATTTCCGGCCCATTAGTGCCCGGCGTGGAAGGTGCCGAGGTCGGCTCTTTCAGCTGGTCATTACCGGGCAGGAAGCGGCCTCGCCGCGGGTCATTAGTACCGAGAAGGGACCGTGCAGTACCGCGCGCTAACGGCCGCGGCGGGGAGCACGCCCAACCCTGATGGATGGCCCGGGATGGCCGAGAAAATTGCTCGACAGAAAAGAAAATAGGAACACATTAGAGCCGCTCATTAGGGAAATAATTATATCAGAGCGCGCGGGAATCCGTCCAGTCCCAGCGATGGGTCACGGATCCTGGAGCGGGGCAGACTTTCCTCTTTGGCGCCGAGAGAGCAGTCGAGCTCCTCCGACAGGCCCGGCTTTTAGTCCGACCTTGTTTGTTTTAAATAACTCCCAAGTAACCCCTTGGCGAGCCAAGGATGCCCCTGGTTTATTGTAAACAAGGAAATGCCTCCACTTTGCCTAGCTGGGTAGTAGAAGAATGTTAATTGGGGTTCACCGAGCCCTCACACCCCTGAGCCCAGGTACAACACCACCTACTGTGATGATTATAGCCGTGTCCCGGCATTTAGCCTGGCAGATACTTCAAAACACACAGATTTTTTTTTTTTTTTTTGTAAAGATATGCATTTGGTTGAGACGGTAGAGGTGTGTTAAAAGGGGGTTTGCAGGGGCAATTATGTGGGGAAACATAGGGTAGCATATTTGTAGACACTGTATCAACATGGGTGCTGCCAAACTGAGGTCACTTAGGAACACCCGAGTCAACAGCTTGAGGAGTTGAAGCCTATTGTCATTGACTGTTGAGTAATAATTACTTGTTTCGTAGGGAGTGTTTCATGTGGTACTTGTATTATTTCTAAGCACTTTGAATACCAGTGCTATATTGTCCTATGGAGTGGCACTCAGTGTACCAACCTCAGAAAGATTGAAGGATCAGTAGTCCTTGTTGGGATTCAAATGTATGTGCAGATCACATATGTCAGCAGCAGTCATTTAACTCAGTGAGCAACACTTGCCTGTTTCTAAGGCTTGTATAAATAGTGCAATTTTCAGAGGTGTTTTAATGAGCAGGTGGTTTGGTTATGCTCTCAAGGCTGGGTTGGGAGGTTGTTACATAGGTGTGAATTTTGCTCCCATGAAATGAGCTGTAACAATTAAAACAGCTGCTCCCATGGCCAACAGTCAAGAACAGGCTAGCCTGTGTTAAATGTGTGTAGCAGTTTAACCTCAATGGACTCTTAAGGCCACTGGTGTTGGATGCTGCACATTGCCAGTGTTGCGATACTGAAAGGCTTGCAACACAGTAGTGGAAATCTTCTGATACAGTAACTCATACAACCAGCCTATAAGGAGCTAGGTTGATGAGTTGAGTGCTCAGTCTGTGAATACCACATTTGAGAACTACTACTGCTATCCCCTAAGAAGGAGAGATGTAACAAAGAGATAAGTCCAGCCACTTCATGGGCTCATCCCTCACACTGTGTCGGCCATAAATGCTCCTTTGGCACCTGGAAACTTGGGTTGGGATTTCAGACTCTGCCTTAACTGTGGTTTCGATCCTTCCTATCTGACACATGGCAAAGCTTGAGTCTGGCTCCTACTGTGTCTTTTACCAAACATGCCTCTTGCAGTCCACCGGGGTTCTTCAGGACATAAAACAAAACATGCACACAATTTAGTCTATTCTGGGGTTGTAATGAAGGGGGTCCAGAAGTGGGAGAAAAATATAGTTAGCAAGACTATCTGATGCTAAAGAAGACAAACCACATCAGCCTAGCTCCGAAAAAGCTCAACTGACTCCCATTGACAACATCTCCCTGTGCCTGAAAGAACTCTTTTGACTCTCAATGTCCCCATCACTTCAGCCTTCACCAATCTCCTTGCCCTCCTGTGACCGCATCACTGCAACCCTCAGAAGCCTGTACTGTCTCCCAGTGACCACATCTCTTGACACTGAAAGGTTCACTGGCTCCCAGTGACCAGAAGACTCTAAGTCTGAAAGAGCGCCACTGACTCTAATTGAAGCCATCATCTCAACAGCACTCACTAGTCTCCCTGGTTACCAGTAGTCTGTTCACCCCAGTGCTGAGAGAGCTCTACTGGCTCTTGGTGACCACATCAACCCGGTCTTAAGAGCGCTTTACTGGCTCGCAGTGACCACATCTCCCTGGCCCAGAAAGAGCTTCATTGACTCCATGTAGCTGCGTTGCTACTGCCTTTGGAGAACTTCACTGGCTCCCATAGAGCAGTGCAGCCCCTGCAAGGAAGGTTCCTCTAACGAGGATTTACAATTACTAAGCAACGAGAGAGATGGATTGCCAGCTTCAGGAATGGGTACAGACAATGCTAAGAGCCGACTATGGGTACAAAGAATAGCATAGCGCCTAATGTGACCGAAAACTTGCAGCACATTCATTCAATACCAGCACAAACATTATTTTCCAATGGCACCGCAGCCCTGCATGCATTGTAGGACTGACAGCTCTTTCTTGCCCTTTTTGGCCAGGTCATTGGCAGTGCACAGGCCCATTCGCCCAAATTCTAAATGTGTTTACATCAAATATTCGGGGATAGTGATCTGTATTTTCACTATTGTAACCCAGCAGCAGCTCACTAATATTACTGCAAATAATCTCTGTGATGTCCTACCATTTCTCATATGTGAGGTCTTGTTTTGATCTAATAGAAACTTTTTATGGCTGTTGCGAGAAACATAAACACAAAATTATTCTGCAAAATGTCTGTAATAGACTCACACATCATCCACATTTAAAAATAATGGAAAAATATATTTAATATTAAAGTTCACCAGGGCAAAAGACTCTGCAGAACAGAGCTGGCTTTATTAGCTGGGGCCCTGGGACAGTGCCCACTTTGCTCATGCCTTAAAACGTCTCTGTCTAGAGATCCACACTTTCCACCATTGCCGGCCTGGAAGTGCTAATGTTGTAATCTGCTTCCCTTCCTGTCCACTGCAGGGCTTCTTTCGACGGACGATCCAGAAGAACCTTCACCCATCCTACTCCTGCAAGTATGATGGCTGCTGCATTATCGATAAGATCACCAGGAACCAGTGCCAGCTGTGCCGCTTCAAGAAATGCATCGCTGTGGGCATGGCCATGGATTGTAAGTTTAGGCAGCGGGAGTGCCTCTGGTCATAAGTGTGGGCATCACTATCAGAGTGGGGAATGCGGATTGACAGTGTTGTCATCACAGTGGACTGTAAGTTTGGTTTGTGGGTGTGCATGTAAATGAAGTTCTGCATGTGGGAATCAGTAACAGCATACTTATCTTCTTAGGGTGCACATGTTGACATCACTGGGAGCTTTGGGTGTACTTTTAGTCTCTGATATATGTATTTCAGTTGCCATTTTGTGCATGTAGGCATTGATGTTGGCATTGGGTGTACACATAGTCATGGGGTCTACCAATTGGCATAATTGCAAACATGGGATATAGATGTGGGAATCAAGAGCATGGGGCCCATTTGTAATCATTGCTGTTGGTATATTGTGTACATGTGGACATTATTATGTGCCCAAAGTGTACACGTATGAGTTTCATCAAGGTGTCTACATATGCTTTTGATGTACCACATGCTTTACATGTCTACCTTGCTTCGAACATTACAGTGGGTAGGGAGTACATACGTGCGCTTCATTATTGAAATGGGCGTGCATGTAGAAATCTCTGTGAATAAAAGATGTACTTGTACTCTCAAAGTGCATATGTGGTCATTGCAGTTGGCACTGGGTCATTGGCACTGGATCATTGATGACAGCATGTTGTTTGGTCTGCCATGTTGTCCGAACACCTCGAAAACCTTTGAACTATCCTGATTTGTAATGACCAGTTATCTAACCCAGCATGTTGTGAGTTGTTCCTGCTTTGCGCATTTCCTAACACAGTTATTTTTAGGGCTTGCATACGGGACAACTTAAGCTATTCGTTGAAAACCTGTTGTCGATAATGCATTAAAATATATACATATAGTGGCTTTGGGTCAGACTCATGCTCTTGGATTGGAGGCTTACTGTCAATTTCATTCCCCTGCTTAGTGTTTAAATTAGTTTGTTTATTTGCCCTGCCACTGGAGCTTTTATTCTTTATTCTGTTCTGTTAGAGTTCTGTCTTTCCACTGCTTGCATTCAGGGGGCTCACTTTTATTTCTTCTAGCACACCATGGAAGTGCATGCTTTTTTTTTTGTATCTCTCTTCCTCGTTTGCTGCTCCTCCCCTCCCTCCGCTCTCCATGTGGTTCTCCCCCCCCCACCCCTCCACAGCTATGACATTGCTTAACCTACCAGATTTTTTTTTTTTTTTTAACCCCCGCTCCTCCATTCTAAGCAGAACAGCCTCTGCAAAAGCAATAGCAAATCAAGTAAGTCTGTATGGTATTTAAAAGGTGAGAGAAAATGGCTTTGCCAGAGTTTCTTGCTAATTCCAGAAGTACGGCTTGTTCTCTATTGGCTCTTGTTCCTATGGGACGGACATGGCACTTTTGTCATACACGTGGAATTGTACAGATATGTTTCTGTGTTATTTTGTGCTGGGACACAATGAGACACCGTGCCCCCCTCTGTCCTGCCCTTCTCTGAAACGTTGTTTCTGGTCATTTGATTTATAGTGGTATATGGCTCTTTTGTGGGGTTATAAGGCTGCAAGTGTTTAAATGATGGTATATTAGTAATGGAACAGGAGTGGTGGTCAGTGGTTGATATTAAGATGTGTAGAAGCACTGCCAAGGACCAGCCATGCCAGTATTCTTGTCATTAAAGGTAAGTTGGAGATCCATGAGACAGCCCTTCAAGAAAGGGCGGGGTGTAAGACTTTAGCTTGATGGTTAATATATCTCACCGCCTACACTTGTGTTGGCTGCTCGTATGTGGTGTGAGCCACCCCTCCTGTCATGTACTTTGGATGCCACTAAGGGGCAACTCTGTTACTGCTGCCCTCAACTGTCCATTGGTATTACAAGCTGCAAATGACACCTATGCTGCAGCTATTATGCTGATGCTGAGTGGATTTCATACCGGTATCACAATGAAAAAGAGCCACCCACCTCCTGCTACAAATATTCTGCATTAGAGTCCAGTTGGCCGGGTTGTATCACTGGGCAGAATGATGAAAGGACACTAGCATTTCTGGCACCGAGGTTAGTGCAGAGGTCAACCAAGCAAGAGGGTCAAGTAACCCAGCATCAGTGCTGTCCACCCACCTGCACAACAGCCCCTAGGCTGTGTCCTGCACCGAGAGGGCTGCACATTATAGTGAGATGGGTTAAGCTGCCCCACAGCCGGCTTCTCTCTAGCCGCTGCCCCCACTGAAATGTTACTTCGCCTGACAAGGCCACAACCTTTTAACGCTATATTAGAGTATTAATCACATCAAAGGAATGGCACCAATTACTAGGTGGCCGCCGCTTAGGACAAGCCATGCAATGTTATTGTGATGAAACTGCTGAGGTGGGGACAAACGTTGATAAACCTACCTCTCCCAAGATGGAGAAGGGTGCAAGACTTTAGGTTAATGGTTATTATACATGAGATAAATTAACGCCTGCAATTATAAGGATATTGGAAGTCACAGAGGAGTTCTGTGACCACATAGAGGGTTGGAACCAAAGGCTGAGTTCTCTTATAAGTTTATGGAACTCCAAGGTGACTTGCAGTATCCTTACAGTGTAGGCCAGAGGGTATTTTGTATTCAATATAATACGTGGTAACACCACCACCCTTCCCACAAGCCACTTAAATCCTTGGCGTCTTGCTCTTTCGTGTTCATTGCAGACAAGAAGAAGAATGGGAGAATCTGCACTGCTAAAATAAGCGCCCCAAAAAGCATCTGCACTTTTTGGAAAAAGATGTTCAAATCAGTTTTATGTAAGTCTGGTTAAAGAATACCATGGCTCAGATTGTGTAGAAAAATTCAGATATTCTGCCTGTCTCTAATATCTTATAATAATGTTGGAAAAATAAACATGTTGCTTTAAATATTTCCTTTCTTTCTTCCTTTCTCCTGATATCTTTTTTTCTTTTTAGAAGAACATATCAGAAGAAGAGAAAGGCTAGTTCCTTGCTTTAACTGCTACTTTAATTATGCTCCGTGAGAGGAGGCATTGTTATGTCACAACTCAACTGTAATAACATAGTACAGCTGAGCAGTTAAATCATTTCTTTATTACTAGCGACTAGAGATGTCACAACTTAACTGTAATAAGTAAATTAGAGACAAGGTTTTATACAGAGGTTGTCGGCTGCCGTGTTTTGTAGCTGCCTTTAGCCTGCACCTTAGTGGCTGCATTCTATAGCTAATGACCGTGCTATAGTTTGAACCTTCACAGAAGAGTTTATTGTGAACCATTCAGCTATTTACAATTCATGTGACCTATGAAGAAAAAGTGGCAAAGTGACAAGAACGCCAAACCAACTCGCTGAAGACAGAAATTAAAAAAGGCTCATTGAGAGAGAAAAGCAATTGTGTTCGCTTTGAGTTTGGCTGTGTCCGTGTCATTTAGGGCTCTCCTAGGAAGAACATTGCCTCAATATCTTGGATAGTTGAGAAACGCAGGATGATAAAACTGCCCTCTGAACTCATGGATGTCTTTTCACCTCTATACCAGGTGACATCACCCACCTTTTGACTCCCAAGAGATCATAGGGTTGCCTCCATGTCTCCTCTTTAGCTCCAGAATTGGCTTGTATTTGTTTCTGATGACCCCAAGTAAAATCACAAAGGTGAAGCTACAGAAAGTAAAGGGGCATGCAGATCCCTCTTTCCTAACCGTGCCTCATCCAGTGGCAGCAAAGGAAGTGCCGGGGGTAACACAGGGCACCCCCTGGATGACATCTGCAGCTGTTACCTCTCCATAACTGACCCCATGGCCACACTTGAAAACGTGTTTAACCAACTGGATATACACTTTTATAATTGTATGCACTTCCAGCATTTCCGACTACTCCACATAGGGCAATAGAGAGAACAAGAATGTAAGGCTGATGTGGCCGGTGGTCATTAATGTAAAAATGGTTTGGATTCCGCTTCCAGTCACTGTTTATTTATTTTGAAGTCTCCTCTTGACCTAGGCGGATTCAGACTCTTCGTATTTTGGTGTTTGGCATCTGATTGATACTCTTGTTTGATTGGTTGGTTGGTTTAGGCCTCATCCAAATATTGGTGACTGGTTCGTCCTCTTGTTGTTAATTCTGATGGTTGATTTTCACTCTTCTTGTTGCTGGCTGTTCGTTTAGCCTATTTGTGTTGTTTCTGGTTCACACTCTTCATTGGTGATGGTTGGTTTGGTCTCTTCATGCCTATGGTGGCTGGTATGAATTCTTCATATTTCTTGTAGCTGCTTAAAACTCTTTAGACTTGTAATTGCTCGTGGTTGACTAGGTTCATCCTTTTACTGGTAGGTGGTTGAAGTGACTCGTGTTTGGTTGTTGTTCTTGAAGGTGGCTGTTGTTTCTTATTTTTGTTATTGGTGGTTAATTTGGCTTCTTGTTGCTGCTGGATGATTCACCTCTTTTGTTGTGAGCGATAGGTCAGATCCTTCCTCTTTTTGGTGAATGATTTTTACTGTTTGTTACTAGTAGTTCCAAACTGATCTTCTAAGCTGTGGTGCTTGGTTCATGTTAGTTACTAGCAGTTGCTCCTAACTGATCGTCTAAGCTATGGTGCTTGGGTCAAACTCCTGTTGCTGATTGGGTAGGCTGGACTCAGCGTGTCATTGTCTGCTGGTTCAGACTATTCTTGTGATAACTGCTGGTTAGTTTATTTCCTTAGTTGCTGGTCATTTGGTTCAGACTCCTTCAAGCTGGCTTTTCTACAAGTCTCTGGTAAATAGTTCTGAGTCTTCTAATCCCTTGTTCAGACTCTTTGTGTAGTCAGTTGTGTCCAACATGGGTCCACCTCCATGCCAGGATTTTATAATAACCACTGGCTCTATAAATATGTTTCATTTAAAGTAACTACATTTAGATTTGTCCTAATGATGCCTGAACCCGACCTAGTCCTGGTTCTCTTGGTCCTATGTAGGACTTCCCTGTTCTGATCAGTGGGCACTACCAGAATAAGAGCGACCGTATTCAAGGGTATTGGCACTGGCATTAGTCTTGTTAGCGGGTCATGTGCCTTCAGAAAGGTCTGCCTCATCTGTGCCAAGTGGACGCTGTGCCAGTCATGGCGCTCCTGGCACGCTGAGTACATGAACAGTGAGCAGCTCAGTAGAGTCTTTTCAAGGAAGGGAATGAGAGAAACATCTTTATAGCTTAGGTGTTGGCATAGCTCCCTCGAGCTACGGAGACTTGAGCTAGGCACATGGGGGGCCCTGGTCCGACGGGCGGCTGAGCGGGAGGTGTGGGCGAGTTATCAGGCATCTCTTTGCGCAGCCATTTCCTAAACAATTCACATCGGCGGCTGGAGTGATTTTGCTGATTTCTGGTGCCCACTGCCAGCGGTCTATCTGCCAACGATGAGGTTGGGCACTGTGCCCTCCTGCCCTTGTGGTTCCCACTGCCAGCGGTCAGCCTGCCAGTAATGAGGTCGGGCACTGCGCCCTGCGACGCGCATTGTTTTGTAGCGAGGTGTCCCATGCCAGGGATACACATTGTTGGCATGGCCAGCCAGAGCCGTCATCCTGGCGATGCCTTTATCTTCTGTCAATATAATCTTGTTGGCGAGGCAAGTGCATGCTGCATCCACGGACTCGGTGTGTGATTCTGCAACAGATGCCTCTATCGAGTATTCCGAGGCGTGACCATTGGGGGACCACGGGCAGCAACTGTGACACAATGTGAGGCGTGACATCATGCGTCCACGTTTAGGAGGACTGTAAGAGTACGAAGCGTGACATCAGACGTCGGAGGACTATATAAGATTACGAAGCGTGACATGCGTCCGTGTTTAGGAGGGCTGTGTAAGAGTACGAAGCGTGACGCCGTGCGTCTACGTGTTGGAGGACTTTATAAGAGAACGAAGCGTGACATCATGTGTCCAGCTGTAGGGCACAGGCTGGGACTATAAAGCAATACGAGGCATGACATCTCGCGCCCGCTGGTAGAGTTTGGACTAGGATTGAAAATCAGTGTGATGCGTTACATAGTATGTTCTCAGCTAGAACGTGGGCTAGGACTATATTACAGTACGAGGCATAACATCATGTGCACACAGGTAGACCATGACCCCCGACTAGCAAATAGTATCAGGCATGATATCATGCAACCACTGGTGGTTTACGGGCTGGGACTATAACACAGTACAAGGCGTGACATCGCAGAGGGGCCACGGGCAGCGACTCTGGAAAAATGCGAGGCGTGACATCATGCGTGCACTGGTACAGCATGTGCTGGAACTGCGAAATAGGACGGGGTACGACATCATGCATCCAATGGTAGTGCACGGGTTGAAAGTATTAAACAGTACAAGGCATGACATCACAGAGGGACTACACGTAGCGACTCTGAAACAATACAAGGCGTGACATCAAACAGGGACTACGATCAGCGACTGAAATAATGCGAGGCGTGACATCATGGTTGCATTTGTTGGAGGATGATCTGACACTTTTAAAACAGTACGAGGTGTGATAGTACGAATTCACGACTAGAGTATGGGCTGGGGTTGTGAAACAGTACGAGGCATGGCATCGCCAGGGAAGGATGGGATGGAGCTGTGAAACCATTCAAGGTGTGGCATCCTACGACCACTGGTAGTGTATGGGCTGGGATTACCAAACAGTACAAAGAGTGACGTCACCAGGGAAGGGTGAGCTTGGACTATATAACATTATGAGGTGTAGCCTCATGCGTCCAATGGGAGTGCACGGACTGGGATTACAAAACGATACAAAGTGTGACATCACCAGGGAAGGATGGATTTGGACTAATTAACAGTATGAGGTGTGACAGCTTTCGTCCAGTGGTAGTGTATGGGATGGGACTGTGAAACGGTGCCAGGCGTAACACCACCTCCAGTGCTCTGCTGCCGTTCGGCTGCGTTTACACTATGTAAGTGCCACATGTATTCAGACCTTTCGTGCTAGTTCACAGTAAAGCTCTACAGGCATACAACTCTGAATTATTGGTGTTCGGTCTTCATGGGAATCCATGACCTGACATCTGTATCATTCAATCTTCTGTCCTTCTGTAAGTGACCGCTTGATTTTTCCACCATTTCTTCCCACTTTTTAGTTGGTGGTTTATGGGTTGTGAAATATCGCCTCTGCATCCAGATTCGCTCAGTGTATCAGAGACTAGGGCCAAGGAACGTGTTTGGCTTTGCGGCAGTAGCGTTTTTCATTTAATTATGGATTCACCGCACCTGCCGCATAATTTATCATCTGCTGCATGATCTGCAGTTTTTACCCCCAAAAATGTTTCTAACTCAAACGGATCAAATGATAGTCTAAACACAATGACACGTGTGGCCGCACAGTGGATGGCCTTTCTCAGATATTGACTAGCTAACTTTTGTGTTGCATATCGGTGTATTTGTGTATTAAACTGGTACCAATGAGGTGAAGCATTTGGCCATATACTGTCAACGTCTGAAAATCACAAAAGCTGAGGTAATATAAAAAAAGTGCCACATTCTGCCGCAAAATTTGTTTTTTTGCCACATAATTTAGTCAACTTTTTCGCATATTTTAGTCCTCCCCTGCCACATAATGCCAATTGCTCTGCTTAAGCCTGTGAGTGGGTGGTGTGTACTATTTCCCCATTAGTTAGCATTAAGGGTCGTGACTCTTACACAGCTTTGGTACTTATGTTTTTGATGTTGAAACAAAGTGTATATTTTTTTTCAATTGGGTGCCTGGTGTGTGCCGATCCACTGGGCATTTCTACAGCACGTTTTACGCTCCGGTGGCCAGGAAACACATCACATTTCTTCTTCGACCCGCTCCTTTCGAAGCATTGCAGACACCAGCAACATTTGACACTCCATTTTCTGGTCTATTCGTGTGGTTAATTGAATTTCATGGCTGCCTTTCTTTCGTACGTAGACCGGTGACTATTTGGAATCTGCTTAGTAAATAATAGTGTTTTTTTATAAATGCACAGAGGGTAGTTTACTTGTTTTGTGTAAGTTTCGACCCAAGAGGGAGTACATGTCCAGCAAGAGCTCAGTATTTGGGGCCGGTGACAGCATGAAGGGGACTCACTTAAGGATAGAGTATCGCATGATTTTGTCACATCTGAAACTGCTTCTCTACAAGGGGAAGGAGCTGTGTCCCCGAAAATCCTCAACAGTTGAAGGGCTGCGTGCCCCCCTGGCTCCGTAGAAGTGGAAGGATCCGTTGCCGATGACTTTAGCCTTGAATATTTCTTTAGCAGTGGAAGGGCAGTCGCCCCTATTTTTAAGCAGTGGATTAGTCTTCTCTCTTCCTTTTTCAGCGCCCGGTTCCGGGAATTTATATATGGGCCAAGGGTGCGTGTGGGTGGGCCAATGTGTGCGCAATTTTCCACAATTCTGGAGGTGTCCTACAATCTGGGTTTCTGGTGCCACTGCACCTGCTGCATCATTGGCAGGTATAGCCCTGTCTGCTCTTCCCCAAAACACACCTCCCCCACTGTTCGCCACCCGGCTGTTTTCTTTTCACGGGCATGCCCAGAGTTTTGTCTCGACAGTAGAAAAATAGGGAGAATAATCTAAAGGTGGTATTTTTTCAGTACGCAAGTAAAACAGCTATTATTAAAACAGTGCTCTATAAAATGTATTCTAGAGATGTCTCTTTGACCCCTGACTGATAACTAAAAAGATCAAAAGTGGGGGAAAAAAACTAATTTGCTGACATGGAGGAAGCACTCTACAGGTGCTTTCTCTGTGACCTTTTTTGCTATTACTGGGAGGGCCAAAGGTCATGTTTGGGTGGGCCTAACCCACCCGGTAGAACGGGCATGCTGGAAGGACACTGCATTACAGGTGTTCTTCAACAGTGGGGGACATTTTGCCCTCTTGATAAGTGAATGTTTAGTCGCTCACACACCCTCTAGCAGTATCAAGATCTATCGCTCCATCTGTTATCCAGCACTGGAAGGGTCACATTTCCCCCCTATACTTTCCGACGATAAACACCCCCTCCACTCTAGCAGTGTAAGGTTCCCCCCCTTCTCTAGAAGTGTAAGGGTCCAGTGCTACATTTCTGTGGAAGTGGAGCTCTTTCCCCATCCTAATGTATGAAGCCGAGGAGGTCATTATCTTCCTCCCCCACCCTTTCCTCCGTTCTCTTATCAGTGGTGTTGTCCACTGCCCCCTGTTATCTAGTACTGTATACTGACCCCCCCCCCCCCCCCCCCCCCCCCCCCCCCCCCCCCCCCCCAAAAAAAGCTACTTGAGTAGTGGAAAGGTGTTTTGGTTCCCTTGTTCTGCTTTGGAATGCCCCATTGCCCCCAGTGGAGCAGTCCATTGCCCTCACTATTCTCGGTGGAAGGAGCCATCACTAATTTCCATTACATATGAATGGGGGGGGGGGGGGGGGGGGGGGGGTAAAGAGCAGTAGGAAGGGAGAGGAGTGCTAATTGTGAGGGGTACTTAAAACGCCATATTTTGTAAATTATCAGTTTTTAAGACCTTTAAAACATAGTCAAGAGTGTGAGTGTATGTTTTTGTCTTTATGTATATGTACAATTCCCAAGTGAAATCAGGTAAACCTCATCATACCAGACTTAAAGCACCCATACTCTATTTACTACAGAATACATTTATATGTGGGGGGAGGGGGTGGTGGCGGAGGGTGGGTGTAACACCACAAGCACCCTTCCGAGGGTATGCACATGGGTGTCGGACGGGGTGATTTATGTTTTAATTGTAGTGAATAAGTTGACGTTCAGAGCGAGAGGCGAATAGAATGGAGACTGGTGTGCGCAGAATGAATCTGTCATAGGGCACTCCTGCCATCTAGTGGTCTGATTCAAACATTTAAAAAGTTTAAAAACAACTTGTGTTCCCGGCAAGTGTTTTCACTCTTTATGTTGTTCAAGGGATGCTCCACAATGTGTCTGAGCCACCTTCAGCTCTTTCTTTTTTCTTGCGTTTATGTGATCCGTCAGGTCTATCAGAGTCAACTTTTTTGGTGTTCGTCCACCTTCCAGTGGTCTTTTAAAAACACCATAAATATCACATACCTGTGAAACATCCTGATAAGCTGCTATGAACTCTTTTAACACAAATCACAGTTACCCACCATGTGGATGTGAGTTGGCCACTCTTCAGAGAGCTGGCGACAGTTGTCACAGTCTGCGTCATACATGGTGACGAGTGTCTGGTGAAAGGCTCACATCCTTTAATGTGACGGCTGTGTTTCAGGGCCCAATTGGGTAAAACCTTGCTGAAAATCAAGACTGAATTTGACGCTGCTGACTCAATGAGCCCCTTGCATCAAAAGGGAATTTGTTGCAGGACCAAGGCAGGCCTTTAGAACCAGCAAACCGTGTTCAAACCCAGGGCACTGACATACAGAGGTGCACATAAAGCTGTCTGCGTACATGTCACACAGCAGTCTTCCCTCCGACTGTTTCTGTAGACTTCTAGCACATGTTTATCCTGCATCTCTGCACTAAAGCCTCTGGGAGTAGGTAGTTGTGTGATAATCTCATTCTTAAAGCATGCAAAGCGTTCTTAAAGCATGCAAAGCGTGGGAAAAGGCTGGTAGCGCTGGGGCATCACAATTGGTTTATCTCAGGGCGATAGCAGAGCAAAAGCCAGCCCTGTGCAGGACCCAGCAATAACAGATGGGAAGACATGCTACAGTCAGATGACCTTCCACAGACTGTGCCAACATTCACACTTCTAGTTATTACCGCAGCCAGAAGGACAGCAACATCATAGACTAGGCCTGGCTGCTCTTCTGGAAATTGTTTTGGGAGGTCTGAGGGCTCAACACCTCTCAGAACCAATTGATTTTGCTCATAGTTTTCAACCATGACATCCCACTATAGGTCAGCCGTACAACTATGCTGCATCCACCAACACTCCTCTTCCGTCTCTCGCATGTCACTTTGTACTCCATAAGCATTGCCATTTCCGACAATAATGGAGAGTTGCAACCAATTTGAGGTCTTTATCAACTGAACAATTTTGTTTCCAAAAATTCCACCATTCTTCCTGTGCAAGATATGATTTACTTACTGTGGTCATGAAGACCCCCTTCAAGGAAATTTCAGTCAGATACAGAAATGATAATTGCTCGTACAGCCACGCAGGGCATTTATTTTGGCTACAGAAAGGGCAATTGCTCATCTGCCCACCGCCGACTTCCTGGTTAATGCTAAAAACCTATTTGATCCCTTCTTAGAAATTCAAGTTCATATGGGCTTTCAAAGACAGAAACTAGTGCCTACAGGCCTCGAAAAATATACTTGCCCACTCACTATGGCGAGTAATATTTTATCAGGTCGAGCTATAGAACAGGTGTTCTGTTTGTGTCAGAAGGAGCAGTAAAGACGCCTTTAAATCTTGTTCTTGTCACAGTTGCTCTATGTTCAGAGACCGAGGTCAAAAGTCTGTTTGTCTTACAATTCATTTTCCTTCTGACTGCAGAGTTCTAGGATTTTCTAAGGTGAACTGTCTGACCTGCTGTAGAAAGAATGTAAAATGAAAGGCTGTAGGTTGTCAGGTTTTTCATAACACACAACATTTAAATAACTAAGTCAACTATACAAACATTTCCAAATATATTTCAGTAGTTGTGAAAGCCCATTGTTTGTACTTCTGTGTGAGAAAAACATATTTTAATAGGATGAAAACAAATCAGAACAGTTTAGTTGGTGATATGCAAAGAATAAATATGTTTTCTGAAACCCACTTTTCACAGGTAGCTGCAAGTTAGTGAGAAGGTTTTATGGATATTTCTTGGAAATTTACTGTCTGTAAATGACACTGTGCGACTACATCATGCTTTAGTAATATATTTATTAAAAATGAGTGTTTAAACAAACTGAGAAACACTCCTGCCCTGATAGCAATGCTATTTGTAAACTAGGAGGCAAGTCATGGATCTTGTGTCCCCTACATGTGGGATATATTTTTATACATGTAACAAACATTTAGTCTATTTAATCAAACAGAATTGGTTTTTGTACAGCATAAATAATGAACTCACATATTGCACTTGAGAATGAAGAAAAAGGCGACTCTGTAAACAAAAAATTTGCCTAGAATCACACAACTTGTGGCATGTTTACAGGTCAAGTACATTACAGTTATGGTCGAGTAGATTATTCAAGTTACTTGACCTGCAGGTCTCGTAACATTTTTCTGATTTTGCGAGGCGTGGCCTAGTGTACAGATTGTCAGGTGGTCTACTGACTTTCAGCCTGATGATTCCCTACATGCAGGGAACAGAGATTTTGACAGTGGAGACATCGAAGATTCTGCTAAAGGTAATACTTTTGTAAGTTCCTGGGTGCCCATCTGAGGTTAAGGATGTAATCATTGCAAGAGTGCCTCAAAGCTTAGTGGACCCTGATGTTATGTTCCTGAGAAGGACAAGTAGTGCTCTCTCATTGGGCAACCCCTCCTTTTTGTTTTGGAATCAACAGACCATGGTTTATGACAAGCCTTCAAGCTGCCATGGACTTACATAGCAACAATGGCATCTGCATGTCTTGTGCTAAGAAGAGCATGAGTGAGTGACGTTCAAGTGCCTGGTAAGTGGACAGCTTCTGATAGAGCTCAGTCCATCAGTCAATTGGAACTCCAAGCAGCCTTCTAGGTCTTTATTCATTTAGTCCATACATGAAAAACAAGATTGTGTTGACTGAGACTGACAATACCACAGCCCTTGTTTAGTTGTGATATTTGGTTTCTGACTTGTAATATACATTTCACTTCAATCACTGGATGTGGTGTCAGAGATTTCCTGACATTTTCTTGTTTTTTTAGACAATAATCCTTAAGCCATGTTTGGTCCTTCTTCTAATTGGCATTCGTATTTCTACATTAATCAGTCCTTTGATGTTCTTGACTTTACATGCGTACATTCTCTGCACACACTAAAAGCCGGAAATGTCTCAAGATACGATGTTGTTAGAATCAGCAATTGTTTTTATTCTCTTGACCATGCACACGGATGAATGTATGTGTGTGTCTTTTTAATCAGGTATGTTTCTTAGAGTGTACCGCTGGGCAGGTAGTGCCCTAATTAACCAATGGGCATAAGCCGTGGCCTTTTTCAGAAAGGGAAATACAGCTGAGGCCTCAGTCTACGGGCTATCACATTAAATGATGCAGCAACATGGATCTTTCTGCATATCTATACAAGGAAATATTGCTTAAATGGAGCCAGGAACACATTTGAAGACTTTGCAGAACGTTTGTTCCTCTTGTTTGTGTTGTATGATTTGTTACTCAGTGCGAAGCATGTGACTGCGATACCTTCATGTGCATGCCTTCCAGCCACGAGACAGAAGATAAGCCATAACAATTCTATAACCTGGTGGCTCAATGTAAGTATTTTAAGGGTGGCACGAACCTGAAGAGTCGGGTTAAAGAATGTATTCTTGCAGGTGAATACAGGCTGTGTTTAACTTTTCAAATATTACTCTGATTCCAAAAAGAAGCAGTTATACACACACAGAGCATAGGAATCTATAACTCCTCCCAAGGTGCACAACTAGTGCTACAGCAATGAAATGTCTTTTTTTGCAGACTAATGCCAGGGACCAACAGGACTCGTAGGTAAAACCCACACTTGCAGTTTTAAAACAAATCTTAGTGGATTTCTGAGCCTGATGGGGCCCACCAGCAATGTTTGGAGAGTTTCTGACTTCCCTAGCAGGGAATTCGAATTAATTTTTTCGCAAGTATTTTTTCATAAGGATTAGATCTTAGTGGATTTCTGAGCCTGATCCTTTCCTGATGGGGCCCACCAGCAATGTTTGGAGGGTTTCTGACTTCCCTAGCAGGGAATTCGAATTAATTTTTTCACAAGTATTTTTTCATAAGGATTAGATGTTAGTGGATTTCTGAGCCTGATGCTTCCCTGATGGGGCCCACCAGCAATGTTTGGAGGGTTTCTGACTTCCCTAGCAGGGAATTCTAATTAATTTTTTCACAAGTATTTTTTCATAAGGATTAGGTACGTACTAAGGTCCTGAAGAATCGCATGAGATCATTTTTTACTTAAAAATAGCGAGAAACATGTTGACCCTTTGATAGAGTGACACAAGGAATCTGTGTTCTCTGCCTTTGTATCTTTCTCACGACGAGATTTAGTAAATTGTATGTATTTTTTGTTTAGGGAGTGTAGACATTAATTTACCACATCCCTATGCTTCGTTTTTAATCATGTCAGGGGTATTAATATCAGAATAAATAATACATTTTTACCTCTAGTCATTTTTAACTTTTTCTACACCAATCCTTTTCACGTCTTGACCGGCTTTACACCATTTTTTCTAAAGATCTCTGGCAAAGAGCCCCCCTGTGGGGCCCGTCAGGCATTGCAGTGCCGGCCTGACGAGGAGCATGGCCCTATGATGAAGCATGTCACCGGAAGGTGAGTGAGGGCTCTTGCTTCAAGCATATTGCTTGCCCTTTTGTTTGGGAAACCTCTGGTCTAGAAACCCCCCCTGTTTTTGCCGTTTTGGAACTGTGTGTATATATTTTTTGGATCTAATGCTTGCAAATCACAGAAGGGCCCTGATGCCCTTAGCACGACAAACATCTTCCAGCCATAGAAATAAAATAAGTTTGAGTGGTGTGCACACGTGCCCAGCCACAGAAAGATTTCTTCCCCTACCCTCCACGTTAATTAATACCTGTTATTAGTAAATCTAGAAAACATCCTCAAGCCCACCCCGCATTGAGCCCCCTCATACAATACAAGTGCCAACCTGTTGATGGGCCCAGTCTTACTCTTTCCTCTGTTGTTCCCTTTCGTGTTTTAATCTCTCCGTTTTCATCATGTTCGCTCTCCTTTCCTTCCTCTGGCACCCTGCCAGCGCCTTGAAGCCAGAAGGAGCAGGCAGAATGTTTTGGTAAAACAATAGAGCACTTCCTCCATGTAAACAGTCTGTGTGATGTCGGAGCAGCTTCTGTCTTCGCTCCCTCCTGACTCTTTGGAAAAGAAAACAGAACAAAAGAATGGAAGCCTCTCAGCAGCAAAGCGGGTGTATCCGCGCTGCTCCACCCCTAGGAACACCTATCCGTTCAACCTTCTTTGCCTAGACAGTCCAATCCTCTACTACCTTATCTGTGGTAGCCTATGTCCACTCATTACAACAGTGGACACAGATTCAATTGCAATCCCATCTATAGGACTGAGGTTTTAGCAGCACAAACACTCACACATTACTGTCTCCATGGTCTCAGAATCTCTTCTACAACTAAGTTGGAGTACCTGTTTGCTCAATCTATATAAAAGCTCAAATCTCACGTCGTCGTTGCCCTTGACCTGTATTTTCTCCCCATCCCTGGTGGTGTTTATTGTCTATAAAGTCCTCATCCGTATAACCTCTTTCTAACACTTGTCTGATATATCCTCCCCACATGCTTCAGACCTCCATATACATCAGTCCTTAGATGCTCTTCACACCCTCCTGCAATCCTTCACATGCCTTTCTTGTGCCTCATCCCTTGAATCCACTCCCAGACCATTGGATTTGATCCCTCTCATCCTTTGGATTATTTACCTGACCACCTGATCCTCTCAAGGTCCCTCTGAAACTACCCATATCAATGTTCCCTTAAAACCTGTTCCCATCAGTGGTCACTCTGGCCCTCCTCATTATCCCTCAAATCTTCTTCCTTTGGATGATCTTCTTATTTCTCCTACTACAGACACTCTTCCCGTCTCTCATTCCTTGGATCCTCTTCCCGTCTCTCATTCCTTGGATCCTCTTCCCGTCTCTCATTCCTTGGATCCTCTTCCCGTCTCTCATTCCTTGGATCCTCTTCCCGTCTCTCATTCCTTGGATCCTCTTCCCGTCTCTCATTCCTTGGATCCTCTTTCTGTCTCTCATTCCTTGGATCCTTGCCCTGTCACTCATCACAATGATCTACTTCCTTCTTCCTTTAAAGCCCCTCCTTCCTTTATTCCTCAGTGACTCCTGCCCATGTGGATACCTCACCGATGTTTCTTAGCTGTTCTTTACATCCATTGCCCGTGTTTGTTCCCAGTATATCTTGTCCATCAGATCCTTTGCATCCTTTTCATCCCCTGTGTCCTTTCCTTACACCATCTACTGATTGTCCCTCATTCCCCCTATTTTCCCTTGTCTCGTAACTCATTTACCTGTCCCTCATTCTTCACATCTTGTTAGTCCGATCATCTCCCTTTCCCTCACCCATCGAATGCTCTAGCTACCCAAGGTCCCTGATTCATTTTCTGTCTTTCACATGTTCTCTTTACCCTAGTCTCTTGGATTCTCCCCATGGACCTGCTGCCTATTTCCTTTCTCTTTAAAACTTGTTTGACTCTTGCATCACCCTCCCATCCCTGGTCGCTGGGACCCACTCCTTTTCCAACATCCCCACTGATCCTTTCCCTGTCCCTAATCCCCTGCACTCTGTCCATATGCCTTGAATCCACTCTCCCTATGCCATTAACCCTCCGATCGTCTCCCTTTAACTTATATCCCCATTTTTCATTCTTTTCAACCTCTCTTCAGCCACTCCTTAGAAGTTTGTACAGTTTTAAGAGATGTCCCACCTAAATCAAGAGTACCTTCTGGTACTCCTGATGTACCACATGTCCACTGCTTCTACCTAAATTAGTGACTGGTTTTATGGATCATATGTTAGAACAGAGACAGCTTGAAACGAGCCTGGAACTATCTACCCCAGATCCAGAATTATTCATGTATTTGTAACAGAGCTGCAGACCTTGAGCTAAAGAAGTACTGCCGCTTTATCACAAAGCTGAATTTGAGAATCTGAAATCGTATCTGAAATTACTTTCTGCTTTATTCAGAGACATTTCACATTTTGTAATTATCTCCAAATGTGCTCTTTCCGCAGATGGCCTTTGCCTTAAAATATATACACTCAGATTGAGGAGTACTTTGTGTGGTAGGGAGTGATGGTTTGCTACTATCTGTAGACCATTCTTCAGCAACCAGCAGATGGTAAAATTCTGTTCTACGACCTGTCTAGACAGAACTACTGGATGTCTAGACAGGAGTGCGGGCTGTTCAGGCAGGAGCAGTGGTAGTCTAGACAGGAGCTGTGGATGTCTAGACAGGAGTGCTGGAAGTCCGGACGGGAGTGCTGGAAGTCCGGACGGGAGTGCTGGAAGTCCGGACGGGAGTGCTGGAAGTCCGGACGGGAGTGCTGGAAGTCCGGACAAGAGTGCAGGAAGTCCGGACAAGAGTGCTGGATGTCCAGACAGAAGTAGCAAGTGTTAGATGTCAGTTTTGAGAATTAGAGTAGCAGGGTTCCGTTTTTTGGCAGCACTGCTGAGTGTTTGAACTGTAGTTTCATGTGCTGTGCAAGCAGTGCTTGACGTTAAGACAGTGGTGAGAAGATTTTATCCAAGAGAATTTAGTGTTCCTCTGCAGCAGCCTTTGGTTACTAGAAAAAACACTGAGCGTCTAAATAGCAATATTGAGTTACTAGAAACAATGGTGGGTGTCTAGAAAGTAGTGCTGTGTGTCTACACAGCCACTCTCGGTCTCTAAACAGCAGTGCTGGGTATTCTAAACACCAGTGTTGGTGCCTGCACAGCAGTTTTCAGTGCTTAGACAGCGTTGTTGGCTATCTGAGTGTAGAGGCAGCAGTGCTGAGTATCTACACAGCCTCTTTGAGTGACTAGACAGTAGTGTTGTGTGTGTAGACAGCAGATTTGAGCGTCTGTGATGCAGTACTTAGCATCTGGACCACAGTGGTGAGGGTACATGAGAGTATTCAGTGACTAGATTGCAGTGCTCTGCATCTAGACAGCAGTCTTGAGTATCTAGACAGCAGTGTCAAGTGTTTAGCAGCAGTGTCGAGTATCCAGACAGCAGTGTCGGGTGTCTAGACAGTAATTGCAGTGTTTGCTTTCTAGACAGCAACGTTGGCGCTGTAACCACAGCTTCATTGCTTTGATTGCATTGTTGGATCTCTAGCAGTTTTGAGTGTCTAGACAGTAGTGTTCTGTGTCTAGACTGCAGTGCTTAGTGTTTAGAAATCAATTAAACAGGCATTGAATGTTTAAGTCACAGTGATGCGTGTGCACTGCAGTGTTCAGTATCTACGTTACAGTGTTTCTCTTTCTATACGGCACTGCTGGGTCTGTTGATGTATGTGCTGAGTCTAGACAAACAGATTGGACCTCGAGACTGCAGTGTTAGAGTCTAGGTGTCTAGACAGCAGTTGTGTTGGAGACCCCGATACAGGACTTGATATAATATAAATGCGAAATAAAAAAAAAAGCAAGAGGAACGTGTTGATAGTGCCAGCAAAATTAATAAAGACGCATTCGACGCGTGTTTAGTTGTGAGAAAAAAGGTACTAACAAACTTTACTTGTTTATCAGTATTCCGGTGCAACCCCCAATTACACCCCGGGAAATCTGTCTTCAAAATTAGGTGTAACATAAGGGCCTAACACGGTCTGTTGCTTGCTACAAAAAGATCATCGTCAGCTCTGTTATCGTGACGCTCTCCTGAAACACTGACAAACAGTAGGGACCAGAGTGAGTTACGTTGGAGTCCAAAACATGTGAAACCGAGTAGGCGTCCTTATGAATGAAGGAGCTTTTGCTATCGGGCAGGAATCTGAGACCCAGGAAAGATGCTGAAACGAATCTGTTGCTATGGAGATGGAGGTTCCTCAAGTAGACCAGCTGATGTCGGATTTTAAGAAGGAATTTACCTCCTGGACCATGGCAGCAGTTAAGGCTTTGTGATCTGTCCTGTTGCATCCATCGCTCTTGATGACGGATGTCTGCACAGGCGGATGGTGAAGAGTTGTCTGGGCGAGGAAGCACATTGACCCTGACATCACATGAAAATAAATATTCTATTATTTTCCCTCCGGTTGTTCCTTAACCTCATTCTTCATGATTCTGGGCAAAGGGCAGGGTGAGCAGTATTCCCACCAATCACGTTCTCACTCTCAACATTTCCAAATTTCCGGTTCTCGTAAACAAGTCTCCGCCCTGGGTTCCCTGCCAGTGTCTGGAGAAGCTGGGATTTCTTACTCCTCCTCACCCCGGTGGTGTAGGAGGTCCTGTGGGCATCATCTACATACCATACATGATTAGAGTTGGTCACTGAAGATGGTGCATTCCAAAGAGGAATTCTACCCCACGCCACCACTACTAAAAGTGCAGTTACTACATTTATAAAGCACCTCATAGACAGGGGGCTCACAAAACACCATCTGCATCAGTAACCTTTGAAGTACTCCCTAATAAAAGCTTCTGAACAGTTTGATGAGGTGTGCAAAGGAAGTTGCCCATTCTTTAGCAGTCCTACTCGCTACTGTGTGTGTTTTTAGTGCACAAATTGCTAACAGCCTTTTGGGGTGGGAAATGGAATAGCATATAATCCATATATCTTTATCATCCTTCGGTACTTACGCCCCCTCCCTGCTAACCAGACTCACCCTAAGAAGTGCACTCCATCACTAAATCTACAGTCACTCTGTACCCCACATGCATACCCTCTCTCACCATCTTTGCACATCTTTTAAGCAACTTCCCCCGACCTCACCCACCTCCTGTAGCCAGCATCTTTTACTGTCTGAGGGCATAACCCTTTGTAGTCCTTCACCTTTACCTTCCACCTGACCCCACAGTCCCCATATCGCACTCCTTTACCTGGCAGCCAAGATCACACTACACAGGTACCATGCATTCATACATGTGGGTCTTGCAAGAAAGTGGCCCGAGGGAGGGGGTCTCTGTGGTCTTGAAAACTAGAAGGGAGTGATCTGTGTTAGGGTCAAGTAACTGCATTTCCGGGTTGCAGGTCATTTTTCTTTCATTTTTAATTAACAAAAACACTTCTCAGTCTGTAGTCAAATGTATCTGGTACAGTTCTCAGGCAGTAGCAGGTTTAGACTCTATAACTGTGTCCCTGGAAGAATCCCAAGGCTTTTGTATGTGTCTGAGAGCATTCTCAGACCCTGACAATGGTACTAAGAGAGTTTGAAAACTTTACAGGAGTGTGTACCATGGGTTCTCAAACTCCATAATAACGTCTGGGGAAGACTGTTCAGGGGTATATCCTGCCCTCACTTCTCATACTTTATGGAAGTATGCCTCCGACCATTTCTCCAAATTGGATACTGAATGTCGCAGGGAGAGTAGGACCTGGGATCCCTCTTTATAAGAGTATGTTGCTCAAAGAGTTCTCACTTTGTCGGAGGATGTTTATGAGAGACTGCATGTTGGTGGCATGTTGGGTAAGTTCACAGACTCTGAGTATGTCCTTGCGTGAGTTCTCAGGTTGTGTGCGATTATGTCACTAGGAGAAATCTCAGTTTGTACAAGCATATGGCCCAGTGAGGGTTTCCGGGTGGTATAAACCCAATTCACTTGCAGAGTACCCAAGTTGTACTTGTCCCTAGGACAATCTATGATTGCATGAGATTGTTACTTGGAGAGTTTTCAAATTATATGAGATTAGTTCCCTCTGAAAGTTTTGAGACGGTGCAGTAGTATGCGAGAGAGTTCTCAGGTTGCATGACATTGTGCCCTTGGAACATTACCATATTATATGAAATTATGTTCTTGAGGGAGTTCCCAGGTTAGATGAGATATGTTCTCAGAAGAGTTATCAGACTGTGTGACAACCAAGTCGCTGAGAGATCTCAGTATATGAGATTGTTAACGGGAAAGGGTCCCAGGGCATATGCAATTATGTCTCTGGTAGAGTGTTTAAATTATATGAGATTATGTTGACAGAAGAGTACTCTAGTTATATGATATTATATGTTTCAGGGGAGTTCTCAGGTTACATGAAATTATCACCAGGAGAGTTCTTAGATTATATCAGAGCACTGGAATGTTAGGAGCTCTAATGATGACAATGGAGTGGCTCATGGTCAATAATGGCTACCATAGGCCTTCCACTCCAGCATTGTATTGTAAGTAGCATCCTAACCAAAAGGCAGCGGAGCATTGTACAGGGTCAAAGATGGACATTAGGTTATAATTGATAGAAGTAGCTGGTTTGTGGACAAATAATGCATATTGATATAAGGTCCTTTAGAGAGGTGAGTTGTCAACTCTTATCTAAAATGGAGCACATATAGGTGGTCCTGATGGATTCAGGGATGTTGTTCCAGATCTGACATAGACGGATAAATTATGCCTGTTCACTAGTTTTTTCTTGTTTTTAGTATGTCTTTCTGTTCCTCACTTTTTAACTTAGAACTTTGTACCCAAGTGAATGGAATGTTCTGATACCTTATAGCCCTTCTGCCTCAGGCTATACCGCTTGTTATGGGCTCTTTCCCTCTTTATAGCCCTCACTTGCAGTTCTGGCCTATTCCTCGGGCCTTTTAACAATTGGTAAAACCTGGGAAACAATTATGTTGATGGGAGAGTTCTCAGGTTTTATGAGATTATATATAGGAAATGTATTCGATTACATGAGATTATGTGGCTGGACTAGTAGAGTTCTCAGGTTATATTAGTTTACGTCCTGGAACAGTAGTTTTCAGGTCTCTCGTAAAAGACCAGTAATGAAATAAATTACATGGTGATTTTGAAAACAAAAATTCATAAGTTAATGATGGTGGTTTCTGATTATAATATTCTATTGTTATTTTCCTATTTTAATTTGGATCTTTATATATCCTTTATATGTGCTATGTTATGTCAACATGAGTTTTTCCACTAATGTATTTTCTCATCCATGGTCTGTATGAAGCCAGAACTAAGCAATGGTTTCTTATTAAACAGTGGGTCCAAGATCTGTCCTTCCAGACTGCAGTTTAGGAGACCAGTGCACTGCAACAGCCAGAAAGAACATTTTCACCGTGCCCTAGTATCTGAAAGATTTACAGTGATTGAATGCCACCACAAGTCATTTCAGTCCCATCCCACACACACACACCCTGGAATGTTTTACAAAGGGTTTTGTCTAGTCAGATAAGTGGAGCTGTTCTGGGAGCCCTGTAGGCATATTGCTGTGGTTTACTTTGAATTATGCTCTGTTTACAATTATCAAAATGCTCTTTGGCAGCGTTGCACATCTCCTGCGCTTCTCTTATTTTTTCGCCAATAGTCTTGGCGTGGTTTCTCAACTTCTTTATCTGTAGTTACAAATTTCATGGACGGTTAGATACGCTAGTTTTTCCAGACTGTTTATTCTCCTTGCAGACTTAACTGATGTAATATGCATTGGAAAACCCACCTTTTCAAAACCATTGACGTGTTCATTGAAGCTGCTTTTCTGCACTTTTGCAAACTATTAAGGTCAGTGTAATCCAAGCTTTCTCTGCTGACTCCACGTTTGAACTTCCATTTTTCTCTGGCTGTATCATACTTTCATTTTAATCAATCAGTGTCACTTTATGTATTTTGCTATAGCCCGCTTATTTCCATTAGGGAGGAGGTTGCATTATCTTGATCTCAGATCAATTTTCATTTTCTTCTTTGAAAGGTCTAAAATGCTATGGCCGTCTTTACAGTTTTCTTCTTTGGCACTTCCACAAAACTGTATCAGGAGTCATGTTTCCAACTTTTCGAATTCCAGATTGTTGACTGACCACATTATGCTTTTTCCTGTCATTGCCTCCAGCCTGCCTGAAAACACTTTGGACTTACCTCACCAAATTCAAAGCAGCTTTCAAGATTAGTTACTGCATGTTAGAACATTGGGGTGTTGAGAGCTCTGTTGAAGACCATGATGTTGCATAAGGCCTATACATGGCCTGGTATAGAACTTTGGCACCAACATGCCAATGCTTGACTCACTTTTCCTCCCTGTTTATTTTAGAGCATTCTATCTTCAGTGGGTGGAATGTTCTAATAGCCTCATATCTCTTCTGCCTCAGTCTTTACCAGTTGCTAAAGTCACTCACCTGTGACTCGGGTCTGTAACTTTCTCTAACAACTGGGACAGACCTCAGCATAAGACTATTATGCTATATTCCTTCATTACCTGCTGGCGATAGCCAATAGGTAATTACAGTTAGGACCTAATTCCCATAGACAAAACATTTTTTGTTTTGCCCATAACTTTGGTGCCGTTTAATGAATCTTCACAACATTTTCAAAATTCATATTCTAGTTCGTTAAGGTGCTGTCTTGAACATTTTGGGGTGGTCTGTCAAGTGGGGTTCGAGAAAAAGGAGGGGACCCAAAACATGTTTTTCCCAATGCAATTTCCCATAGGGATTTTGAACATCACTATAGCCCGAACCTCTGAACAAATTTACACCAAATTTGCCAGAAAGCTAGATCTTGTTCCAAAAAGATCTCTTTTTTTGACTTGGTGTAAATCTGCTCAGTAGATTCGGAGATAATAAAGGAAAAAGAAAAATAGATATCTAGGGATGTGGACCCTTCGCGGTTCCAGGGCAGTGGATCCACAGATCCTCATTCCCTGATTGGCTGGCTGCAACCTGAGAGAAATGTTGCAGCTGCCATTTTGTTTATCACCTGTGCAGGGTTAATACAACCGAAAAGAGAAATAAGGGGTCAGTGTGGGGCTAGATGCATGTGGGGTTTGGTGAGAGGGCCTGTCTGCTGGACAGGCCCTGCGGCCAACCCCCTGCTGCACACAGCCAAAGGCCATGTGCTGCAGTGAGCTTATTCATACTGGGGGCTGGCCGTACAGCTAATTACCCCACATATTACATCATTCTTAAACTCTTTTGTGGCATCAATGATATCACTACAACATTTGCAAAACAATTATTCATGAGAAAACTATGCATTGTGAGGGACCACGTTTCTATAGGGCACAAGTTAGTTACTTGAAATAACAAGCTGAATTTCTGTGGATCTGTGCGTGTAAATTCAGCACCTAACTATATCGTCCTTGTGACCTTTGTGTTTTTCCAGTGAATTTCTAAGATTTTTTTAAATGCTAACTTCTAACTATAATGTGCCTGTAACCTTTGTTTTTGTCAGTGAATAAGAGATATGCAGAGCTACAACCTGGGTGTCTGTGCATATTTTCACTAGACAACACTGCATAGATTGTATAAATCTAGCTGTGATGTTAGGCTAAGCAAAGCAGTATTCCATAATTCTTATTGATTGCTTGGAGTCCACTTTTTTGTAACATTCCATTGAGTCATACTGCTTTGGTATCAATGAAGGACATAAGGTCTTGCCTACACTAGTAAATCAATGTAATAGGCCTGAGATTTAGCTGTAATGTTATCTCTTGCTCCAAACATGCCATGAAGGATCGCACAAAGGCCGTGTGGCACAGAGCCCCCTCCCCTCACTTGAACAGTATTAAACATCGGATTCGTGTTAAGACTACAGAGATCAGAATGCCTGGAGAGGATCTGAGGTGTGCCAAGTAAAAAACAAATGCTGGAGTGTTAAAGGAGAGTGCTGGAACCATATAGAAGATGCCTTTTTGGCTGACCCTTGACATAGCTTTTCCAACTGAATCACCGATTTTGCTATCCTCAGTCGAGAGGCAATGTTTGCCACGGAAAAGATGTGTCCATCCACTTAGATTTTCCGGTTGCTTTTGTCCTACCTGGCACAGTTTTTAGGGGCCCACAGCGGCACCCCTGCTTAGTTTTGTCCTCTCCTTAATTGTGTTACCACCCATCACACTTCTGCACAGCCTTTTCTCTTCTCCGACCCATAACTGAATTACTTCCTCTCAGACCCCGCTTGGACTCTTGTCTTCCTGTTCAGCGACTACTTCCTCTGTTACCACCCATCAACCTTGTCGCTGGCCCATGGTTGTATTACCACCTAGCAGGCCCACCGTTAAAGCCGCTGCACAGCCTTTTCTCCTTACTGCCCATTTACTAACCCATAGCTATATAACCATCCATCAAGCCGTAGCACAGCCTTTTCTCCTATCTGCGCCTTTTTTGGTCCGTAAGTGTACTACTACTCTCCAGGCCCCGGCCCAGCCGATTCGCCTCTTTTGGCCTTCACCAACCCTAGGTATACTCCCTCCCTTGTGGCCTCCGTACAGTCTTTTCTCCTCTTGTGCCTTTACTGACCCAAGCTATATTGCCTCCCTTCTGGGCAGCACACAGCATTTACTCTTCTCTGCGCCTTCATTAACCTGTAGTTTCCTCTCTTAGGGGACATGCCCTCTCATCATTATGGCTTAGCCTATGACCATGGCCCTGAGGTTTACTGCACTACCGCCACTGCATTACTCTTTCTGGGCCTTGGCACCAGTTAGCAAGGTGTTCAAACAGGTGTAAGTCCATGCCTTATATTATGATATTTTGTAATTTTTTAACTTATGTAACAATCTATGTTAATTGTGAAGGGAACAGTTGTAAAGCATGCATTTGTAATTCTGTGCCTTATGCAATGATCTGCTATTTTATCATTTTGGGCCATATTTAGCGATCTTAGTTTATTGTAAAGTGCTCTAGTACTTTTGGGTAATGTATGCGCTGTAATAGTTCTGTCATCCCCCCTTGGTGCCTGCACATCCTTTTCTCCTTTTGCCACCTATACTGGCCCGTAGGAGACATGCCAACTCACACGGTGCCACAGTGTTGTCACAGTATTTCGACTTGCTTCAAACTGTCAACAGGTGAGGAGCCAATATCACATGGTGGCAGGGAAGATGGATTTCCAGCTAGTCTTTCAGGACTTTAAACAGTCAGTGGAGATGAATGTGGTGTGAAAACATCCCAGGACATTGGCAATAATCTCAGTGACTTTTTTTCAGATGGTGGGGGAGTGGGTGGATGGGGCCAAAGTGCCTCTTTGATGGTTCTTTACACGAGGCCTCAATCCTCCAAGGCCTCGACCACTTCTCACACATTGTAACATATTTTCAGGTTGGCAGGTCTGCCATATTTGTATCATCTCCTTTCTCATCCATGCACAGCCATTTCTCCTCAGTGTCTTCAGTGGCTCATAGTTGTACCTGGCCGCCCCACGCCCCAACACAACCCTTTCTCATCTCTGCACCTCGGGTGGCCCATAGGACTCCAACCTTCCTTCAGACTCTGCTCAGCCTTTTCTCCTCTCTCCTCCTGACCCTGCACTCTGTTCGCGCCCATCAGACTCCACGCTCATCCTTTTTGCATCTCCTTCCAGTGGTTCTGGACGATAACAAAAGGGTAGCCAAGCGGAAGTTGATCGAGGAGAACCGGGAACGTCGGCGGAAGGAGGAAATGCTGAAGTCCATGCAGCACCGGCCGGAACCCAGCAGCGAAGAGTGGGAGCTGATCCGCGTGGTCACCGAGGCCCATTGCAGCACCAACGCTCAGGGCAGCCACTGGAAGCAGAAGCGCAAGTTCCTGGTGAGTCGAGGCGCTAGGGTATGGAAACTGGGTGGTAAAGTGTCCCCTGGGAAGAGCTCAAAGAGGGGTGGGGCTGGGGCTGGGAATGCCCTTAGCAGACACAGATCATTGTGCGAGTCGTGCTCACCTATCAAACATATGTAGTGCCCCAGACCAGTGCTTTAAATGGAAATATAGAAGTGCAGGTACTCACCATTTGGAGTGCCTGTTTGCTCCTGAGAACTGCTTGTACTCCCCAGTGCTTGAAATGGAAAAATTAAAGTGCAGGTACTATGTGCCAGAGTACCCGATTGTTTCCAAGAAGTGCCAGTACTCTCCAATTAAAAGTATTACGTTTTTCTTGAGATGTGCCGGACTCTCCCTCTCAAAATAAAAAAGTGCCGGTACTCAGTACCGGAGAGTACTGGCCCATTTAAAGCACTGGCTACTCTCCCATTAAGTGTATCGCAGCAGGGCTGAGAAGTGCAGGTACTCTCTGTTTCAAATGAAAGAAGTGCAGGTACTCAGTACCGGACTGGACCTTTCCATTCAAAGCACTGTCCCCAAACATTTCTTATATGGCCTGGCGAGTACTGTTGTGGCCACCAGTATAAACAGGCAAGAGGCTATTTTCAGACGGCTCTATCTAGTACAATTTTCCATTAATGGTAATAAGAAGAAGCTAGTTTTTTTGCATTGTGTAGTAAATAAATAAGCCCCGCCTCCTTCAGTGGTACACGCAGATGCAGTAACTCAACAAAACAGCTGCATTATGTCTGATATTAAAGAGAGCTGTGGTGCGAGTTAGCAGTCTTTCTGATTGGTGACATCACATGACGTAATATCCATTTAGAGCAGAGGTCTTAAACTGGGGACGAGGCCCAACTGGGCAGGGAGCGTGTAGGGGGGGCATTTACCTCGGGGGGCGCCAGGCACTGACACAGAGGAGCATCATGCTAAAGCAGTGCTGTGTTTTTAGCGAAAACAGAGAAGCAGTGAGCCACTGTGTAATGGGCCTTCAGTAGCATCTTGTCACTTATACCCCGTCTGGAAGTAGGTGTCAGAGGGCGGGGGGCACTATTTAACCCTTGAAGTCCCCTCCCCAATTTCTTTTACAGGTTACAGAGACTAGGCTGCCTGTAGCATTTGACAAAAATGTATTTTAATTGCAATGAAAAAAATGGATGACTTGCAATGTTCGGATTGTCCAATATCTTTAGCACTCCCAAATTTGTATAGAATAATTAATTGTGAACAATATGTCATTCTGGGAGACAGGATTAATATTTATTTTCTTTGCATATGGAGGTTGCGGCATTAAGATGTTTGAAGACCACTATTCTTCATTGTAACGCCACTGCTCTGGCCCATAGGCAGAATGCTGTGCTTGGAAAATGGGCTACATTCCTCTTTTCCCCCCAATTGCAAAGTACTGAGGGTATTTTCAGACTACACCAGGCATAGCCAAGACAGTATGAAAGATGTCCCCACGCGTGTTGGCACATCTGCACAGCACGCATAAAAATTTGTGTATTTTCGTGCACTTAATACCATTGCAGCTTCGAAGGCCCAGAATGATAAAGGAGGTGCTATGGCATCTTCGAAACTTGTTTTATTGCTTACACTTCTGTAAGGCTAGATTCGATGTTGTCACTGGACCCCTTATCATTTGCTGTGTGACTTGGGATGGGTGACCAGTATATGTTGTGTGGAGTAAGGAAAATCCCCTGGGGTGATGTTCACAATCACCCTACTGGGCCCCGCCTCGTCCATCTATTATTATTTCTTATTTTGGAAGGGAGGCTGCCAAGGTAAAGTCCTCGTTGGTTAAGATATTCAGCAGACCTCTGCACACTGCAGAGTTTTTGTCTGTTGCCCCTTAGTGCATCTGTGAGCTGTATACATTGATTATACTGCTGCACAATGGATACAGTGGTCCCACCTCGTCACAAGGCCTCGGTCTGCACATCACTGAAATAAACTCAAATATTAAATACTGAACCTGAAGCATGAACGTGCAGGCCTCGGTCTGCACATCACTGAAATAAACTCAAATATTAAATACTGAACCTGAAGCATGAACGTGGCAGCACCTGAAAAACTTCTAGTGGTGTCCTCCACAAGGCCCTTGACGTCTCTTTGTCGCCTACATCCCTCTACTGAGGCTCGTGATAGGTGGCCAGGGATCTGATGATTGCATATCAGTAGAATGTCCTTTTATTTATTTCTTAAATGCACAGATGTGTCTCTTCCTTTTAACAAAGGCTGGAGGGAAGTATTCAATTTGCTTGGCTCACTCTCTGCCTCGCATCCTCTTGGAGATGCCTTAATGTGTCCTGGGGTCCGTCCAAGCCGAGAAGGTCCCTCCCTTGCGATGGCTGCCAGGTTCCACACACTTCCAAGAAAGACCGGGCCTTGGCCCAGTGCAAGAAGGGAGCATCTCCTTCTTTCTGAAAGTGAGATGATAAGTAAGGCTCTCCTCTGGGCCAAGCCTGAAATATGGCCAGCTGAGCTCCTGACAAATGTTCCCTCATTAGGGCTGCGCTGTCTACATCATCCATCATAGACAGCGGAAAGAAATCCTCCTTCCCTGGACCAGATGTCCTGGTTCCATCTCTGCTGCTCTGCAGTAGAAGCTGTTCCCTTCCCTACTAGAAGCTGCACGGACTTCTCTCTAACTTTACTAGGGAAGCTGCATTTGTTCATACCTCTACTCTTCTTTATCATACAACATCGACATCTATAGTTCGTTTTCATTTCTTATGCGTCTCAGATCTGCACACAAAAGGTGAACTCCCTACACTGAAAGATGCCCTTAGTGTATCTTATTTTTCCCCTTTCTGCCTGGCTACAGCAGAAGCAGCAGTTATTTGTTGTTGTGCCTTCTGTGTCTCCATGCACTACCAGCTGCAGCTACTTCTTCGTTGCTTCTGCCTTCTCCATCGCCCTCCACTACCAGCTGCAGTTAGTTCTTAGCTCTTGCCTTCTCCAACGCCCTGCACTACCAGCTGGAGTTGGTTACCTAGCCCCTTCATTACCATCCTACGATAGAAGCTGTAGACAGCACTTTTTACCTAGCCCCATCTGCTTCGTCCTACAGTATAAGCTGTAGTTAGTGCTTGTCACCTAGCTCCTTCTGCATCATCCTACAGTATAAACTGCAGTTAGTCTTTGTTACCTAGAGCCTTTTGTATCATACTATGATATAAGCTGCAGTCAGCACCTTTTACCTGGTCTCTGCTATATGTCCTACTGTGTAAGCTGCAGTTAGTTACCTAGCCCATTCTGTATCACACTATGATAGATGCTAGTTAGTACTTGTTACCTATGCCCTTCTGTATCATACTATGATATACGCTACAGTTAGTCCTTGTTACCCCGGCCCTTCTGCATCTCCTGTGATATAAGCCGCAGTTAGTCCTTGTTACCCAGCCCCTCCTGTATCATACTCTGATATAAGCTGCAGTTAGTCCTTGTTACCCAGCCCCTCCTGTATCATACTCTGATATAAGCTGCAGTTAGTCCTTGTTACCTAGCCCCTTCTGAATCTCCTGTGATATAAGCTGCAGTTAGTCCTTGTTACCTATGCCCTTCTGTATCATACTCTGATATAAGCTGCAGTTAGTCCTTGTTACCTAGCCCCTTCTGAATCTCCTGTGATATAAGTTGCAGTTAGTCCTTGTTACCTAGCCCCTTCTGTGTCGTCCTACAGTGTAAGCTGCAGTTAGTTACCTAGCCCCTTCTGTATCACACTATGATAAATGCTAGTTAGTCCTTGTTACCAAGTCCCTTCTGTATCTCCTGTGATCTAAGCTGCAGTTAGACACCTAGCCCCTTCTGTATCACACTATGATAAATACTAGTTAGTCCTTGTTACCTGTCCCTTCTGTATATCCTATGATGTAAGCTACATTTAGTTACCTAGCCCCTCCTGTATCGCCCTACTGTAGACGCTGCAGCCAGTGCTTTTTACCTAGTCTCTGCTATATTTCCTACGGTGTAAGCTGCAGTTAGTCCTTGTTACTTAGCCCCTTATGTGTCTTCCTACAGTGTAAGCTGCAGTTAGTCCTTGGTACCTAGAGCCTTCTGCATCATCCTACAGTATAAACTGCAGTAAGCTCTTTTTACCTAGAGTCTTATTTAGAGTTTGGTGGATAGGGTACTCCGTCACAAAAATGTGGCGCATGTGCCATCTGCCGTATGACAAACATGTTCTGGTCAGTCCGCAGATGGAATATCAGCCATGTTTGTGACAGTCTACCTCTAAATAGGTCCTCTAGTACCTTCTGCATCCTCAGCCCTCGTCATCTGGTTCCTTCCCTGAAGCTTTGCCAATGAAGCTGCAGTTTTATACTTAAATTCTTCCCTCTGTCTCCTGCACCACGATCTACAGTTAGTTTATGTGAGTCATTTAGGAACATTTCATTTAGAGTAACTAGAGAAGTGCCTCCCTTCCAGACAAATAGGTCATCAATATCAGAGTAAAAGCGAATGTTATCCGTAATATCAAGGAAAGTCAGAAGAGAGGTGACATTTTCACACTTTCACTCTTTTTTTAAGCAACTCAGCTCATTGATTTTAATCTGGGGAATTAACTAGGGTGTGGGAGGGAGAGAAGCGAGCAATCCTATATAAGAGTAAAGCCCCAAATGAAAAACATCAGGATAACTTTAGCAGTGCAACATATGCGAGAGGCACTCCCTCCCCTTTGCACCCTAAATGAAAAGCTACTTCAGACCAGGCCCAGTTCCACACAACACGGAACAGGCATCAGTCCACCGAGTCACTTCTTGTACCTTAAATGAGGTGCATGGACCCCTTTTGACTTCACAGATTCTCGCGCTACCTCTTCAATGACAAACTGAAAGACCTTATTGTGGTCTCGGAATCAAGGCCACTCCCATACCTCAGACGCTTGACTCTGTCGTTTGCTATGACCTGCAGGTCTTGCCTCCATCTCAGGATTACAAGGTTGAGTACCAGTAAAACATGGACCAAGGCTGCCTTCACCATGATCTTAGCCTTTCTCGCTGGCCTTCATACCAGTTCACGCTGCCCAGAATCAGCAGCTGTGATGGTGCTAACGCCTAGCCTACTGTCTTGTCGGCCATGTCCCTAGTTGACAGCCGGGCAGTTTTCAGAATTGTCACTTTGCCCACTTACTTACCTTCAAGGAAGATGCCCAGCATGAATTGTTGTAAGGCTCCCCCACCCCCAAGTCCACTGCCTCACATGTAACTGCAAACCCCAAAACACATGTCTTACTAGACTTGACATCTTTCTGCAAGAGCTCCTCGATCGACTCCAAGTTCCTGCTGGAAATGAATACACAGAGTTTATGGCATCTCTGTTTCATCTCTTCAAGCGCATACGTTTTACCGCTGGCTTCAAGGCTCTACGCCATTAATATGGATCTTTATTTTCTATTCAGTTCCCTCTACAGAAACTATTCTTACATCTATGCGGGGTAATTTGCTGAAAAGGGCAAATTCTCTCACCACCATTCCAATCTAGCTCCTCGTTAGGTAAACACTGTTTCTCTGACACCCGGTATGGAAGGCATCGTCAGAGACTAAGGATAAGCTGTACCAGCAGAACACTTGGATCAAGCAACTACTCAGTAAGGCTCCCAGACCCATTTGGTAAGGTCAGCAAGTATTTTATGATTGTAATAATTTTAAAACTACAAAAACTGAACCAGTTACTAGAAAGTTATAGCTTTTAAAGTGGCAGTTCCAGTCTGCATGGCTTCTTCCTTCTACTTGAGCAGCCAATGCAAGGCCCCTTGTAGTACACATGACCACTGAAGGCTTCTTCTCCCTCAAGTCACTCAGCACAACTCCCAGCTTGACGCTCCTCTCGCCTTCCGTTAGGCCACAGGGGCTGGATGATAGTCCGTTGTCAGTGAAGGCAGGCACAGTGCACAGCTTCCACACTTCACAAAGTTCCTCTGGGGAGTGTCTCTGGTTTGCATCACCATGGATCCTTTCGAGTCTGGCTAAACCAGCAGCCAGGGCCACCTCCTTCTCAGTGACTGGTGCAGTCCTTGGTGTTAACTCCAGAGTCCTGGATACCAGTTCACAGTAGGTTGGCTTCGTCACTCACTTTCCAGTTACAAAACCTTTTTTTCACCAAGTCTAGTATCAGGCCATTTCTACGGGTAAACCGGTCTACTTCACAAGAACTGTCCATGGATGCTCTTGGATGTCCATGAAGAGCCAAGCAGGAGGTGGACATCACTGACCCTTTTGAGGAACAAAACACAGAAGGCTTGGTCGGGGTAGGTCACACTCCCACTCACGTCTACTTACAAGCCCTCCATCATGCACTCATGCGTGAGTCTGTCTTCTCTGACGTCCAGCTGTACTTTGTCCCTTGGTACCTCATGGGTCCGGATTGAGTGGCTGACAAGCCACACACAACCCCTACAAGATTTGCAAATGACGGGCAGCAGTAGAATGCCTGTCTCAGATCCAGTCAACATTTCAACTAAGACTGTTAGATATAGAACCTATTGGGTGTGGGCATCTGTTGGCGTTATCAATAGGCATGGCCAGCATTTGACTACAGTGTGGTAAGGCAGCAGGTTTAGGGTGCCCCTAGTCGTGGCTCCAGGTTACTGCAGAAGCCCAAGCCTTTCCTGAATGTATGTGAAGCATTCTGTCCTGGAGCTCCACACGTTACTAAGGGGGTCATTCTGACCCTGGCGGTCTAAGACCGCCAGGGCCACGAATGATGGAAGCACCGCCAACAGGCTGGCGGTGCTTCCTAGCCCATTCTGACCGTGGCGGTAAAGCTGCGGTCAGAAAACCGGGGCCGGCGGTTTCCCGCCGATTTTGCCCCATCTGGGCTAATCCACCATGGCAGCTCTGCAAGCAGCGCTGCCATGGGGATTCTGACCCCCTTCCCGCCAGCCTGTTTCTGGCGGTTGTCACCGCCAGGAAGAGGCTGGCGGAAATAGGTGTTTTGGGGCCCCTGGGGCCCCCTAACAGGGCCCCGGCCGGCTTTTCACTGTCTGCCTAGCAGACAGTGAAAAGCGCGACGGGTGCAACTGCACCCGTCGCACGGCCGCAACACCGCCGGCTCCATTCGGAGCCGGCTTCTGTGTTGCAGCCCTCCTTCCCGCTGGGCCGGCGGGCGCTAACATATAGCGCCCGCCGGCCCAGCGGGAAGGTCAGAATGCCGGCAGCGGTCTTCTGACCGCGTAGCAGCCAAATGGCAGTTCCCGCCTGGCAGGCGGCAACCGCCGCCCGCCAGTGTCGGAATGACCACCTAAGTCCCTACCACAGATGCTCCCTGTGTATTTTTTTAGCCGTTTCTGTCTCTGTTGTTTTATACCAGCCTCAATCGTTGAGCATTGAGTTGAACCCATCTTGCAGGTAAGTACCTAGTCATTTTTGTAGTGCGCTCTTCTTTTGCACCCTTCATATATTGAGGAAGATCTTCAAATAATAATTAATGAATTGATGAACACTCTGCCACCCAAAATCCAATGTCTTATTGCCCTCTTCTCCCTGCAGCCTGATGCCATCGGGCAGTGCACCATGTCTGTGCCAGATGGTGACAAGGTGGACCTGGAGGCGTTCAGCGAGTTTACAAAAATTATCACCCCGGCCATCACCAGGGTGGTGGACTTTGCCAAAAAATTACCTATGTTTTCTGAGGTAAGTTGTGTCAGAGGCTTTCAGAAAAAGCAACAGTGGGAAATGCAAAACTCCCAATTGGCCACCATTATTGTATGACTCTTTTGAAGATGTTTGGGAAAATTCAAAGTAGTACTCCTTTTTTTTTTTTTTTTTTTAAACTTTGATTGAGTCTGATTTAAAGGGACTGCACTATCAAGCATTCATCGTTTACAACACTTCACTGGCAATTCCTTGTTAAAAGTCAGGTCTGATTAATTTTGTGCGCTAATGACTTGCATTTGATTCAAAATGGTTCTTGGCCACATGTGCAGTTCACCTATTAAAAAGGTAATGGGGATTAAAGCCAATGTTGGCCAACACTATTTGTCAATGCCTTTAACAGAGATCACTGCTTTTTTCTTGGCAAAAAGCCCTTCCCAATAAGCATCTGTGGCAGCTCTGGTGCTGTAAAACGCTGTCTAACCTTCCCAAGTACGGCACTCAGGAGCAGCCATGGAAGCACACACGCATGGCACACAGTATTGCCTGTAGAAGAGCAGATGTGCTTGTGCCTCCAGAGTTGGCACCATACATAGTAAGCAGTGTGGAAGGTTACGACCGGTAGCCTCCACCTTGTAAATACTGATACAAGCATCCATTTTCTTAATGTTCGTGTGCTCATCCCACCTCACCACAGTATGTCTACTGATTCCACCTCACCCTACACCAACCTCGCCCAGTGTTTCCTCCAACCCAGGTGAGGCACAGCTTAACCCACGATCCCCTAGTACGTCTGCTAAATGCACCACCCTCATCTCATTTACTTAATACTACTCGCTGATTCCTTGTGTCTGCTCATCGCAGCGCCACCGGTGAATCTTCTCAACCCACCTCGCCCAAGCACATCTGCTCAACCAAACTCACCCCCGGCTATGTCCATTGAACACACCATCTCCACCACATATACTCCAAAAGTCCCACCTGACGCCAATATCCTCTTGCCTGCTCAGCCACCGCCAGCAGTACGTCTGCTCAGCCAACCCTGCCCTGTCAGCATTGTGCCTACTTTTTCTTTCCTGAATCTCTTGCCTGCTTTGACTCTCAGCCCTCTTGGGGGGGCTTTTTCCCTCACGGACCCACTGTCACTATCACCTATTTTCTGACCCCCTCTTCACAGACTCACACACTCACTCACACCTGCTGTCTTTCCACCTCTTACTTGTTTTACTGTCTTGTCCTCCTCACACTCCACCAGTCTTTCGGCCTTTTCTTGTCTCACCCGCCTGCTGCTCTCCCATGCTATCAGTCTCTCAGCTGCTCACTTGCTTCATCCTCTCGCCCGCTCACTCTGTTTTTCTTCCTATCACTTGTCTCACAAACTTGTCCACTCTCACCCACATGCTTGTTTTCACCTGAGCTTGACTAGTTTCAAATTCAGGCTCTCCACCAGCCCCACCCCTCTCACCTTCTTGCACTTTGTCACTTACCTGACCCTGTTTTCAACTCTAACCCTGACTTCATCCCCCTCACCCTCTGGCATGTTCTCCCTGTTTTACCCACTCCAACCTCCTTCACACCTGCTCTACCACCTCAGTCTTGCCTGCTTTTGTCCTCACACCCACTCTCCTCCTCTGTCTCTCAAGCAGTCCTACTTGCCCCCCTCTCCATGGCACTCACCCTCACACTCTCCGCTACTTGCTTTCCAACTTTCCGTTTTGCCTAGTCACTGTCTCACTTAGGCCAACGTCTCACCCTCTCTGTCCTCACCATCGTGCCCTGTCTCTCCTTCTTAACTAGCTGCCTTGTGAAGATCAGATTATCCTTCTAAAAGGGTGCTGCATGGAGATCATGTCCCTGCGGGCCGCAGTGCGCTACGACCCTGACAGCGAGACTCTGACACTAAGCGGGGAGATGGCGGTGAAGCGGGAGCAGCTGAAGAACGGCGGTCTCGGAGTGGTGTCAGACGCCATCTTTGACCTCGGGAAGTCACTCTCAACCTTCAATCTGGACGACACGGAGGTGGCTCTGCTGCAGGCTGTGCTGCTCATGTCCTCAGGTATGTCTCCCTCATGCGCGCCCTTCCATGTCACCGAGCCTAGCACAGATGGAGATGTCACCCTGTACTTAGCTGCAGAGGGAAAAGATTTGCCAAGTAGGCAGTGTACAGTTAAGGCAAGGTGCAGAGATGTAAGATAAGGATAACACACGTTTTAAGTGTGTGAGAGTGGCAAGGCACTTAACTGTAACTTTATAGTAAAGATGTCATCAGGGATGTATTGGTGCAGTAATGTGAAGGCCCAGAACTGTATATATGGAGAGAAGGTCAGGTTAGGAGCTGATCATGTGCATTCAAGGTAAACCCAGTGCTTTAATTTAAGGCACTGTAATAACACAATGGTTCATTGTGGTTTCATAAACACAGAGCAGCAGTCGGGGTATAACAGCAATCAATCAATTAACGTGGAAGTCAAGATAAAAAAATGCAACTTCAAAACATATCTCCAAAAGTTTGAGGAAGAACTTGCTTCTTCAGGTAATTCCCAATACAGCGTTGCATAATGAACGTGATCACATAGTGATGTAAGTGCAATTCAACAAAAGTTGATGTCTGTACAAAGTAGAAATGATGTAAGACCAAGGGGTACAGGTATAGCTGAATTGGTTCAGTCAGGATTCTTCTAGATATCTAACCGATACATATGATTCCTAGTGTTACTGACTTGTAAGTCAACAACGTTTCAACCCTTCAGCTATTTAGGGGTCATCACCAGGACAAAGGGACAAGTCAAAGAACAGGATTGAATGGTCCTGTCAAGGGAAATAAGTGAATTTAAGAAATCTAAAAATAATGATTTCGTAGTGCAAAGAAACTTTATGCATGAAAATGGATGATGCTCCATCATATTAAAGTCTCCTGCCGGCCTTGATCCAAAGTAAGGTATAGGGGCCCCAGAAGCCCACCGACCTGAGACTAAGATAGAGATGAATCAATACTCAAACTACCGAATCATTCTGTTTATGCTTTTATTCATCGTAAGTGTGGAGAGTCGGGCAGCCATCCAGCCCATGCTTGTTATTGCCTGTTGTCTGTTTCGCTTGCTTCCGAGCACTGCTGATGCTGGTTATGTTTCTCACTTCAGATCGCTCCGGCTTGACCTGCGTCGACAAGGTGGAGAAATGCCAAGAGACCTACCTCCTCGCCTTCGAACACTACATCAACTACCGGAAGCACCACATTCCGCACTTCTGGCCCAAGCTCCTGATGAAGGTGACGGACCTGCGCATGATCGGGGCCTGCCACGCCAGCCGCTTCCTGCACATGAAGGTGGAGTGCCCCACAGAGCTCTTTCCACCTCTGTTCCTTGAGGTGTTCGAAGACCAGGAAGTCTGAGGGTCCCAAAGGAAACACCCAGGCTGCCCCCTCCTCTTGAATTTTTATTTTCTTGATGACTTCTTTTTTTGTTTTTATTTAAAGACAAAAATAAGACTCTTGAAGGCTTAAAAGACTTTCTACAGAGTTGCTGATGAAGCCCACTACACCCTCCCCATGTTACCCGGTACCCCAGTCCTGCACAAGACATCAGTAGGAGGAGAGCTGCCCATTCAAATTAGCTGCTTCTGTTATTCGGGAAGGAGGCAAGGAGAGGCCATTGATGCTATATAGAAATGTGAGCTGCAGTGTGCAACTTCCTCACATTGGCACCCTCTGCTGCATGGCAGCCATCTTGTAAATACGGGCACTCCCACTTGCTACAATGGCAGGCCGGCTGTGAGTTACTTTTTATATATTTTTGGGTAAGAAAACCGATTTAAATCAAAAGAAACACATATGTTTTATGTTTATGACCATCTTTTGGTGAAAGATAAATCATCGCACTTTCTTACCTAAGTAATATAGAAGCTACAGTAATAACACCAGTGCCTCCATGTCAGTAATGGAGAATACCCTCAATGGAAGATGGCTGCCAAAATCCTCTAATACTCTGATCTTTGTTTTACTTCTATTGTCAGTTCCTTTCCATATGTATGTGAAAAGCCTTCGAGCACAGCAGGCACTAACATCACCCAAAACGTTTTTTTTCCCATGTCTTTTTAACTATTTTTGTATTCTTGTTTTTGAATTTGGGAAGCAAGGCTACCCCAAGCCCCTCCAATATTTTATTTTTACTCTAAAAAAATGAAAACGCCAAAAACAACATAAAGTAGGATTGACTTCCTGTCCCAGAAGGCTCGTAGAGTCATTTAGCCTGGCCTCTCAGAAGCAAAGCTTCTCATGTCAAAAAGACCCAAAATACTCAAAGTAAATAGAATCCCCCAACCTTCCCCATCACACCTAACCCCAGAATTCTGTGCATCTCCGTCATAAAAATCTATGCACCGAGACAATCAATTGGATTTTCATTTTCGCTGTGTGATGCACCCCAAAAAAGGATGACTTAAATTTCAAAGCACTTTGTTAGAGCCACTAATTAAGCACCTTTGGCACCCTTCCTTTGTCCTGGCACAGCCATAGAAGGAAGGAAGTCGAATGTATGACCAGGAGAGCGTGAGACGTCATCCTGGATCTGAGGCCATCATCCCACGGCATGCCGTGGTCCTGAATGTTTTTTCTTCTCCATCCCTGTTTAGTCATCGAGCAGAGCAGGTTCCCTCATGGAACAGGCAGGGACCTCTGCGAAAGTGACCCGCTCCATTGTGCTATGATCTGGCTCCATCATGGATCAGCAGTGGTCCATCGTTCCTTCGACCAGCTCGCTCCATTGTAATGTGGACGGGCAGGATCCTTTGTGGAACAGGCAGGGTCCATCGTGGAACAGGGAAGCACCGTTGTGAAACCGACAGGCTCCACTGTGAGATGGTCAGCCACCATCAAGGGAAATGCAGAATCCTTTGTGGGACTGGCAAGTGCCTCTGCAAGGCAGAGAGTTACCATAATGAGAGGGCCAGGGTCCATCGTAGACAGTCAGGTGGCATAGGCAGGCACCTTAATTGCTTAGGCCCCGCCATCTTTGTGGGGCAGTATCCATTGTCGGGCACCCAGGTGATTTTGAAACCAGCAGGTTCCTTTGTGACTCTGGTTGTTCCATTACGATGACGAGCAGGCTCCGTTAATGTTCAGTCTCAAGAACAGATGGCCAGGACTCTGGAGTCAGGGTCCCCTGCAGCGCTCATTTCAGTAGAGGGGGCTTTGGAGAATGATGCATAATTTCACTTGTCCTCACTAGTTCTCACCCAGATCCAGAACGATGGGACATTGTGGCTCTGAGGAATATAAAAAAATAGAAGATCTAAAACCCTTCATGGCCTTTTTAATGAACAATATTCAGCACAACATATTAAGGATGAAACGAGTGAATTAATCTCAGCACCTTGTTCTCACGCTGAGATGCATTCCAATCAGTTGTTTTTAGCTCATCTGTGCCATTTCACATGTGTCCCAACCATATGCAAATTAGTCTTTGCCCCTTTTCAGGAAATTTGCACTATAGGACTTTGGAATGAAAATGTTACATTTTAGTGCACATAGAGCACTTCTTTGCAAATGTGACGGCTGATTCTGCAAAGCAGATGCTGTCTGGATGCTCACCTAATGCCATATACTTGAGTGACAACTGGATATTTGCACCAGTGTCTGTCTGCTCCTTCTGCACTCTGCCAAGTGCCGTAATCAGACCCCTGAGTACTCAGTCACTGCTGCACCGGGCCCTTAGCCATATCTTGCCCGCTGATGTCGTACTCTGAGTGGTCACTTCATTGGGGTCAGTCTAGTTTCTCCTATATTTAAGGTTATTATATGTTCTAAATGTACCGGTTTCTGCTTCCTTAAGCCAATGAGCAGTTTGCCATAGGCAGGGCCACTGGAATTATGCGGTGGGGAGGACCAAATTATTCGGCAATTTTGTCTAAATAAGGCAGCAAGAGGAGACAAATTATGGCACGTCATGCAGCACATTTTGAAGCTGTATTGGTTTGTTATTTTTATACGTTAATACTGCCCGAGCACATGTTTCAACTTTAACTAATTATAATTAGTTTAACACCTAAATATAGCAGTCAGCATCTGAGAGGTGACCTCCCTCCTTGTAACAAAATCCCTACCATTGTGAGGCAACATGAGTGGTAGCGGTTTTAGTAATTTTTGATGTGTTTGAGCTAGAAACAATTTCTTGTTAAAATCTACAAATTAGGCAGAAGATGATGGACTTTTTGGGAAGTGCTACAGATCCATAATCATGTGGAAAACACTGCAGCTGCCGAATCGCATAATTCCAGTGTCCTTGGCCGTAGGTCATCTGTGTAAGGCTGTATTCTCTCTGTCCTGGAGGTCTTAGGGCTGTGAGGCATCTGATTCTGAAAGCTAGAAATGTATTGGTTTAGTAGAGCATGTGCCGCCTCCTCACAGACAGTGCCCACAAGCCACTTTTCTGAGATCACAAGTGATGCCGCATAGCACAATCTTTGCAGGCACATGCTATTAAAGTTGACACCCGGAGGCACCTTATCTCCCTCTCCATCCAATTAAGCTCTGCAATGCATGATGGGACCCAATAAGCAAATGACCAGGGTGCTCCCAAACTTCCAGCTATGCAATAACTGGGGGTCCACAGTGGAGAAGTGTTAGCCGTAGGAGGTCAGTCCTTCGGAGGAGACATTAAACCACGCCCCGTCCGTGCACATGGACGTTAAAGATCCCAGGAAGCTTTTTTAAAAAGACTGGGCGTTCATCCCAGTATCCTGGCTAAAAAAAACAGAGAAAAGGAAAAACCAAACCCCTTTAGCACTTTGCTTCAGCGATCACCAAATATTTGCTCCTCCGGCTCCACCCTCTATGTGGCTGCACTTTTCCATGCAGAAGCTTTTTGAATGTTTGCCCTTGTTGTAGATGGCACCAAATATTAACCACCCCAGCTGTGTAGTATTTTGGGGTGGTCAGTGTGAGAGTACATGCCATTTCGCACCACATAACCGCAGAGAGGAAGTGGCACGTGATTCACAGACTGTGTTGTTACCTTGTGACCTGATGCCTTACTGAGTGCATTTGTTAGATCTTATCTAGAGTGCTGCAAGGGTATACTGCATGCATCTCACCCTGGTCCCTTGTTCAATACACCTAGATCTGACCTCGGGTCCCAGTCTACAGTATGTTCTCTGGATCTGATCTGGGTCGTGTTGAATAAACCACTTCGATATGACCTGGTGTAACCCGGGGCCTGGTATATGCCCTTATTTGGTACAGCTGGTCTCGGGGATCTGTGACCTGGTATCCCCATGTTTGATACAGCTCGCATTGCTCATTTAGGTGAGGGCCGTCTTTGGGGCTCAGTAGATCTCTTCAGTTTTACTTTGAGGAGGTCGTAGGGCTCCTGGCGCTGAGAAGGTGACTTATTTGTGCATAATTTTCTTTCTAGATCAGTAACCAGGTTTAATGGCCTAATAGCCACAGCATAAATCTTAGCTACATCTCACTGTCCATATTTGACTCCCAAAGCCCCTCGCATACTGAGACTATATCAAACGTCACAGTGGGGCCCATTACCTCCCCTTCCCTCCCAAAGGTCTCTCCCTGTTGACTGCCCATCAAGACGGAGTACCACCAGTCCAGCAGCTGATCTCTAGTGACCACTCCAAGTGACCAGGAGGGCCAGCTCACTCGACAGTCTAACTTCCCTGATGGCCACAGCCAATTGCATCCTGGGATTAGGAGTCCCAAACTTCTTAAAGAAGCCAGAACTCCAATTGCCAGCTCTGGGACAGGAATGTACTACTCACTTGTTCCTCTCCTTGCCTCCCCCTCACCACCTTCTCAACTGGTCTCAGCCCACATGAGAGTGTTAACTCAGCCACCAGTACCATGTGCCTCGTGTGTGTGGGAGAATATTATGCCAGCTTTTTTTTTATAAAGCAAAGCTTAGAAAAGTAGTCTGAGAGTAGAAAGTAAACAGCAGTAATCCTAAACGGAGGGTGAAAAGGGGCTGGTGGCGTCCTTTGCTCCCAGACAGCCCCTTTCCTATAGGCAGCACTATGTCTTATGCACGAAACCCAAGCCATTGTTGAGATCCAGAGCCTTTTTTTGGTGCTGGAGTCATTTTTTAACTAAATCTTGATCTCCTGTTACTAGGGGATATCTAGTCTAACTTGACAACCCCTTCCCCCCGCAGCGGCCCCCTATATGCACCCATAACATATCCGCTCTCTTCACCTGCGACCCACTCCCTTGGCTTTGTCTTTACCTCCCCCCCCCCCACAAATTCTCTTCACTCCCTTTGACCCTTCTCCTGAAGATGGTAATGCACCCTTGACCCGTACCTCTCTTATTAACTCTCCACCCGCTGCTCTTTAAAGTGGTCTTTCAATGCACCCCTGGCCTCTGCCTCTCTGCTGAGCATGCAGCACATGCCCTGATCGTTTTTGACTCTAATGCATGCCTTCCTTGTACTCTGCACTGCTGCCAATTCACACCCTGGTACTTCATTCACCCGAGTTTTCCCTCCTATGGCTTCTCTGCTTTCCCTGGCCTCTTTCCTCCCCACCATTGTAGCTTCTACACGGATTTCTTTAAACCCTCTGACCACTCTGTCAATGATCTACCAAGGGTACTTTTACCTCCTGACCTCACAGTGCAACACTGACACCTATTTCATTAATAGGGATTCTCTTTGTTCACCATACGTGACCCTTGCCCCGCCAGGTCTCCCTGCACCACATATTTGGCCTCTCACGATTTTTTACACCAGGTCTCCTCATCTGCCATGACCTCTGCCCCTTCACAATCTCTCAGTAAACACTTGACCTTTGTCCCGCCACAGCCTCTTAATGTGCCTGATTGCCTCTGCCCGCCAGTCCCTTCTAACTACACTCAGAACTTCAGTTCCCGCCTTGTCCTCACAATGCGTTCCGCGACCTCTGCCTCTTCCCACATGGGTTAATCTTACCCCTTTGACCTCTGACCGCCTGATTCTAGATTGGGGACACTACGCTATTTCATGGAGCGCGATGTACATATTCCTTAGAGGATTTTTTTGTATGGGGTTCTCTTCCCTCCGGAGCCCCACCCATGATCTTTCTCAAAGCATCAGCCAGATTTTTCAGTGGGCCCTGGGTACCTGCAACAACTTTTTCCATGACCGCCTGGCGATCTGCATTTCAGGTCACCTTCCACTCAAGGAATTATTGTGGGACTACAGTAACCCTTCCGTTTCTACAGGGACATTTCAGGGACCTGGGGGAACATCCCCACCATCAGCAATGGGGGCCAAATCGACTGCGGCCCTTTGTGGGGCGGTACCTCCACTCCTGAACATCAAAATCTGCCGACTTTCTCATATACACCCGGGAGAGGACGCCACTGCATGCAGCATTTCAAAGGCCCCTGGCCCATGCTAAATCCGTCAACAGAAAGCGATAGCGGGTTTCAGAAGAGCACGTTTTGTAGAGGTCTAGGCGCCTCTCTCTGGTCTAATGAGTAGTGACAAGCTGCAACTCTCAGGCCCAGCGTAGGGGGCGCTATCCTTCTTTTAAATCTCTACCCCTTAACTATTTCTATTTCCCCCGCGGGGAACAAAAACAGGAAATTGGAAAAAAAAGAGCAAATGAAACTATGAAAAAAGAGTTTAAAGGAAGAAAGCGATGGAAAACCTCAAATGCGGCAGAGACGCTGAGGACGCTCATGTTTCATCTGCCAATAAACTATATGAACAAATCCAGCTCCTTCACTTTATTATGCATTGAAGCACTTCGCAGAGGATGCAGCCTTGCGCCCGTCGCTGCCGGACTTGCCCAGGGCACAGACTGACTTTGCGTCTTTCACCACCACTGCAAGGATATTCATGGCACAGCCTCTACCAACCACTGCAGGATTTACCCAGGACAGCCTGTATCCCCTGCTGCAGCATTTTCCCTGGGCAAAGCCTGTATTGGCTATTCCGATATCAGCCATTGGTGTGTTGCTTCTGTCAGCTGCTGCAGGCACCTATTGCATGTCACTTGTTCTTGTTGTAGGATCCACCAGGCGCTCACGGCTTGTATCAGCAGCTGCAGGATCTGCCTAGGCACATGTCCTCCATCCATAGCTGTAGGTTCCACCAAGTGTTTGTCCTGTATCTGCTGTGGTGGGATCCACCCAGAGTGCCTCCATTATCAGTAGCTGCAGGATCTACACAAGGCACGGATCTTGCAATTGCAGCTGTAGGAGTCATCAAGGATGCATTCTGTATCTGCTTTTGTAGGACCCACCAAGACAATTTAGCCTAAATCGGCAGATGCAGGATCTACCCAAGGCATGCATCTTTCAGTTGCAGTTGTAGGGTCCACCAGGTGTTCTTCCTTTATTTGCTGTGGCATGATCCACCCAGAGCTTGCTTCTTGTATCAGCAGCTGCAGGATCTAACCCAGGTCGGAATCTTCATATTGCAGCTGTAGAATCCACCAAGGCTGTTGCAGGATCCACCAAGACCATTTTGCCTATGTCAGCAGCTGCAGAATCTACCCAAGGGATGCATCTTTCAGTTGCACCTGGAAGATCCACCAAAGGGTCACCCTGCGTCTGTGTTGCAGATCCACCCAGAGAATGCAGCCTCTATCAGATGCTGAAGACCTGCATCTTTCAGCTGTAGCTGTAAGATCCACCAAGGATGGATCCTTTATCTCTTGTTCCAGGCTCCATCTAGAGTATGCAGCCTGTATCAGCTTTGGAAGGCCCACATCCATCAGCTGCAGCTGTTGGATCCACCAAGGGTGCATCTTATATCTAATGCTGCAGAATTCACCCAGGGTACATCTTGTATCTGCTGTTGTAAGATTTGCTCAGGCTGTGAGGGTTGTATTGGCTGAGGCAGGATACTATCTGGGCACGTGGCCTGCATCCACTGCTGCAGAATATACCCAGGGCACATCATGTACAGCTGGTGCAAGATCCACTTAGGGTACACAATCTGTATTAGTTGCTGCAGTATCCAACCTGGACATGTAGCCTGTGTGCATTGGTTCAGAACTTCTCCAAGGTGCATCCTGTACCAGCTGCTGCAAGATGTGCCTCGGGCTTGCGGCTTGCATTTACCGGTGCAGCATGAGCCCATAGTGCAGCTTCTATCCAGCGCTTCAGGATCTGTTCAGGCTGTGGTCTTAGGGTCACTATTGCCGCAGCATGCGCTCAAGATGCGGCTTTGGGCCCTCCATCACTGCAAGATGCGCTCAGGGCGTGGCCTTGGGCCCACCGTCTCTGCGGGATCAACACAGGGCGCATGCCTGTTGTGTCCGCAGCAAACATGTTCTATTGTTTTTTTCGATTTTCTTTTCCAAACGTATTTCTTTTCAGGAGGGGGTGGGGCGGGAGTAACATGGGAGTGAACTAACTCTTACCTCAGTAGGATGCAAGGGGAGGGGGCGGGGGGTTTGGGAGGGGCACTATCCTTTGCTGTTGTTGGAAGAGGATGTTGTTGAATGTATTGCTCGTCCGAGACACCCCACCCCTCTGCTCCTCCCCCCCACAACATACATATGCACCTGCTATTGGAATGGGATACATCTCTGACTAAGCTATGCTTATATTATTTTGTTTTATTTTCTGTGTATTTTTTTAAAAACAAACAAAAGAAACTTTTACGGGTTACTAAAATGTATACTTTTTTTTTGTTTAATGTTGGCAAATGTGGGTTTGTCCTGGCACGAAGTGTGCTCTGTAGCGCTTTCTTTCTAGGTTGACAATGTTCTATTACAGGCATGATCGGGTAACAATGCCCAATGACGATGTGTGCAGAATAACATGCCTTGCCATGATGTGTGCTGGAACGAGAATGCCCCCAGCTCTATTTGTGTTGGGGTGATAATTGGCCATCACTATTTCTGTTGGGAAGGAGAGCCCCGACAATTTGAGCTAGGATGAGAATGCCCAGGCACTTTTTGTGTTGGGATAGTAAGGCCTTGGCAGTATTCCTGCTTGGATGAGAATACCCTGGCACTAATTGTGTTGGGATGAGCAAACCCAGGTACAGTTTGTTCTCTGGTGACAGTATCCTGCCACGATTTCAGTTGGGTTACGTATGCCCTAGTACAGTGTGTGCTATCGTGATACTGCCCTGACACAAGGTGGACACGGTCAAGTATGTAATGGCACAATTGAGAATATCCTGCCACAAATTTAAATAGGATAAATGTTTTTAGATAAGCTATTCAAGAGTGCAGGATAAGATGATGCTGGTCTATGTGTGCAGTACTAGGGTATCAACAGGGTGGGGGCGGGATGTTGAGGGAGGGAAACAGTTGGTCACTTTAAAGTCACAGCACTACCAATGTTCCTCAAAATACCATTGTGCCTGTTTCATATCCGTTCTTTGCTCTATGGGTCTAATTGTGAAGTTGGCAGTTTGTTGCCTTGATCTTGTTCTTTGTTTCCCGCTTTTTTCCTCTGTGCCTGTTGCTCTTATTTCTAATTTAACTCTATCTCCGGCCTCGATTCCCCCCTGTGCTGCTCTTATTCTTGGTTCTTTCTCAGCCTCTACTGAACTCTTATTCTTCTCGCTGTGGTCTCTATTTGCACTTCTCTTGCTTTTTCCACAATTCTCTTTGATTTCTGCCCATGGTTCCTGCTTCTGTTTTTATTCCTAGCTCCACATTTTCCTATTTGTTGCGCTCATTCCCAGATCTCTAGTTTTCGGTCTCTGTTTCTGCCTCTGTTGTTGCTAATCCCAGTTCTTCTGCTTCCAGTCTCTCCCTGCCTCAGTTGCTCAGTTTCTTATTTATTCTATCTCAGTCTCTGTCCCCATCATTGTGTCAGGTGCCAGCAGTCCTCTTCCAGTGGTTCTAACTATGGTTCTCCTTCTCTTCTCTCTTTTTCCTCTTTATTGCACGTGATTTCCATCCTGCTGCCTGACCCCAGCGCTTCAGTTAACTTTTCTGGGAGTGGAACTCATAAACTTTGAGGCCTAAATGTTTAGAGGTGATTACCATGGTGGAAATGCATAATAATCCTATTATAACTGTAGTAATTTGTTTTATGTAGTGCTTCATACTGCACGTCTACTGTTTCTAAGCACTGTAAAGAAGAGGTATTACTAAAACCTGATTATTTATGGTCCCCTTAAACAAAAAAAATGGAAGTCATTGCTTGATGACGTTCCTGCTAGAATTTCCCTAGTTTATTTAGTTTAATCAATTCTGAGATAAGAATAGAAGGCAGAGCAGCTACATGGATTTGTCAAAGTCACAGTCTGTCCAGAGGAGTTGGCGGCTGAGACTCTCAGTGATGTAGGAAAGTGCTGTGCACTTTAATGCAATTAGAATGGGCTCCATTCTCTCCATCCCTGGTGGGATAGTAAAAGACATCCCAAATGGGTCAGTCAGATCCACTAGTGACGGCGCCACTGCACCTGATGTACCAATGACAGCTGTGCCCTGTACTGAGGCAGACCTCAAAGGACAATGGCATCTACCAGTTCAAAAATATTCCATATTAATAAGTCACAATTTAAACACCATAGGCCTTTTCCCGAGTCCCACCATAATTACAATTCAGGCACAGTCAGCAGTGAGTGCCCAAGTCAGGGTTATAGCTAGGGTATAAATTTCACATTTTTTTTACCTGCACAAAATTGCACCAGGTAAAACCTATATAAATGTTGGCCCGAGAAATATTCCCATGTTTATGTTTTGCACCTTGGAATTGTGGGAAATATGGGAGTGCTGCCAGGTTATTCCCCATTGGGAGCTGCTGATCTCAGAATGGGGCGTTAATATCCCCTGCCCTATGTAAATATAGCATCCCTGGCCGTGCTTAATTTAAGCCGGTGGTTTCCGGTACTCAGCCTCAGCACTTACTTGTCAACACCAGCACTTATGATAGACTGCCACATAGTGGCGCTGCTCTCTAATATAGAGATGACCACAGCAACAATTGTTTATTAATTCAAAATACATTTAAAAAAACGACGTGATGTCCGCAGCCTAAGCCATTCTGTAACTCTGGGGCCTGGATAGCCTGACTAGTTACACTAGTAGTTGTGTGATTACGGTCATTGGCAGCACTTAAAGGGCAATGGGTGGTGCAAACTGCAGTGGCCTCCAGACTAGGACTCTGGCATTCATTTTTTCACAAATTATGCACTGATCACTGGGTATCTTTATTTAGCTATTGCATTTTTCCCTTCCCAAGTAACACCCCGGTCAGCGGGAGGGCCAAGAAGTTAATGTTGTTTGGCTTCCAGACTTCTTTCTATCCATTTGCTGTTTTTCTATTTTCTGTGCTTAAAACCTCCAGAACGTCTTACCCGAAGCGCTGCATTGCCCCTTCATCTTCCTCCTGGTGTTATGCCCCGCTCTTCGTTTTTGATTGTTTTGTGTCCAAGACATTTGATTTGTTTTTTTATGGTGCACACGTGTGTTTTACGAAAGCCATGGTGACTGTGGTCGCACCTTCGCCTGCCACACACACTAAAACCTGTTTATGTGGTTTTCCAGCACTCCATTGTTAGTTCGGTGCTAATTAAAGTTCTGTTCAGTGCTGGACTTTCACTCACCTGTGATTTTTGTCGTCAAGTTCAGCATAGCCGGTGCTTTGGCGCCACCCCGTGTCCACTTGCCATTATTACTTGTGCGCTTTGTTGTATTGGCACAATTGTCCTACATTTCAACTAACATTGTTAATTTTCTATCGCAGCTCCTTCTCAAAAAGAGAAATTAAGCGGATGTGGGATAGATGTCTGAGTTTGGGGTCAAATGAGGAAGAGCTGCTTAAGGGAAAATCAATGTGAACTATATTAAGTAGGTGGTAAGCAATTATTATCGTAATTGTGTTTAGAGCAAGGACGGCTAACGCGGCTTTTACTGTTTAAAATCTAACTGCATCGAGGTATCACTGCATAGAATCCACTGTATAGAGTTGCCACTAAACCAACCACGAATTCAAATTGTGTAATTATCCACTACACGAGGAGTCCATTTATATCGATCAAAACTCGTAACCTAATTATGACATTACAACTTACCCTGATTTTTATGCTAAGCCTAGAAATATCTCCTTACAGCTTGCTGTTGAGGGCTATATTAGTTGTTATAGGCCCTGAACCCAAGTTGCGGCCGGGCTTATAACAAGGGAGACGGCCTTTGACAACCAGTACAGAGACAGAAGGACCGTAAGGCTATGAGAACATTTCAGCCACAGAAGGTAGAGTGCTCTGAATTAAAAAGAGAGAAACACAGACAAACAATGGAATGGTGGAGCAAAAGGTGTATACCAACCATTACTAGCCCCCGGCTACTACATTGTCTTCAATGAAGCTCCCCACCTTCCAATCGTCCTTACCCAGTGAGTTAACCTAACCCTATGCTAAAGCCTAGCCCTATATCTGAGGTTGAGTGTAACACTTTCTTAATGTAAACCGTAACTACATCTTAGGGCCTGACTTAGATTAATTCTTAACCTCACCTGGAACTTAACCATAAAATTACACCATACGCTAAGCCTTAATCGAAGTCTAATCTTAATTCTTAACTTTCTCTTAATTTAATCATAAACGTACACCATACTCGTAAGTCTTATTCTACCCGTAGTCCTAATTGTTAACCATAACTTTAACCTAGCCTTTAAACTAAGCCTAAGACTAAACCTTATTTAATTCTAGTCCACAGCTAATTCGAAGACTAACCTTAAGTCTTACCTTACACCTAACCTTAACAATGTGTCTTAGCCTAATGCTAGGTCGACTACTTACATTAAACTTAACCAAACCCCCTGCCCTGCTCCTTAGCCTAATTGTAAACTGACACTGTCTGCTTACCTATTTCTTAGAAAGCTTATGCCTTAATGTAGTGCTTTCTATGTAATTGAACATCGATGTAGTGGATTCTGAGTGGCCGGGGTGTACCTTGTCCAGCATTGATTCACAGGCACCAGCTCCATGCCAGATCAACCAAGTTCAACAAAAACATTTACCTAGTCAGTGGCAATCCTGAAAACGTGGACCAACCACGGACAAAGGACGGCGTTGTCTTTCTTAGTAACCCCCTTCAAGTTGTATCATTGAACCACTGTTGTTCGCTTTCTGTATTTTCCCTAAGAAGCAGTGGGACCATAAGAAAGTACCAGGCTGGGGATTCGCCTAGAGGGAAGGACTGACATGCATCCCCAAACTTCAGTCTTGCTACCAAGTTGAAATATAGTTTACATTTGCAAACTTTACGTGTTCCTGAGCCCCCACCATGGTTCTGAGCTAGGAGATGTCCCAGTTCCTCTTTGCTGTTTTTTGTAGGAAACCCTTATTGCACTGTGCTGATGCATTCAGAATTCAGACATAGCATTGAAACTTGAAGAGACCTGGGAAGCCGAGGAGGTCAGAAGTGAGGTGTGGAGAGGAAGAAGAGGTCACACCTTTTATTAGATAAACTAGTAGAAATAGAAGAAAAATTGCGAGAAATGAAGCAGCGACCCTCTGATGGGCGATGGATGCAAAGGAAGTAAGTGGTTCAGTTGTGCGTAGCGTGGGAAAACTGCGTAGATTATGCCTAACTAGGAATTACCAATACCGCGGGGTACAGTGTTTATCACCTTCCATAGCACCGTTTCAGGTTTCACCCTCAAGAATGGGGAATAACTGAAAACTGGTGTTTGTGCATCGATGTCCATGCTTTCCCTCGTTATGTAGGTTTTGCTTCAGCCCGAGTGACGTCTGTCCTGTGAAAAAACAAAAATGAATGTTCTCACACAGCTTGTAACCCTGGTTCGGCCAGAAACTCCCATTGGCAGCCAAAGTAGGGTTTGTTCCAAATATTTAATAAGGACCTGAATGTGTAAGGTTTCTGGGAATACAGTTGATTCTTTGCCCTGTTTGGAAAAGTGCTTTTTCTACGGGTCAGGGGCGAGGCAACAGTGCTATCGTGCCCTCTTCATAGTCGCGTTGGCACCCATTGCACCAAGAATAATTGTTTGTGTCAGTGGTAGTACGTGTGGCCTGCTCAACCATGTCCATCAGCTGTGCAGCGTTCGTGTTTGGAGGGATGCTGGCGAGGGCATCACATTTTGTGTTGTGTTCCAGATTAAAGTTTTTATGAGACATTACAAGAAGGCAGTTTTTGGAGTGCCAGCAGGTGCCCTAGCAGTGGTACCAGGGGAGAGGATTGCCAGCTTATTATGGTGACAGGCTGTGTCTGGCCTCATGAAGCAATTGATACACAGGGTAACTGCTTACTTTGAGTTTAGTTCGTCTGTTCTTGTTTTCTTGTGACACAGTCAGGTGTGTGTGGAATGGAAGAGTGCAGTGACCAGCTTCCCTTGACTTGCATTCTGTAAAGAATTGACCACCATGCAGATGAACAAGTGTCATTGTTTATCTACATTTCAGGTTAAGATAGAACACACATGCCCCACTTGATGCTGCCATCTCTTCAGCGCAACATGTTCCCAACACTCTCATAATACCCACCGTATTCCTAAGCCTCACAGCTCACTCACACTGCACATCAGTTGGTACTTTGTGGTTGCAGCTCCACACTCCCGGGGTCAGCTGAACAGCCCTTGCAAGGAGCTCAGCGGGCTGATGTGCCCGCAGCAGGGATGAGTTACTTGCAGGCCACAAGTTGCAATCGTGGAATGGCCACCACTCACAAGGTAGATAAAATGAGTACCATCGAGTTGGGCGATAGTAATATCTTTTATCAAAGTGCACGCTAAGTTCAGTCTGGGGAGAGTTGTATCGTATCTCGTCACTATTATTGTTCCATTTCAGAGTCAAGATCTAAGTTTCACGTGCCTTAGTGACTCAGTTGTGGGTTTCAGATTCCCATGGCGGGACTTTACCAATTTTCTTGACCTCATGAATGCAGAGAAAGCTAGGAGCACATGCACAAGTATAATTTTTGCCCATAGTGAGGTCGTGGGTGCAGTAACAATGTATGTGTACCTACACTCCCTTTGTCATATACCAGCATGGCTGCCTCCATATTCCTCGTTTTTGCTTTTCCGCCCCAGCACTGAAAACTGTATGGAAGTCCAGCTACTTGATACTGCCTCCACTCCTCCCAAGTCTCACGTTATCCACAAATAGTAAAGCGCCTAAGGTTGTCCCACTAAGGCTCAGAAAAGGTGTACCTCAGTCTCCGATTCCCTACAGAGGAGAGATTTCACTCAGGAGAAGTAATGGAAATACCCCCCAAATCACAAAGGTAGCACTTTGTGGCACACGGTCCGGGCTTGTGTCCAGTGGACCTGCTCTCCTACATCCAAGTGTCTCCCAGCCACATGCATTCATGGGTCTGTTATGCCGGAGGTATGCAGAATAGATCTATTCTGCTTTCTCTGATTGGGCCCTTGGAGGAAATGATGTCATGATTAGGTGTTACTCTGACATAATTTCCTGTTTCCTCCCCTGACCTCACGACTGTATCCAGTCATAGTTGGGTATCCAGTTTTTTTGTACCCAAAATGTGTAGCCCTTTTTCCCACTGCTTAAAGTGAAGTATTCACAGTAGATTTCATACCAATTTCTAATGGTTCTGCTACAGCACTAATATCAGAAATAATGATCAACTCCAGAATATCAATTATGAACATACCATCAAAGTAAATATAGAGGAATATAGATTTATATTCTTAACTCCATATCTACTTAACATGACAGTATGTTGCCACTCGATTTTGTGGAGTCAATGTAAATGCAGGTGAATATTCACACCAGTATTATGGTAGAATATCTAACCAAGCTTTTCAGCTTTGCATATACAGTGTGTGATTGGGTAGGTATGGCTCACCCAGCAGGGGTCTGCCTGCGGCTCATCCTTACTAAGACGAAAGATGTTTTACATCTTAATATGAAGGTACCACAGTGTCTCTGTTTTGTGTCTTTGTTTACTGGGAAGCTCGTTGCAAAGATTCCAAGTGTCTTCTCATCATGGATGATCATTTCAGCCAAACTTGACTTTTTACCCAACAGCATTGGGATTATATAACATATACTTAAAATAAGAGATTCAAAATACTCTTGCCAAAAAGACAAGTCTGACTGAAGGTATCGTGCATGACATAGTCCACTTGGCAGATGTACCAGTGGTGTAATGGCCTTGCCTTACTGTCACAGATCTATGGGCAACTTGCACATTGCATTTTCAAGCTAATGTTTTACTCCACCCAGAAGTAATCTTACTTCTCCTCCTAAGCCGGTGCAGGTGAGGCCCATGTTTTTTTTTAAACTTGACGTGTTTTAACACCTCTATCTCCCTCCCAGCCCCCTCCCCAGTCTGGCCCCACCTCCACTTCAGTCCCTTTGTCATTCTTTTTAGTAACATTCAGAGCCATCGAAACTGACTTTCAACACATAAACTCCAGCCATTGTTATTCAGAGCTAACCTGAAGGGATGAGGTTCTGTTCAGGCTCTGATGGTGTGGAAACTGTCTCCAGATAACCAGCAAAAGGGAAAATATTTCTAGTTAGATTTACATTACGCAAAAGAAACCTAATTAAAAAACCTAACCTCTACCCAAGAAGCAAGAGTATTTCATTTACTCCTAAAGAGTGGAATCAAACTTGGCCTTATGTACTCGGATGTAGCGTTCCTGTGGCCGAAGCCAAAACCCTGTGAGGTATCAATTGTGATTTGTACATCTTCCTTTCTTGCCAGTTCTAAATTGGATTTAGCGAATCCAGAATATCCATATATGTGGCTGCTACCATGCTCAACAAATTTTACACCAAACAGATGGTGTAGCTAGCCTTTGAACAGATCTGTGGTGCAGTTACTCGTGTCTGCATTAACATCTGTGTGTAATATGGGGAGCATTAAAAGCAAATGGGATTCAGAAACCAAGTAAAAGTATAATCTACTTGCAGATGTTCAGCCGCTTTAAATGGCAGTACAGTCTCACTCTTGATTAAGGACCACACATAAATCGACAGGTCGTAACCATATATGCTGTCGGCACCCCATGTTTGGAAAAGGCAAAATACCCCTATAGCACGCGAAACCATTCCATCACATAGACCACATCATAGTATATATGCGTGCTGGTTCAACCATCTGTCAGAAGATTCCTTTCCTTCAGACTGGGGTCTCAGAATGTTCGACTGAGACTTTGATTCCACATAGATGGCAGAAATATCCAGTCTTTTGTTCACAGTGATAGGATAGCACCACTACATATCCCCTCCCCGCATCGCTGATGGACATGCCACCACCTAGAAACACCCAAGTAAATCTGCAAGCCGTCTGCATTCAGACTGTGGCCATGTTATTAAAAAGGGCCAACCAGAGGAGGAACATTTGCATTTGAGCAGTGGACAAGAGAGCCAGGGAAGTCCCAAGTGGTACATGAAGCTGGCTGCCAGCTGCATCCCTCTTGATTATCCCGCTTGATTACAGCAGGGGCATCCCTGTGCAGGGTTCCAGTCCGGTCCTTTAAACCTTCCACCAGACCAGCCTGCAAGGCCAAGAGACATCAGAGTGGCCTACTAGCAAAATAAACATCAGCCTGACTTCAGACCACCACAAGGCAAATCAGGACCACCATGAACCACTGAAATAGTAATTGATGCGTTTTTATATAGCGGTTAATAAGTCAGTATCGATGATTCTAAAGCAGTGTAAATCTTACGGGTTACTGTGATCCATCTTAATGGTGCTCATTTTATCGACCTCTGATTGATAAAAGGCTAACTTGTCCTTACATGGATTTTCACTTGCAATCTACACTTTACACCAGGTCTCGGGAGTGTACAGTTTGCACTTCACAGACTGGGTGATCTTGACAGGTGAAGTAAGGACCCAGAAGACATGAGCGTTGGCCAGTCAAGAGTGAGCTTCAAGACACTTGGGAAGAAATAGTTTTGTACACAGTGGAATCTGTGACCTATTCCAGTCCCTCCCGATTTGTGCTTTCAGTTAATGCACGCCTACTTCCAGCTCCTCTACAAAACTTGTGGTTGCTATGAGGCCCCCCAAGTGTCCCACTCTTCACCCAGACCTGGAGCAAGGGTAGACACTGAGCACTCCCAGCCCCTCATAGAGTTCTGTGTGCTTTGAAGTCCTGTGCTTGGCCTGAACCTGTGACTGCTTTCGCTGTGAGGCAGCTGCTCTGTGACTGTGTTTTGTGGTTGCTCTGTGACTGTGTGTCATGGCTGCTCTGTGACTGTGTCGTGGCTGCTCTGTAACTGTGTGTCGTGGCTGCTCTGTAACTGTGTTTTGTGGCTGCTCTGTGACTGTATGTCATGGCTGCCCTTTGCATGCACTGATGTTGCTTTTATTCGGTGCAGTGGTTGTTGTCTGGTTGCCTTTGACTGCTAAAGCCCTCTCTGCCAAGTTTGCCTCCTCCTGTTGTGGTTTTGTTATGCCCTGGTACCATACATCGAATGTGTCGTGCCCCATGGATCCTTGTGTCTCATCAGCATCCTTCATCAGCCATCAGACAGTAGCCCACTCAGTGACCATCTCCTCCAGTGGCCATCACCTTCACTGACTAATCCTTCTCAGTGACCAGCCTTCAGTGACCGTTTCCTCTAATAAATGTCTCTCTCAGTGACCAACCTCCTTGAACAACAGAACCTCCTCCGGATCAGGCAGTGAAACCTAGTAGGGCCTACCGGCCCACTGCTGGCTATATCCAGGTACCTCAAAGCAGGGGCCTGCAGGAGCAGTAACATGCATGTAGGGGGAGATGGAAACTGTTGCCTGTCGAACTAACCGAGCAGGACTTGCCTATTGCAGCGTTACAAGCAGGGACCGGTAGAGGCATATCACAGGCTGAGGTGCAGTACGCAAAAAGGGAAACACCAGGCCCACCTTAGGGGATGTACATCCAACTAGAATGTGAATCAAAATGGTGCTTGGAAACTAAAGCGCCCTGAATCGTCCTGTGCTGGCGGGTGTTACATATACTTGTCTGGTGAGCGGTAGAGACAATTTACATATGCACAAAACAACACACTATACTTAAATGAGTAAATGGTGTCCAAGGATGAAAGCAGCACCCCAAGCAAGGGTTTGATGAGAGACTGTGCACCCGAGGACAGTGCTTCTTAACCTTTTGACTTCTGTGGACCCCTGCTGAATCATTACTGGAGGCTGAGGACCACCACGTCAAGAATTTGTACAATTTGAACCTCAAAACAATACATAAAAATACAGAAACCAGTATACTTCAAACAAATAATGAACAATTGTATTCAATTTGCAAAGAGAAGTATGAACAAAGTCAAAATGTTAATGGAAAGGTTAGAGCTTTTCAAAATGTAGTCTAATTTCTGAAACCCATTGGACGCCAGCATATCCTGTTGTCTTTTTTCTCCAAATGCAGGCTTTTTTTTGTTACTCCGTACCAGTGCTGCTTCAGTTCATGCCACCAATCCACACGAGATTCTTTTTGCTGTTCTAGTGTTGCTCCCACAAATCAGGATAAGAAGAGCAACCTAAAGTTTAGCTTTCAATTTCAAATTCACATTGTTTTAAAACTTTTAATTTGACTTTTTTGTATATGTACTTTAGTCATACTTTATTAATATGGTAATATTACATTAGTTTCTAAACAGTCTCAGACCCCCTGAGTAGATGTCACAGACCCCCAGGGGTTCCCTAACACCAGGTTAAGAACCGCTGATCTGGGATACAAACAGGGAACACATCACACAGATCACCAGAAGCAGTCTAGAGAACACACAGAGAAACAGGTATAGCAGTCACCAGGTGAAGAGATTAACTATAGTTATGAAAATACAGAAATTACCAAAAACTGGTAGCAAGCATTTCACAAGCAGGGAAAGCAGGCAGTGCCCAGCAAGGACAAGTACCTTTCAGATCCACCAGTGGCCAAGGTGGCACAAGCAAGGTTTGGAAATAGGCAGTGCACAGGTGGCACAACCAATAGACTGGAAATGGCTCACATGCAGAGCCCACACTAAGTACAAAGAACTGGTAGAAAGAAGAATACACACCTGGCACAGACAATATGTAAAACAGTTTGCACCTAGCTAGCACAGCCAAAGGCCTGACACAGGCTCGAACAGAACAGCCAGTTAACACCGAGAACGGTCAGCTAGCACCGGAAATGTGCAGGGACAGGAAGTGGCAGCTGAACCAGAAACTGGGAGTGCTCGCACTGGGAAGTCGAGAAAAGGAAACTGAAACTACATGGGATTAGAGGGAGGGCAGACTATAGCCCTGCTGCACACAGGAGCAGCAGCATTGCAGTTGTGAAGACAGAACCCTGTGATCAGGGTTTGCCACCAACCCCATGACCCTCTCCTCAGATTCACTCACTACCAACCGGCAAATGTGCCCATCATCTCTCCATAGCCCCCCTTTCATATACATTCATTTGTTTTAATGCACTTGTAAAGGCTGGGTTTACTAATCCACTCAGCTGTCCACATAAAATATAGTTCTGTTCTTTGCAGCAGGCATATTAACCATCTACACTACTTTATGGTGAGTCAAAGCTGCCTCTAGGCAAAACTCCCATCACTCTCTCCCTAACAGGAACATTAATCACAAGAAGTATCTTGACATTTTAATTGCTTCCTGAAGGCTGGATGCAGAAGGAACTTTTCAGCAGGTGCTTTTAAATTGCAAGTTTCCTAAAATATTGCTGAACACAGCGCCCCCCTGAGGTCAGTGCCCCCCAATCCAGGTCGGCACCCCCCAAATCCAGGTCAGCACCCGGTGCTGCTGTACCACTCGCACCACCCTAAAGCAGGCCCTGCCTGTGATCAGGGCAGGAGCCAGGGAGTAGTGATCGGGGCCCGCATATTTTAAAAATGAGAAGCCGGCTATGCTAATCCTTGAGTCCTGGGAGAGGGCATACAAGTTCCAGCCCCTCCCCTTGGAAGAGGGTGGGCGCTTGTTAAAGTAGTTGTGCCAAAATATTAGGAAAAAGGATGCCGTGCCATACTGCCATGTGTAGGGGTCTGTAGGAAGGTAGGCGCTAGAGTAAGTTTGATTCCATAGTTCCAGTAAGCCCCAAGCAGAGCCGCCTGGTGACTGCAGTAGAGATTTCCGACAGACTGGCTTCTTCACTGACGATCTACCTCATTCACCATTCCCCTCCCACACTGTCTACCTCAGTGACGAACCTCTGCAACCACGGTCCCCAGTTTGACCATTTTCCTCATTGGCTGTCACTTTTAGAGACATCTCTTCAGGGGCCATCACCATCAAATGATATCTCACTCAGAGACTGGCTCCTCTAGTGAGCGTTTCCTTCGATAACCACCACTCGCACTCACCCTCTCTTGCAGTGATGTTCTCCTTGAGCGACACCTCTAAGTGACTTCCCCCTCAATGACCATCTCCCTCATTATCACTCCAACAGTGTGTCTGTTATCATCTCCTACTCTCAGTGACAGTCTCCATTAGTGACCATTTCACCAGACCTCCGATGTCTCTCAGGGTCCACCTTCTTCAGTGTTGTCATCTCTTCACCACTTTCACCCTTAGTAACACTTGTTCTCACTGGCTTCTCATCCACCACCAGGGTCCTCAATGACTGCTTCACTTAGGGACCTTCTCCCTTAATGGTCATCTCCCTTAGTGGCTATCTCGCTCACCGATTCTCCCTTGAAGCCTGTGCCTCTCAGTGGTTGTCTTGCTCAGCAGCGGTCTCCCTCGGTGCCTATCCCTCAGTGGTCATCTCCCTCAGTGATTATCTCCCTCAGTAACCTAATGATGCCTGGGTGGGAGAATGGGGGGGCTTCCACTGGATCCCCTCCCTATATCTTCCATTGTGCAGTAAAACCACATACTCCATACCTCAGACGCCCTGGCTGTGGGGCCCACTCAGGATATTTCTGTTCAGATACTAACTTACTCCTATGATGCTCTGCTAAGAAACCACTTCGAATCGCTGTGAACTTGAGAAAAGGGCCTAAGGTGCTACCTGTGCAATGTGTGCTTATGGCTGGAGACACCATTCTGTAGGGGGCTATGGATAGCCTGGTGGGATGGAACACCTGCCCTCTAGAAATCTGTATGTGATTCAGTGAGAAGTATAGGTGCCTATATGTGGTACGGTGGGAGCGTGGACTTTGTGCCAATAGTTGCCTCTGTGGTCCACCGAGAGTGAACATTTGTTCTATTAGGGCTAAATGTGCTCCAGACAATTGGCTCACCTACACTCCAAGTGTCTACATGTGATCAAATGGTAGGAGTACCCTTTCTGTAAGGGCTTGTATGTAATTAGGTGAGGGGTCACATCTGCCCCATAGTATCCTATGTGTAATCCTATGGAACACTTTTCTTATAAGCCTATATTTAACCCGGTATGTCGGGCCTGGTATGGAATGTTAAGAAGCGGTCTGTCTATCCCGCTTAACGCTATAAGTCTAGACTGTACTGCGTAAAGCTGGGAAGAGGTTAGTTGTTCCCACATAAGGAAAGAGTTCTACAAGACGTTGGCCGCTTGCTTAGTCTATGATCTGTAAGGCATTGTGCAGCCCTCAGTCACTGACGCAAAAGACTGAAGTTAGGTGTTCCACATAGGGCTGAGCTGGTTATGTTCATCTCTGCTACATAGGATATAGCTTGGAAAGTTATTTAGAAGATGCGGTCTGTGCTGAGCACCGGTCTGAAGTCCACTCTAGCACATTCTTTATGTTTTTATGGTTTTAGATCAGTTCATTAGCCAGAAATGCACTTTTGTCAGACAGGCCAACACACAAAGAATAAGCACTTAATGTTGCAGTTACTACAAACCGTTTGGTTTCTTGAAAACGCCTTGGCCAGCCGGCCTTCCTCTCTCCAGCTCAACGCTCCACCAGTGCCATCCAAAACCACTAAATAGATTCAATTGTTTTTTGACCAAAATCACAATTACTGCTTAACCTCCTGGTTTCCGTAGAAGCCAATCTTGGCCACTCGTCACAATACTCTGCGTTCTGGACATAGTAGTCCTGGTGTTTACCTGAAAGTGACCCCGTCATGGTGTGGTGTTGAATTTAGTAGAGAGGTGTGTGCCATCTCCATCAGGGAATGCGTCCCAAGGCATGGAAGATCTCAGGTGGGGAATGCCTATGGAAGGCTGGTGAGCACCTGGTATCTCAGGTCGTTAATTACCAGAGCTGACAGGAATGATTGCCTGGGGTCTCAGACAGTGAATACCCAGAGATGGTGGGTATGACACCCTAGTACCTCAGGTTGTGAATGCCCAGGGCTGGCAGGTGTGACTTCCTGGTCTCAGAGATGGCCAATGCCAAAGGCTGTTAGGTATGAGCTCCTGGTACCCCAGATGGTGCATGCCCAGAGCTGGTGTATGTGAGCTCCTGTCTCTCAAGAAGTGACTGTCCAGAGCTGATTGGAGTGAGTTTCTGCTATCACGTATGTTGAATGTCAGGACTGTTGGCTATGAGCTCCTGGTATCTCAGGTAGCAGATGCCCAAAGCTTCGAGTAGGTGTGACCATCTGGAATTGTCAGCAGTGACTGACCAGGGGTGGTGGATGTGAGCTCTTGGTATGTGAGGTGGTGATTCCCCAGGGCTGGTGGGATTGTCTTGATATATCTGGTGGTGAAGTCCCACAGCTGGTGAGTGTGAGCTCCTAATAGTTTGAGGATGGCTGCCTAAGGCTAGTGGATATGAACTCTGGGTCTATCCTGTGATAAATCCTGGTCTGTCTAGACCCGGATGCCCAGGGACTGTTCTTTCTATATTATGTTATTTTTGTTTAGTGTTAGATGCAAATCTTGCTAATACAATTTTGTTTCCAAAACTCATTAAAACGAATACTAGATAAAATAGGTACAGCAGATAAGCAGACAATAATGCAACAAAAACGTTTTCTAAAAGGATAGATATGAGTAAATAGATACATATTCAGTTCACTTCTGAAACACAGTAGTTTCAGGGTAAGGCAACACTCAGCAGGGAAAAACAAAAACTATTATAGAATAAAGTTTGAAATGTTCAGAAAATGTCATCAGCAGGGAAAGCCACCAGGCAAAAAATGCACATAAAATCTATGTAAGCAGAAAACAAATATTCTCAAGTGACGAGTAGGAGAAGCAGTATGTGTCCACCGTTTTAACCTTGTTTCTTGTCTAAAAATCCATCTATTTATATTCATCGTAAAATCAGGAGATCATTTTGGGAACATGGCAAAGCCCAAGAACAAGGAACTCAGTATGCCTCAGAACCTTTGTAAGCAGGGAGAATGAAATATGTGATCTCATGGTGATTCCCACGAGGTACTTAGAACATTGAATGCCATTGATTTTGTTCTTTAGTTTTTGTATGAAACCTACCGTACACGCCATCAGCCATGGCTCCATTTATCTTGTTCTCTCCCCATAGCCTCTATGACAGTGGTTTCCAGCCTGTGGTCCGGGGACCCCTGGGGGTCCACGAAGCCTCCTCAGGGGGTCCGTGAATGCTTAGAAAATTTAATAATATTAACAGATTATGCTCCCAACTTTCAGTAATGACTCAGTGGGGGGGTCCCTGGATTCCAATAATGATTCAGTGGGGTCCCCGGGTTCCAGTAATGATAAAGTAGGGGTCCACAGAAGTCAAAAGGTTGGGAACCACTGCTCTATGGGGCTATATTAGAGATGTTCCCAAGCAGAGATGGCCTTTGGACAGATAGCACCCAGGGCAAAACCATAGTTAGCGCACCCACCTACCCATTGTCGGTGTGTTGTCAAAATTGGAGGAAGGGGTAAGAGAAAGGAGAACCGTGGCACCCGTAACCACTGAACACAGGTGCCAATCTTTAACACCCTTTTCTTTCTGCCAGGTCACAAGGCAACTGCGGCTGGCAGCTCCGGTGCCTCTCTGAAGATTGGCTCCCTCGGTGTGGGTCCTCCTCGCTCACGCTAAAGGCTAGCCCTATTCGCAAGCGCTCCCCTATGTATCAGGCATTTTTCTGTTAGGCTAGGACTCAAATCACTTACCATTGGAGCATCACAATCTTGAGCTGGAGAGACAGAATTGGCCGAGCTGGGGTCACTCGTGCACAGAAGTCCTTCCGCAGGACTCCACATTGGTCTCCAGTCCATAGTTATACGAGCAGCAGTATTGGTTTTGCTGTGAAAGTTGACTGTCCACAGCGCGGGGTGTTGTAGGCCACCAGGACACAAATCCAAAGGTTGTCTTTGAGGCATACAGGAGACCTCCAGAGACTGAGACATTGCTACAGCCTGGCAGCTCAGGAGTAGGAAGGGCAAGGGTGGGATGAGAAGTAGCAGAGTGGGGTCGTGGATGCGAATCCCTCACTGTAAAAAGTCGTGGCAAGAAGCAGAAGAGAAAATCTTGGTATGGGAGGTTTTACAGAGGCCTTTTAGCCCTGCCCAGGGCTTAGCAGAAGCCATCTTGTCATGGTCATCAAAGAATGTCTTGCAATAGGACAACAGTGCAAAGCTCAGGCAGGACCCTTACCTTGAAATAGCAGGCTGTGAGCCTCGATTGGGGTCATGCGCCTTACCATAGGATCGCCCAGTCGTCTTGCCATAGGATTTTAGGCCAGAGGTCAACAGAAGCCATCTTGCCACAGGACAGGCACCACTGGGTTCATAGAGGTTGTCTTTCTATAGGATAGTGTTTTGTAGGTCAGGAACGGGCATCTTATAGAGGTCTGAGGACCATGGCCAACAGGGGTCCTCTCACCATAGGACAGTTGACCATGGGTCAAGAAGAGCCAGCAAGCGCTTGGTCACTAGACGGTCTGCCTTGCCATAGGATAGCAAGCTACAGGTCGAGAGTGTCATAGCAGTGTCAGGGAAGACACTGTACTGTCCATTGGTCAGGAGAGGTCAGCACGACATAGATTACCGTGGTACACAGCGGGAAGGACCAGTCTGTGGCAAATGAGGGAAAGTCAAGGGTATGCCAGGGGGCATTGTGCCATATTAGAGCCAGCTGATGGTTGGTTGGGTCAGGACATTCAGAATGGATGGCCATGGGCTGGAAGAAGGGCAGGCACATTGCAGTCGCGCGCAGCGGCTGACATCAAGTCGTCTTTCTGATGGGATTTTTGCCATAGACCAAGATGGGGGTGGGTATTCAGCAAGCAGAGCTTGCAATGATGCTCTGGCAAACTGCTGAAAAGCCATCTTTGCGCCTACCGTATGCATGGCATCGGAACTGGCACCAGTTTGTCCGAGGAAAGCCCCCCACATCCTTGACAATCACGGTATGGATGCAATGTGCGATTGTATAACAAAAAAAACCTTTGTGTTTTGGGTCAGGATTTTAAAGAAAGATATTTTTATGGTAATTGTTGCTGGTCTATTTTACTATATATTTATGTAATAAATATATGATGAAATGAATAAAGCTGATGTCTTCTTCCTGTTTGGTTCGTGTTTGTTTTGATAGAAATGGAAAAAAGAAAGTGTTGTGATTTCAGTTTTGCGAAGCCTACACTAGGCATTAAGTAAGATGCTATCTTTTTCCCTCAGGCGAAATCCTCCAAACATCTCTCCAAAATCGGCATGCCGCCAGGTGTAACGGTGGCAGTTTGGTTACTGCCGTCTGTACAGGGCACAGAAAGAGAGACAAATGTACAGTTCCCACTGTACAAGCTAAAGAAGTATTGGCAAAACCAACGCCTCTGGCTCGATGCATGCTTGTGATACATGAAAGTAGCCACTTGGTGGCGGCATTACTCCATGCATATAAAGATCTACATTGTCCATGTCCTTTACCAACAACACAATGCGAAGTCAATTGCTAGTGTAATAATCCGCAGTGCACTATGGTCCTGTTGTCCTATGTTGACAGGGTGACCTGATTTTAAGAAGCAAAAATGTGACAGGTCAGACAAAAAAGTAAGACTAACGTCTTTCCTGTTACTTTTATGTCTGGCATGCCCCGGTTTTTTTTGCATAGCCATGTAACCGCATATATATATTCACATGCATTTACAAGGATTCATAATATAACATTATCCGTAGCACCTCCACTGCCCACCCCGTTCTCACTCTGCCTTCCCTCTGCTGTGAGCACGCAGCGGACTTCCTCCTGTGCTGCCTGAAAGAAGCAGATACATTAAAACACTTTGGGGGCTCCTCTTAAAAAGAAATCAAAGTTTCATTTCTGCTTTGCAGAATGACTTTATCCTTGTCATGGGCGTCTGCAGACATTTTTTCGGGGGTGGAAGAGGTTTGCGGGGTACCCGACTGTTTTTGGCATGGGTCGCGGCCGTACTAGTGCAGGCAGTGTACCACTACGGCGACCATACAATAGTGTTACGCTGCACTGTGAGCCTGCACACCAGGCTGTGCATAAAACCTGGGGGGAGGGGGCAAGCGCCCACCCTTGCTCCCCCGGCGGACGCCCGTGATCCTTGTCACAAAAACCGGGACATTTATTGAAAATTAGGAAAAGCGTTGGGACACTGGGACAGTCCTCTGAAAACCGGGACTGTCCGGAGAAATCCGGAACATCTGGTCACCTTAGATATTGACGTAATTAGTGCTGCGGCAAATCGCTACAGCTGTTATTAATCATTAAAATAAGTAATAAACAAACCATGGATTAGAAAGCGACCCACAGAGATGCGAGGGCTGGCAGTGGCACTTTGTGTGGGTCTTGGCCCCAGTGGCGTAGCGTGGGTTGTCAGCACCCGGGGCAAGGCAAGTAATTTGCGCCCCCTAACCCGTGGATTTTAGCACTCGCGAGTGCGAGCGCGCCCCCCCCAGATGTTGCGCCCGGTGCGGCCGGCCCCCCCTGCACCCCCCACGCTACGCCACTGCTTGGCCCTCCTCCATGATGTGCGGTTCTCTTCCAGTTCTAGAGACAAACAAGGAACTGCCAAGGTCGAGAGGAAAAGGGCCCGGCTATGAAATATATAAAGAAAAGCTGAAGATGCGTAGGTGTGGGCGGTACACGCTTTCCCCTCTTCGCAAGCAGTGCGTAAACAACTTCAAAGAAAGTAGGACGGAAAAACATGCGGAGACTTTACCAGGCAGACATCATTTATGGGGGAAAAACCCTGAACCCTGGCTTTCACTCTCACGCTTGCAGGTCAGAAACAAGCTAAAGGTATATCTCTTCGTGGAGGGCTTTCTCGTGAATTGGTAAGGGCCTTCCCATCTCTACCGGTTCTTGTTCTGTCCCAATACTATATGTGATATTCACCTGTTCTATTCAGATTTGGATAGCTCCAGCCACCATTATTGTGGCATCATAGCACATTCTCTATCTGAGAACCCTTTCATGAAGATCTGGAGAAGCGATCAATTGGACTGGAGAAGCCATTGTCTGTTGTGTTGTGGGTAGGGGGTCAGCAGAATTGGCAGAATTGAACTCGGAATTACATGGAAATTCAGCAAAATTCTGTGAAATACCACCTTGGACAGAGTGGGAATTTGGCGCTATTTTCTTCATGCAAAATTCACCCTCGCGTCAAAAATTGGACGCAAGAGTGCTAGCACTGCCAAATGCACTTCCAGTGCATATCCCTCGGCATCCTTTATGTAAGGGCGCAAGGGGTATTTACTGTAAGTGCATTAGGTATGTAGCACTGTAGTGCATACCCCTTAGTGCTCTGACATAGTCTGCGGTGATTACTGCAGAGTTTGTAAGGGCACCAAGGGCTATGCACTAATGTGCATAGCCCTTGGTGCCCTACCATACTCAAAGTATATAATCTTTATATACTAAAGGGCACAAAGGGGTATGCAGTCAGTGGTTTTTAAACGGGGCCAGAAGAGGGAGCTGTGCCTGTCTGTTTAAAAATCACTGCAGATTAAAGTTTAATTTGCAGTGATTTTCAGACATAGAGGGACTGCTCCCTCTTCCAGCCCTGTTTAAAAACCAAACAGTGCTGATTAATTTTGCAGACGGAATTTGTTAGTAATTACCCTAAATTCTTCCAATAATTCTGGCGGAATGAAAAATTCTGCCCATTCCTAGTTGTAGTTAGTTTTTTGAGTGTGGTTAGTAGAAAGATCGTAAAGTGTTAAGATTTGAAGTACTTGGCATGACTTAGTGTGAAATTAAAGTGAGTTTGATCAAGGAAAATCTCTGTGGTGTTTTTATGTATATTGGTAAGTGCGCAAAAGGACTTTCTGCCTTTCAACCTTTGATCGGCCCCAGAATAGCATGTTTTTATATCAGAATCACAACCCATGTTAGTTTCTCACAATGCATTGGTCTCATGAAGATGTATTGTGTTTGTTTATTTTATCAGCATGTCCCTATGTTTGTGTGGTGTTTGCACAGTTGATTTGGCAACACTTTGTCAGCTATCTGGCCTTGTTGCTGTGTGAAGATGATGGAAACTGAGTACTCTTTAGTGTGCGCTTTCTGAATATGGCCATTTGTAGGTGAAACTGGAATGATTGAGTGTGTTGTTATTCAGGGATATAGCTTGGTCAAAAATATTGAAGGGGGTGTGAGCTTCAGATTTTCTAACAATCATGCTGGCGTATCATGTTAAAACACATTATATGAGGAGCTGGACATGAGGGGCAGTGGAAAGAGGAGGGTGGATTGTTAGGGGTACTTAAAACACAACATTTTTCCAACTAATCAATATTTTCTAAGGCCTTCAAAACAGACACTAGAATGTGTGTGTGTGTGGCTTCATAGTGGGTCTTGTAAAAATCCCAGGTGAAATCTGACAGACACTTCATTATACCCAACTGAAAGGTCTTGTACCCTGATTGAATGATGGGGCCTACGATTGCAAGAATATGATTAGAGAATTGTGCATCAATCAGAAAAGAAGCAAAATCCTCATGAATACTTTTCAAGAGTGCCTATACAAGGTCACAGTACTCCATCCACGATGGCTGAGGCCTATATCAATTTCATTGTCAAGTCCAATACACCGGCTGCTGTATCGTTAGCCCTGATTGTCACTGCCATGAGTCCTAATGGTGACCTGCTGTTAAAAGACATAATTACACATCGGTTGTGGAATAAACACTTTCGACCTCTCAGTAATGATGCTGAATATCAAAAATACAAAAATGTCAAAGATGAATTAGCCATAACTCAGGAAGGAGTTATGTTGCCAGTGTACTGATTCCAGAGAGTCCATGACAAAAAGTGAAGTGGCTCACAAGGACATTGTGGTATTGTTGCCACAAGGAGAGCTCTCTGAGACTGAGTGTGGTTTCCATATTTAGATGAGAGTTGAAAAGGAACTCAAGGCCTGTCACATTTGCCAAAGTTACTCAACATACTCCTAACGTGTCAGAACTCCCTAAACATACCTGGGAAAGAATAGTCATCGATTTATTTGGTCCATTTGATAATGGGCATCATTTAATGGTGATTGTAGAGGAATATTCATGGTTTCCTTTGGGTGAAGATCTCTCATCCATGACTCAAAAATGAGAAATCGAAAAACTTGATGCCATTTCTGCAACATGGGGCCTACCCTCTATTGTGACGTGTGACAATGGTCCACGCTTCAACAGTAAAGAATTTCAAAGTATTTCTGGAGCATTTAACCCCTTCGCTGCCAGGCCTTTTCCCCCTCCTGTGCCAGGCCTTTTTTTGCCTATTTGGGGCAGTTCGCGCTTAGGCCCTCATAACTTTTTGTCCACATAAGCTAACCAAGCCAAATTTGCGTCCTTTTTTTCCAACATCCTAGGGATTCTAAAGGTACCCAGACTTTGTGGGTTCCCCTGAAGGAGGCCAAGAAATTGGCCAAAATACAGTGAAAATTTCGTTTTTTTAAAAAAAATTGGAAAAAGGGGCTGCAGAAGAAGGCTTGTGGTTTTTCCCCTGAAAATGGCATCAACAAAGGGTTTGCGGTGCTAAACTCAGCAGCTTCCCAGCTTTCAGGAACAGGCAGACTTGAATCCGAAAACCCAATTTTTCAACACAATTTTGGCATTTTACTGGGGCATACCCCATTTGTGCAATTTTTTGTGCTTTCAGCCTCCTTCCAGTCAGTGACCGGAATGGTCATGAAACCAATGCTTGATCCCAGAAACCTAAACATTTCTGAAAAGTAGACAAAATTCTGAATTCAGCAAGGGGTCATTTGTGTAGATCCTACAAGGGTTTCCTACAGAAAATAACAGCTGAAAAAGAAAAATATTGAAATTGAGGTGAAAAAAACATCAATTTTTCTCTACTTTTTACTCTGTAACTTTTCCCTGCAATGTCAGATTATCGAAAGCAATATACCGTTTCGTCTGCTGGACTCCTCTGGTTGCGGGGATATATAGGGTTTGTAGGTTCATCAAGAACCCGAGGAACCCAGAGCCAATAAATGAGCTGCACCCTGCAGTGCGTTTTCATTCTATACCGGGTATACAGTAATTCATTTGCTGAAATATAAGGAGTAAAAAATAGCTATCAAGAAAACCTTTGCATTTCCAAAAAGGGCACAAGATAAGGTGTTGAGGAGCAGTGGTTATTTGCACATCTCTGAATTCCGGGGTGACCATAGTAGCACGTGAATTACATGGAATTTCTCAAATAGATGTCTTTTTTACACACACCCCTATATTTGGAAGGAATAAATGTAGAGAAAGACAAGGGGCAATAACACTTGTTTTGCTATTCTATGTTCCCCCAAGTCTCCCGATAAAAATGATACCTCACTTGTTTGGGTAGGCCTAGCGCCCGCGACAGGATATACCCCAAAACACAACGTGGACACATCACAGAAAACAGAGCTGTTTTTAGCAAAGTGACTACCTGTAGATTTTGGCCTCTAGCTCAGCCGCCACCTAGGGAAACCTACCAAACCTGTGCATTTCTGAAAACTAGAGACCTAGGGGAATCCAAGGAGGGGTGACTTGTGTGGCTCGGACCAGGTTCTGTTACCCAGAATCCTTTGCAAACCTCAAAATTTGGCTAAAAAAACACATGTTCCTCACATTTCTGTGGCAGAAAGTTCTGGAATCTGAGAGGAGCGACAAATTTCCTTCCACCCAGCATTCCCCCATGTCTCCCGATAAAAATGATACCTCACTTGTGTGGGTAGGCCTAGCGCCCGCGACAGGATATGCCCCAAAACACAACCTGGACACATCACAGAAAACAGAGCTGTTTTTAGCAAAGTGACTACCTGTAGATTTTGGCCTCTAGCTCAGCCGCCACCTAGGGAAACCTACCAAACCTGTGCATTTCTGAAAACTAGAGACCTAGGGGGATCCAAGGAGGGGTGACTTGCGGGGCTCGGACCAGGTTCTGTTACCCAGAATCCTTTGCAAACCTCAAAATTTGGCTAAAAAAACACATGTCCCTCACATTTCTGTGGCAGAAAGTTCTGGAATCTGAGAGGAGCTACAAATTTCCTTCCACCCAGCGTTCCCCCAAGTCTCCCGATAAAAATGATACCTCACTTGCGTGGGTAGGCCTAGCGCCGGCGACAGGAAACACCCCAAAGCGCAACGTGGACACATCCTAAATTTTGGAAAAAAACAGAGGTGTTTTTTGCGAAGTGCCTACCTGTAGATTTTGGCCTCTAGCTCAGCCGGCACCTAGGGAAACCTACCAAACCTGTGCTTTTCTGAAAACTAGAGACCTAGGGGAATCCAAGGAGGGGTGACTTGCGGGGCTCGGACCAGGTTCTGTTACCCAGAATCCTTTGCAAACCTCAAAATTTGGCTAAAAAAACACATGTCCCTCACATTTCTGTGGCAGAAAGTTCTGGAATCTGAGAGGAGCTACAAATTTCCTTCCACCCAGCGTTCCCCCAAGTCTCCCGATAAAAATGATACCTCACTTGCGTGGGTAGGCCTAGCGCCGGCGACAGGAAACACCCCAAAGCGCAACGTGGACACATCCTAAATTTTGGAAAAAAACAGAGGTGTTTTTTGCGAAGTGCCTACCTGTAGATTTTGGCCTCTAGCTCAGCCGGCACCTAGGGAAACCTACCAAACCTGTGCTTTTCTGAAAACTAGAGACCTAGGGGAATCCAAGGAGGGGTGACTTGCGGGGCTCGGACCAGGTTCTGTTACCCAGAATCCTTTGCAAACCTCAAAATTTGGCTAAAAAAACACATGTCCCTCACATTTCTGTGGCAGAAAGTTCTGGAATCTGAGAGGAGCTACAAATTTCCTTCCACCCAGCGTTCCCCCAAGTCTCCCGATAAAAATGATACCTCACTTGCGTGGGTAGGCCTAGCGCCGGCGACAGGAAACACCCCAAAGCGCAACGTGGACACATCCTAAATTTTTGAAAAAAACAGGTGTTTTTTGCGAAGTGCCTACCTGTAGATTTTGGCCTCTAGCTCAGCTGGCACCTAGGGAAACCTACCAAACCTGTGCATTTCTGAAAACTAGAGACCTAGGGGAATCCAAGGAGGGGTGACTTGCGGGGCTCGGACCAGGTTCTGTTACCCAGAATCCTTTGCAAACCTCAAAATTTGGCTAAAAAAACACATGTCCCTCACATTTCTGTGGCAGAAAGTTCTGGAATCTGAGAGGAGCTACAAATTTCCTTCCACCCAGCGTTCCCCCAAGTCTCCCGATAAAAATTATACCTCACTTGCGTGGGTAGGCCTAGCGCCGGCGACAGGAAACACCCCAAAGCGCAACGTGGACACATCCTAAATTTTGGAAAAAAACAGAGGTGTTTTTTGCGAAGTGCCTACCTGTAGATTTTGGCCTCTAGCTCAGCCGGCACCTAGGGAAACCTACCAAACCTGTGCATTTCTGAAAACTAGAGACCTAGGGGAATCCAAGGAGGGGTGACTTGCGGGGCTCGGACCAGGTTCTGTTACCCAGAATCCTTTGCAAACCTCAAAATTTGGCTAAAAATACACATGTTACTCACATTTCTGTGGCAGAAAGTTCTGGAATCTGAGAGGAGCCACAAATTTCCTTCTACCCAGCGTTCCCCCAAGTCTCCCGATAAAAATGATACCTCACTTGTGTGGGTAGGACTAGCGCCCACGAAAGGAAAGGGCCCAAAACACAACGTGGACACATCACAATTTTTTATAAAAAGCAGTGCCTACCTGTGGATTTTGGCCTGTAGCTCAGCCGACACCTGAGGAAACCTAGCAAACCAGTGCATTTTTGAAAACTAGAAACCCAGGGGAATCGAAGATGGGGTGACTTGCGGGGCTCTGACCAGGTTATGTTACCCAGAATCCTTTGCAAACATCAAAATTTGGCCCAAAAAACACTTTTTCCTCTCATTTCGGTGACAGAAAGTTCTGGAATCTGAGAGGAGCCACAAATTTCCTTCCACCCAGCGTTCCCCTAAGTCTCTCGATAAAAATGGTACATCACTTCTGTGGGTAGGCCTAGCGCCCACAAAAGGAAATGGCCCAAAACATAACGTGGACACAACATATTTTTTCACAGAAAACAGAGGTGTTTTTTGCAAGGTGCCTACCTGTGGTGTTTGGCCTGTAGCTCAGCCGGCCCCAGGGGGGGGGCAGAAATGCCCTAAAATAAATTTGCCCCCCCAACCCCCACCCTCCCCCGCCGGGAGCGACCCTTGCCTACGGGGTCGCTCCCCCTGCGTGACATTGGCACCAAAAAACAAATCCCCGGTGCCTAGTGGTTTCTGCCCCCTTGGGGGCAGATTGACCTAAAATTGGCCAATCTGCCCCCAGGGGGGCAGAAATGGTCTAAATACAATTTGCCCCCCCCAGGGGAGCGACCCTTGCCTGATGGGTCGCTCCCCATCTCTAAAAAAAGAAACAACAAAAAGTAAAAACACAAAAAAAAAATTGCCCTGGCGCCTAGAGTGTTCTGCCCCCCCCCTGGGGGCAGTTCGGCCTAATAATAGGCCGATCTGTCCCCCGGGGGGGCAGAAATGGCCTAAAATAAATTTGCCCCCCCACCCCCCCACCGGGAGCGACCCTTGCCTACGGGGTCGCTCCCCCTGCGTGACATTGGCGCCAAAAAACAAATCCCCGGTGCCTAGTGGTTTCTGCCCCCTTGGGGGCAGATTGACCTAAAATTGGCCAATCTGCCCCCAGGGGGGCAGAAATGGTCTAAATACAATTTGCCCCCCCAGGGGAGCGACCCTTGCCTGATGGGTCGCTCCCCATCTCTAAAAAAAAAAAAAGAAACAACAAAAAAAAAAAACACAAAAAAAAAATTGCCCTGGCGCCTAGAGTGTTCTGCCCCCCCCCCTCCCCCGGGGGCAGTTCGGCCTAATAGTAGGCCGATCTGTCCCCTGGGGGGGCAGAAATGGCCTAAAATAATTTTGCCCCCCAACCCCCACCTCCCCCCCCCCCCCCCCCCCCCCCGGAGCGACCCTTGCCTACGGGGTCGCTCCCCCTGCGTGACATTGGCGCCAAAAAACAAATCCCCGGTGCCTAGTGGTTTCTGCCCCCTTGGGGGCAGATTGACCTAAAATTGGCCAATCTGCCCCCAGGGGGGCAGAAATGGTCTAAATACAATTTGCCCCCCCAGGGGAGCGACCCTTGCCTGATGGGTCGCTCCCCATCTCTAAAAAAAGAAACAACAAATAAAAAAAACACAAAAAAAAAATTGCCCTGGCGCCTAGAATGTTCTGCCCCCCCCCCCGGGGGCAGTTCGGCCTAATAATAGGCCGATCTGTCCCCCGGGGGGGCAGAAATGGCCTAAAATAAATTTGCCCCCCCAACCCCCACCCGGGAGCGACCCTTGCCTACGGGGTCGCTCCCCCTGCGTGACATTGGCGTCAAAAAACAAATCCCCGGTGCCTAGTGGTTTCTGCCCCCTTGGGGGCAGATTGAGCTAAAATTGGCCAATCTGCCCCCAGGGGGGCAGAAATGGTCTAAATACAATTTGCCCCCCCAGGGGAGCGACCCTTGCCTGATGGGTCGCTCCCCATCTCTAAAAAAAGAAACAACAAAAAATAAAAACACAAAAAAAAAATTGCCCTGGCGCCTAGAGTGTTCTGCCCCCCCCCCTGGGGGCAGTTCGGCCTAATAATAGGCCGATCTGTCCCCCGGGGGGGCAGAAATGGCCTAAAATAAATTTGCCCCCCCAACCCCCCACCCCCCCACCGGGAGCGACCCTTGCCTACGGGGTCGCTCCCCCTGCGTGACATTGGCGCCAAAAAACAAATCCCCGGTGCCTAGTGGTTTCTGCCCCCTTGGGGGCAGATTGACCTAAAATTGGCCAATCTGCCCCCAGGGGGGCAGAAATGGTCTAAATACAATTTGCCCCCCCAGGGGAGCGACCCTTGCCTGATGGGTCGCTCCCCATCTCTAAAAAAAAAAAAAAGAAACAACAAAAAAAAAAAACACAAAAAAAAAATTGCCCTGGCGCCTAGAGTGTTCTGCCCCTCCCCCGGGGGCAGTTCGGCCTAATAGTAGGCCGATCTGTCCCCTGGGGGGGCAGAAATGGCCTAAAATAATTTTGCCCCCCAACCCCCACCTCCCCCCCCCCCCCCCCCCCCCGGAGCGACCCTTGCCTATGGGGTCGCTCCCCCTGCGTGACATTGGCGCCAAAAAACAAATCCCCGGTGCCTAGTGGTTTCTGCCCCCTTGGGGGCAGATTGACCTAAAATTGGCCAATCTGCCCCCAGGGGGGCAGAAATGGTCTAAATACAATTTGCCCCCCCAGGGGAGCGACCCTTGCCTGATGGGTCGCTCCCCATCTCTAAAAAAAGAAACAACAAAAAAAAAAAACACAAAAAAAAAATTGCCCTGGCGCCTAGAATGTTCTGCCCCCCCCCCCGGGGGCAGTTCGGCCTAATAATAGGCCGATCTGTCCCCCGGGGGGGCAGAAATGGCCTAAAATAAATTTGCCCCCCCAACCCCCACCCGGGAGCGACCCTTGCCTACGGGGTCGCTCCCCCTGCGTGACATTGGCGTCAAAAAACAAATCCCCGGTGCCTAGTGGTTTCTGCCCCCTTGGGGGCAGATTGAGCTAAAATTGGCCAATCGGCCCCCAGGGGGGCAGAAATGGTCTAAATACAATTTGCCCCCCCAGGGGAGCGACCCTTGCCTGATGGGTCGCTCCCCATCTCTAAAAAAAGAAACAACAAAAAAAAAAAAACACAAAAAAAAAATTGCCCTGGCGCCTAGAGTGTTCTGCCCCCCCCCCCCCCCGGGGGCAGTTCGGCCTAATAATAGGCCGATCTGTCCCCCGGGGGGGCAGAAATGGCCTAAAATAAATTTGTCCCCCCACCCCCCCCCCGCCCCGGGAGCGACCCTTGCCTACGGGGTCGCTCCCCCTGCGTGACATTGGCGCCAAAAAACAAATCCCCGGTGCCTAGTGGTTTCTGCCCCCTTGGGGGCAGATTGACCTAAAATCGGCCAATCTGCCCCCAGGGGGGCAGAAATGCTCTAAATACAATTTGCCCCCCAGGGGAGCGACCCTTGCCTGATGGGTCGCTCCCCATCTCTAAAAGAAAAAGAAAGAACAAAAAAAAAAAACACAAAAAAAAAATTTGCCCTGGCGCCTAGAGGTTTCTTCCCCCCCCTGGGGGCAGATCGGCCTAATAATAGGCCGATCTGCCCCCAGGGGGGGCAGAAATGGCCTCAAATAAATTGCCCTCCCTCCCAGGGAGCGACCCTTGCCTAAGGGGTCGCTCCCTTTGCGTGAAATTCACGCAAAGAAAAAACTCCCTGGTGTCTAGTGGTTTCTACCCCCCTTGGGGGCAGATTGGCCTCATCAAAATAGGCCAATCTGCCCCCAAGGGGGGCAGAAATGGGCAAAATATAATTTTCCCCCAAGGGGAGCGACCCTTGCCTAAGGGGTCGCTCCCCACCAAAAAAAAAAAAAAATGAAACCAAAAAATAAAAAATGGTCCCTGGTGCCTAGAGGTTTCTGCCCCCCCTGGGGGCAGATCGGCCTAATAGTAGGCCGATCTGCCCCCAGGGGGGGCAGAAAAGGCCTTCCCGAAAATATGCCCCCCCTGGGAGCGACCCTTGCCCAAGGGGTCGCTCCCTTTTGTCAATAACAATAAAAAAATAAAAAAATCCCTGGTGTCTAGTGGTTTCTACCCCCCTTGGGGGCAGATTGGCCTCATCAAAATAGGCCAATCTGCCCCCAAGGGGGGCAGAAATGGCCAAAATATAATTTTCCCCCAAGGGGAGTGACCCTTGCCTAAGGGGTCGCTCCCCACCTCAATAAAAAAAAATGAAACAAAAAAAAAAAAATGGTCCCTGGTGCCCGGGGGGGCAGAAAAGGCCTTTTCAAAAAAATGCCCCCCCTGGGAGCGACCCTTGCCCAAGGGGTCGCTCCCTTTTGTCAATTTCAATTTCAAAAAAAAAAATCCCTGGTGTCTAGTGGGGTTTCAAAAGCCGGATTGCAAGCAATCCGGCTTTTGAAACCCTCGGAGGGACTTCAAACGGAAGGAAATACTTTTCCTTCCCTTTGAAGCCCCTCCGGGCCTCCCAAGTGATTGAAAAAGAAATGCTTTTGCATTTCTTTTTCAATCGCGCTGGAAGCAGAGCTTCCAGCGCGACGAGGGAGGCCCCTGTGACACATCAGCGCGCGCGCGCTGACGTCACAGGGGGGGGGGTAGGGGGGGTCAGGGGTGGAAGGGGAAGGTCTTCCCCTTCCATCCCCGACTTGGGGGGGGGAAGGGGGGTGCACGGGGGGCGCGCTAGCGCGCCCCCAAGTTCCCCTGTGCCATGGACGAGATGATCTCGTCCAAGGCACAGGGGAACTGTAGCCTTGGACGAGATCATCTCGTCCATGGCACAGAAGCGGTTAAACATAAAGCATCAAAAGATTACTCCTTTATGTCCACAGGCCAATGGATGTGTTGAGCATTTTGTGAGCACACTAAAAAAAAAAGCAGTACAGAGTGCAACTCTTGAGAAGCTCAGTTGGAAAACAGTATTGAAATCTACTTTACAAGCTTATCGTTTGACATCCCACTCGACCACAGGTGAAAGTCCTGCGACTTTGATGTTCGTGAGAGCAATGACAACCAAGTTACCTCAATGGACCATCGAAAGAAATAAAAGTGAAAACATGATTCGCACAAAGGATTTGGTTCACAAACAGAAAATGAAAGGTTATGCACATAAGAGGCGATATGCAAAAGACCTCTCATTCAGAATAGGAGATTTGGTGATCGCTCGATGCAAAAGAAATTCTGATGCTTCTGACAATGCTGAAACTTTCCACTTAGTGTCTACCAAAGGACACATGGTGACTGCCCAGCACCATGGGAAGTCTGTTGCTAGAGACTCTTCTCAATTCAGACCTGTGTTTCATCGGTCTTCAACTCAAGATGGTGAAAGAAGTACTGATTCTGAAAACTCTATGACTGTTGTTGATTGCTTACCATCATTAGCAATCGCCAACATTGAAGATGAAAGTTTAGAGCTGCCAGTAACCAGATCATGTTGATTGATCAAAGCGCCAAGATGATTAATTGTAGAGAGATAGGTGTTGCTTCTATATATAAATATTTGTGTAAGTCCAGTGATTTTCTAAAAATCTTAATTTTTCATTTAACAGAAGGGGATATGTAGTGTCTTGCATGATTTAGAACAAGACCTATCTGGCTCCCCGCGGACTCCGTATCAGTGTGAAGTAATGACTAGAATAGAATGTAATTTAAGCTTGGTTTAGAATGTTGGAGTTCACAGGTACACACAGAGGAATAAAGACATGTGATTTACGGCGCCATGTGTGGCCCTGTCATTGGAGGGTACCTAGGCTGGGTACACTCCTGAAAGATGGGTCCATTGTACTTCTGAGTTCTGAAACATGCCCAAGAGACAGCAAACCAATGCCCTTGTCTCTCTCAGCCCTCCAGTCTCGTCTACCTGTGAATTTCCATTGTCTCTTCACATCATCAGTTAAAACACTAGCACAAAACAAATGTTGTTGGTTCATATAATTAGCCTTTGTAATCCGCTTCCATTTATTAATTGATCAGTAACTTCCATCCAACCAGGAAAACAGCCTGTATAGTGACAAACTGCTGAGTGGCACAGAGACACTCAGGGCTGCGTGCTGCAGTGCCCTACATGGGGGTACTGCTTGGGTGCTTACACACTGCTGATTGGCACAGAGGCACTCGGTGCTGCGTGCTGCAGTGCCTCACACGTGGGTACAGCTTTGTGCTCACACAGGGGTACAGCGTGTGTGCCTACACACTGCTGACTGGCACAGAGGCACTCAATGCTGCGTGCGCCACACATGGGTACAGCTTATGTGCTTACATACTGTTACCAGTGGCATAAGAAAGGCCCCCACAGCCCCTGCGGTGTGGTGGAGGGCCCAGAGGGCTCCATCAGCACAGTGCACGGGTGGCAGGCCCCTGACTGGGTCCAGGGGGAAGGGGTAGCCCCTACAGGTACGTTGGAGGGGGGCCTCGTTAAGTTTTGTTACGCCTTAACTGGCACAGAGGCACTCCATGCTACAGAACACCACTCATGGGTACAGCTTGTGTCCTTACACACTGTTAACAGTGTCATAACAAAGGCCCGCGAAGCGGTGCAGGGGGGCCAGAGGGCTTCATCAGCACAGTGTACGGGCAGCAGGCCCCTGACTGAATCTGGGTGGAGGAGGGCCCCCTACAAGTACTTTGCAGGGGGCTTCCTTACGTTTTGTTACGCCACTGACTGTTAACAAATGGCACCGAGGTACTCAGTTCTGCTGTGCCCCATACAGTGGTACAGCCTGCTTGCTCACACACTACTGACTGTCACAGAGGCACTCAGTGCTGCACGCTGCGGTTGCCCATGACTGCTCGGTGGATGGCCCTACGCCTCAGTCCAGCCATGTGTCCACTTGCAAGAAAGTTTAACAAGGAACTGATCGGCTGTGAACTTTACTGTCAACACGTCACAAGTCTCACAACTGCAACATATTGTAGGTTTTTGTCATTAGAACAGAGATCAACTAGAGAGTAAAGCACCACATCAGATGATGTATGTTACACGTTACTCTTTTTTTTTATACATTTAGAAGCAAAGTCAAAACCCATTTTGAAGTCAAAATATATTTTTGCCCTATTACAGCAAGTGCACATCAACCACTCTCCACCGCCTGCCACCACCAACTTTTTAACCATGAAAATACACAGATAATCGGGAACATCTGCAAGTCTAGTAATAATAACTCTGAAAAAACAAAGTTTTCTAAATCTAGAGGGGCAGGTCCTTTAACCAAGATGGCTGCCACTCAATGTTGCAAAGAAAAGAGCAGGCCAGCAAATCAACTCTTTCTGAGTGTAATGAATGCAATGATTAGAAATGCAACCCTTTGGGCAACTATATGCAAAGTTATAGATGGCCTCTGCTCCAACCGGAGAGCTCTGAACCTCGCAAGTACTACAGGCCCACAGGGATTGGACAGTAAATATCCACGGAAGATTGAGGAAGTGATCTCAGTATCAGCGCACAAGTTTCCTATTGGACAGCCTTGGACGCTACAAATACAGCATGTCTGGTCTACAGGGATACTAAATATTGGAGAGAAGAGGGGCACATGCATTTATTTTTGTTTTGGACAGCTCTGAGACCTGAAAGTACAGCATGCTTGACGTAGAGATTAGGCGTTGGGGGGCCTACCCACACAAGTAAATCTACACATGTAGATTTACTTGTAAGCAAACTCACTACTGCACCTAGTAGTAATTTTACACTTTTTTCTGCTAGTCACCATTTCCAATATATACATTTACTACTAGGTGCCAACTTGAAGGTCTCTACCCCCCTCAAAACTGGAAACAGAGCCTGATAGAACAGGATTTGTGAATGTATATTTACTACTAATACTGATACTTTTTTTTTATACATATACACAAACGTGCCGGTCTCTGCCACCGGGGCAGAGATCTGCCTATGTAAAATTTATGAAAAAATAATACATTTGAGTAATTATAAAAATAAAATAGAAATATTTTAATGTAGAATAAACATGTACCTTAACGTAAAGTAATTTTCATAAACCTACAACTAAAAATAGAAAGTTACAGCACATTAAATCATCAAATTAAGAACTTAATAATAAATATAATATATTTAATTTAAAAATATTATTTAAAATATTTTTTAAATGTCACCTTCCCTTTTCGATAATTATTTAATTAATTTTGTTTCGCTTATTTGTTACATTTTAATTGATTCGAATTTATTAATTTTAAATGTTTTACTCAATTACTTTTAAACAAAATGAAATATTCATTTATTTAAACTGAAAAAATATATTTTTTAATTCAATCGAATTGTTAACACTTAATGCCTCTAGTACCTGTGAGTAGCCGTATGTGTTGCTAGTGTGGTACTGCTAAACGTACTACATACTGCAGTCTGTGACCAGGCCCCAGTGTATCCGAGGGGAGAGGGGCGAAGTGCCCCGAGGTACACACATACATTTCACCAGCCAGAAACCATAATGCATTCACAAGGATGGCAGGCACTCAGCCACCTGCACCAGTAGCCAGCGTCTCCGGGTAATGATTACCGCCGGCAGAGGCAGACGAGCGTCTCCGGGTAATGATTACCGCCGGCAGAGGCAGACGAGCGATGCAATTGTCTGCATTTAAATGAAACGATTGAGGGGAAAATGCAATCGGCTCGCATGCGGGTCTCGCCCCGAAGACCCACACAAAACCCCAAAACTGCTTCCCCTCTTTAGGAGAGATGAAATTGCCAGGTTTCAGAATTATTCATACATGAAAGAAGCAGGTGGCATGGTAGATGCCAGACAGGTTGAGTGTGGGGGCAGGAGCTGAGTACCGAGCTGTGTGACGGAAGAGCAGTGTCGGGTGAGTGACGTGGGAGCAGATTAATGTGCTGTTCAGAAAGTAGTGCTGTGATGAGCTGGGTGCTGTAGTGCCTCGTTGAGCTGTGTAAGGCCAACTATTCCACAGCTGGGTGTGCTAGTGGCATAATGGGCTGCAGGTCACTAGCAGCCATCTGCTGATGGACTATATGTGGGAGCAAGTCCAAATGAGCTGTGTAGGGGCTTCTGTCTTTTAATGGGTTGTCCTGGCGAGCTGTGTGCGGGAGTGAAAGCCTCATGAAGCAGAGCTGTCCTGTGACTCTGCACTAGAGAGAAAACCTGGTGAGCTGTGTGAATGCAGCACTGCTCTGGTCAGATCTGTGTGGGAACAACAGTGCTCCAGTGAGCTGTGCGGCGGAGTGATAGCCTGATGAACTGCGTTTGAAAGAGGCTGCCAGGTGAGTTGCATGAATGCAGCACGGTCCTTGTGAGCTGTGTGCTGGAGCGATTACCCGATGAGCGGCAAGAAAGCACGCCTGTCCTGGTGCGCTGTGTGCTGGAGCGATAACCCGATGAGCTGCAGGAAAGCAGGCCTGTCCTGGTGCGCTGTGTGCTGGAGCGATAATCTGTGTGCTGCAGGAAAGCAGGCCTGTCCTGGTGAGCTGTGTGCTGGAGTGATAACCAGATGAGCTGCAGGAAAGCAGGCCTGTCCTGGTGCGCTGTGTGCTGGAGCGATAATCTGTGTGCTGCAGGAAAGCAGGCCTGTCCTGGTGAGCTGTGTGCTGGAGTGATAACCCAATGAGCTGCAGGAAAGCAGGCCTGTCCTGGTGAGCTGTGTGCTGGAGCAATAACCCAATGAGCTGCAGGAAAGCAGGCGTGAGCTGTGTGATGGAGCAATAACCCGATGAGCTGCAGGAAAGCAGGCCTGTCCGGGTGAGCTGCGTGCTGGAGCGATAAGCCGATGAGCTGCAGGAAAGCAGCACGGTCCTTGTGAGCTGTGTGCTGGAGCGATAACCCAATGAGCTGCAAGAAAGCAGGCCTGTCCTGGTGAGCTGCGTGCTGGAGCGATAACCCGATGAGCTGCAGGAAAGCAGGCCTGTCCTGGTGAGCTGTATGCTGGAGCGATAACCCAATGCGCTGCAGGAAAGCAGGCCTGTCCTGGTGAGCTGTGTGCTGGAGCGATAACCTGACGAACTGCAGGAAAGCAGGCCTGTCCGGGTGAGCTGCGTGCTGGAGCGATAACCCGATAAGCTGCAGGAAAGCTGGCCTGTCCGGGTGAGCTGCGTGCTGGAGCGATAACCCGATGAGCTGCAGGAAAGCTGGCCTGTCCTGGTGAGCTGTGTGCTGGAGCGATAACCTGTGTGCTGGAGCGATAACCCGATGAGCTGCAGGAAAGCAGGCCTGTCCTGGTGAGCTGTGTGCTGGAGCGATAACCCGATGAGCTGCAGGAAAGCAGGCCTGTCCTGGTGAGCTGCGTGCTGGAGCGATAACCCAATGCGCTGCAGGAAAGCAGGCCTGTCCTGGTGAGCTGTGTGCTGGAGCAATAACCCGACGAGCTGCAGAAAAGCAGGCCTGTCCGGGTGAGCTGCGTGCTGGAGCGATAACCCGATGAGCTGCAGGAAAGCAGGCCTGTCCTGGTGAGCTGTGTGCTGGAGCGATAACCCGATGAGCTGCAGGAAAGCAGGCCTGTCCTGGTGAGCTGCGTGCTGGAGCGGTAACCCGATGAGCTGCAAGCAAGCAGGCCTGTTCTGGTGAGCTGTGTAACCCGATGAGCTGCAGGCAAGCAGGCCTGTCCGGGTGAGCTGCGTGCTGGAGCGATAACCTGATGAGCTGCAGGAAAGCAGGCCTGTCCTGGTGAGCTGTGTAGGAAAGAGAGCCGGACAAGCTCCGTGAAGGCAGCACTGTCCTTGTAAGTGGCTGTGACCGGGTGGCCCCGATCTCCGTATCGGATCGAGAAGCCTCCCCCATGCCGGAGGAGGCCGGAACATCACTTCCGCGTTCCCACGTCGCCTTGGGAACGCGTTCACAGCGAGGCACGCATCGGGAGGTTGCCGGGGCAACCTCCTATGACGAAGACAGTTCGGATTGGCCAGGAGGAGAGGAAGGAGGCCAAAAGGGGCGGAATTCGAGAGAGAAGGGGGAGGAAGGAATGCGAGGTGGCGGCGGCGGCGAGGAGAAACAGAGAGACGGAGAAAACTATCGGAGAGGAGAAAAGCCCCAAGAAACCCAGGACGAGGACAGCGGACCTCGGAGGAGCAGATCCGGTCTTGAAGACGGGAAGCCTGGACCGATCGGCAACCATACCGGAGACCGGCGCGAGGAACTCCCCAGAGCCAGCCACGACCCCGGAGGGTCGTGGCTCTGGAAGGTACGGTCCTTGTGGGCAAAAGGAGGGGCACTTTAATAGAAGAGAGCTGGGGAAGGGAGGGAGGAAGGGTGAGGGGAGGACAGGGAGGGAACTAAGGGACACCTGAAGAGCACGTGGAAACCACAAAACTCCACTGCGCACGAGTGAACAAGATAATAAGCACTTACCTTCAAATCCTCACGGACACAGAATCACCCCCCCCCCCAGTATCCCATTCCCCAGTAGTTAGACTAAGAAAGGACGTGAATGCATGTGGTCATCCCACTTACAGAAGATATTTGTTCCTTTTCCCTTTATGGTTGACGGTGGGATCCTACGAGGACGACCACACACAGTGCCAAAGGAGAAGAAGAAGAGGGACATACCACTAGAGGGGAGAAACGCATCACCCAAAGGAGGAACAGAACTTAAACCATCTAACTGAAATATCCATAGTAACTTTTTTCAAAAACCAATAAAAACACTTACCTTAAAACCAAACATACCTCTCCCGAGCATCTATACTGTGGGGACTGTTACAGTGGTGTCAGAAGTGGGATAGAATTACCTACCCTGCCTTAACAGTCCAAACAGTATACACAATGAGTAAAAATCCGTCATTAGAGCCCATGGTCAAGCAATTAGCAGAAGGGCAAAGACACTTACAACTGGTATGGGAAGCCCAACAGCGAGAAGCCAAAGAGGATCGAGAAGCCCTACAATCTGCTTTAAAGAGTCAGGCAACCATACTTGCGAATAATCAGCTAGTACATGAAACGGCGATGAAAAAGCTCACGGAGACTATTGCCGCTAGCAAAGTGCACCCAAATGTTCCCAGTTCGGTGCTACAGAAGTATCAAGAGGGAGAGGACCCAGAATCCTTCTTTACAAACTTTGAAAGAGTGGCATCCTCTGCCCTGTGGCCGGAAGATAAATGGGGACAGTATGTCGCCCCCTTGTTGACCGGTCTCCTACAATCAGCATACCAAGCTGCGAATCCAGGAGGTCTCACACCTTATAGGGATATAAAAACCAGCATACTCGAAAGGGTAGGACACGATACCGAGTACTACCGGGTTAGATTTCGTAAAGTTAAATGGGGCACCAACGAAGATCCCCGGACCTTTTATTTTCGGGTCAAAGACTTAGCACTGAAGTGGCTAGGCCATATTGGGAGTAGCCGAGAGGAGGTTATCACGACTATTATATTAGAACAATATCTTGAAGGACTACCACCGTCCACAAAACACTGGATCAGGCAACACCCAAAAGTAGATACTGAGACAGCTATCGATTTAGCTTGCGCTTTTCATCGTTCTACAGATATCAGGAACCTCCCAACTCGGTCCACCCTTAAACCGGTCATATCGAATCCAAAGACCTTTGCGAAAAACCCACACGATCAGCTAGCCACTCGTAGATTTCCTGAAGCACCACCTACAACGGGACCCCAATGTTATAATTGTGGTGAATGGGGACACATTGCACGTATGTGTCCCCAGAAACAAGAAACTGGGGAACCAATGGAAATAGGAATGACAAGACGTAGGGTACTGTGTACAGGAAGAGGGGCACTGAAGTTCAAGACAATGATAACAGTTAATGAGAAGAATGTGTATACCCTTGTGGATTCAGGCTGTAGCCAATCGGTAATTAGAAAAGAACTGGTCGACGATGACACAGAAGTGAAACGATGGGTGTCTATCTGCTGTATACACGGGGATAAGGCCCAATATCCCCTAAAAGTACTCCAGATCGGGTGGGGTCCTTATCGAGATTTCCTGCAGGTGGGAATAATGCAACAATTAATCGAGGAGTGTATCATTGGAACGGACTACATACACTTCCAAGAGTTGTTAGACCACGTCAGAGATAACAAGGTATCCCAGGACTGGTGGATAGAGGCCCCTTTTTCAGATAGTAACATTGAATGTTCAGTAGACCGCAGAAAGTTATCCAGAAGAGAAAAACGACAAGAGAGAGAGCAATACCGGAAGGTATCAGGTGCCAAGCCCATCGAAGAGATAGTGGCAGAACTACATGAGGCTCCTAGTAGCTTTTGCCAACAACAAAGAGAGGACCCCTCCCTTACCCATGCTTGGAGGTCGGCGGTGACAGAAGAGAGTGAGGAGGTGGGTCCCTATTTTTTTATACAGAAAAACCTGTTATATCGGGTGACTACCACCAGGTCGGGAGTACGTAAACACCAACTTCTAGTACCTACAGCCTATAGAGAACATGTTCTCACCTTAGCTCATAATCAACCAGGGGGGGGACACTTCGGGAGAGAAAAAACCGAAGAGTATTTGCTCAGGCGGTTTTATTGGCCGGGAATATACGCACACATACGAAGATATTGCACACAATGTCCACGATGTCAGTTAACCGAACCTGGAAGGCCTAAGAAGGCACCTCTTATGCCCCTTCCGATTATCGATGTCCCTTTTAAAAGAATAGGAATGGACTTAATCGGACCCTTGATTCCTTCCTCAAAGGGACACACCTATATTCTAGTTATTGTGGACTACGCCACCAGATACCCCGAGGCCATTCCCCTCACCAGCATGACTACCAAAACAGTTGCACAGGCTATGATTAATGTTTTCGCTCGTCTTGGGTTTCCCCACGAGATTCTTACAGACCAGGGTACCCCTTTTATGTCCACCTTAATGAAACAGGTCTGCAAAACGTTAGGTATTGCTCAGATAAGAACCTCCGCTTACCATCCTCAAACGGATGGACTGGTCGAACGGTATAACCGAACTATTAAAACGCTACTCAGGAAGATTATCCATGAAACCGGGAAAGACTGGGATCAAAAGTTGCCGTTAGTATTATACGCAATACGAACCCATGAACAAGCATCCACCGGTCATAGCCCGTTTGAATTGGTGTTTGGACGCCAACCTAGGTCCCTGTTAGACATGGCTGTGGAAACCTGGGAGGCAGAGGCGGAGGAAGGGGGGACTCCTTTGCTAGAATATGCCCAAAAGTTAAGAACACACCTACACAGATTATGGACTGAAGTACATGAAAACATGGAACAGGCACAACAAACCCAAAAGTCCCACTATGACAGGGGAAGTAAATTACGGGTATTTCAACCTGAGGATCAAGTCTTACTAATGAGACCCACCTCTGAACACAAACTCCTGGCAAAATGGCAAGGTCCCTATCGGATAGTCAAAGCAATTTCCCCCGTCACCTACCTGGTTGAAATATCATCCCGTCCACAGAAAACCCAAATATATCATGTGAACATACTTAAAAAATGGGAGGCACCCGAACAACCAAACCATAACGTAGGAATGGGCCAGTTTCTATGCACCAACAAGACACTAGACATTGAATTCTGCCCTACCACACCAGCCCCGAAAGATGATCTACCCTCAATTGACGAAACTTTAACTGAGGATAAACAACGGCAAGCACATAAAGGTATTAAAACAATGGCAAAGATTGTTTTCAGAAAAACCAGGCAAAACTTTCCTGATACACCATAACATCCGAACCAACCCCAATACTATCACTAGAGTAAGACCATATCGTATTCCCGAAGCCCGAAAACAAATAATCGAGGAAGAAATCAAAAAATGTTATCCTTAGGAGTAATAGAACCATCCACCAGTCCCTGGTGTTCACCGGTAGTCCTAGTACCCAAACCTGACGGTACTGTCAGGTTTTGCATAGATTTTCGCAAACTTAACTCAAATTCTCTGTTCGACACCTATCCCATTCCCAGGGTAGATGACGTTCTTGAAAAACTAGGGAAAGCAAAATACATGTCCACAATTGACTTAACAAAAGGGTATTGGCAGATTCCCCTAGCTACCCAAGATAAAGAAAAAACGGCATTTTCCACCCAGTCCGGGTTGTATCAATTCACCGTATTGCCATTTGGGCTTCACGGAGCACCAGCAACCTTTCAAAGACTCATGGATAGGATTTTAAAACCCTATCCTACATTCTCGGCTGCATACCTAGATGATGTGGTGATTTTCAGTGAGACCTGGGAAGACCATCTAGTACATCTACAGCACATATTCCAGACTCTCACGACAGCCGGCTTAACTGCCAATCCAAAGAAATGTATTATAGGGAAAACCGACATCTCTTATCTAGGGTATCGCATAAAACAAGGTACCCTAAAACCACAAACGCGGAAGGTTGATGCCATTTTACATGCACCTCTTCCCCACACTAAAAAGGAGTTGCGCTCATTTTTAGGGCTAGTCGGCTATTATCGGCGGTTCATTCCCCATTACTCCACCTGCGCAGCCCCTCTTACGGATCTCCTTATGAAACACCATCCCAATCGGCTTTTACCTTTTTCTGAATCACAGAACGCAAGTTTTGAACGGTTGAGAGCCTCATTAACCTCCGGCCCCATCCTCCACTGTCCTGATTTCTACAAACCTTTCCACCTTTATACGGACGCCTCGGATGTTGGGCTTGGGGGGGTTCTGACTCAACCGGATAGCGAGGGGCTGGACCATCCCATTGTCTACATCAGTAGAAAGTTGTTTCCGAGAGAACGTAGCTATCCCATCATCGAGAGAGAGTGCCTGGCCATCAAGTGGGCCGTGGACTGTTTACAATACTATCTACTGGGTCGGCCTTTTATACTATTCACAGATCACGCTCCCCTCACTTGGCTAGCTGCCCATAAGGATTCGAATTCTAGGATACTCAGATGGTTCCTTGAACTTCAGCCATTCTCCTTCCAGGTTCACCATGTTCCGGGATCCCAGCAGGCCCCCGCGGATTATCTGTCTCGGTTTCCCCTGTCGTCTACTGTCCTGGAACAGGACAGTTCTTGGGGAAGGGTGTGTGACCGGGTGGCCCCGATCTCCGTATCGGATCGAGAAGCCTCCCCCATGCCGGAGGAGGCCGGAACATCACTTCCGCGTTCCCACGTCGCCTTGGGAACGCGTTCACAGCGAGGCACGCATCGGGAGGTTGCCGGGGCAACCTCCTATGACGAAGACAGTTCGGATTGGCCAGGAGGAGAGGAAGGAGGTCAAAAGGGGCGGAATTCGAGAGAGAAGGGGGAGGAAGGAATGCGAGGTGGCGGCGGCGGCGAGGAGAAACAGAGAGACGGAGAAAACTATCGGAGAGGAGAAAAGCCCCAAGAAACCCAGGACGAGGACAGCGGACCTCGGAGGAGCAGATCCGGACTTGAAGACGGGAAGCCTGGACCGATCGGCAACCATACCGGAGACCGACGCGAGGAACTCCCCAGAGCCAGCCACGACCCCGGAGGGTCGTGGCTCTGGAAGGTACGGTCCTTGTGGGCAAAAGGAGGGGCACTTTAATAGAAGAGAGCTGGGGAAGGGAGGGAGGAAGGGTGAGGGGAGGACAGGGAGGGAACTAAGGGACACCTGAAGAGCACGTGGAAACCACAAAACTCCACTGCGCACGAGTGAACAAGATAATAAGCACTTACCTTCAAATCCTCACGGACACAGAATCACCCCCCCCCAGTATCCCATTCCCCAGTAGTTAGACTAAGAAAGGACGTGAATGCATGTGGTCATCCCACTTACAGAAGATATTTGTTCCTTTTCCCTTTATGGTTGACGGTGGGATCCTACGAGGACGACCACACACAGTGCCAAAGGAGAAGAAGAAGAGGGACATACCACTAGAGGGGAGAAACGCATCACCCAAAGGAGGAACAGAACTTAAACCATCTAACTGAAATATCCATAGTAACTTTTTTCAATAACCAATAAAAACACTTACCTTAAAACCAAACATACCTCTCCCGAGCATCTATACTGTGGGGACTGTTACAGTGGCACAGCCAGGACCGGCTTTAGCGCTGGTGGCGTCCTGTGCGACAGTCTTTTTTGGCGCCCCCCCACCCCAAGACCACCTTTTCAAATTCACTCACTACCACCTGGCAAATGTGCCCCCCATTTCTCCAAAGCCCCCTTTCACATACATTTCATTTGTTTTAAAGCGCTTGTAAATGCTGACTTTACTAGTCCACTCAGCTATCCACATAAAATATAGTTCTGATCTTTGCAACAGGCATATTATCTGTCTACGCTACTTTATGGCGAGTCAAAGCTGCCTCTAGACAAAACTCCCATCTCTCGCCCTAGCAAGAACGTTAATCTTGACGTTTTAAATATTTCCTGAAGGCTGGACACACAAGAAACTTTTCAGCAGCTGCTTTTAAATCGCAAGTTTCATCGTTATTGTTAAACACAGTGCCCCCCCCCCCCCGAGGTCAGCGCCCCCCGGTCCAGGCTAAGACCCGGTGCGACTGCACCGATCGCACCGTCCTAAAGCCGGCCCTGCAGGTCTGTGTGCACACAATATTACCCTGATAAACTGTGTACTGGAGTAACAGTGTCCACGTCAGAGATTATTGGTCCCACACACAGACTGTTTGAATGGGGGGACTTGAGAGGAAGTGTTCAAACTGCTCAAAACTTTCCCACCACCCGATGTGAGCATAATTACAACGCTGCAGTAATCATCTTTAATGCTCATTTTGACCCACAACTGAGAGGTCCAAGCTCCACCAGGCACGACAAGGTAAGGGTGAATCCTCTGACTGGTTTTTATGAAGAGATGTGTGAGTAAGCTAGCACCTGCACCAATGATGACCCAGCGTAAGACGTCAGAGCCTAGGTAAGTCCAGGGTGTAGATCTACAGAGTCACAGAGCTTCGGGCAGTGGTATAAATAAAGGCCGCAGGGACCAGTTGTGGTCTTGTTCCAACAGTATAGCACCAGCTGTGTCCTGAGTCCTTGTGTGTGCCTGTGACTCCAGGCCTCCTCACACCAGTGTCAACATTGGCGTTGGGGACTGGCAGACCCTGCTTCTCCACAACCCACGCACAACCCTGCCACTGGTACCATACGTCAGTCGAAGAGCAGCATTCTACACCTGCTCCCAGTAAGGTAGGCCGCCGACTGGGTCATATCGCTACCTCAGCTGACAAACCACTCACCAGCACAACCGCGCCAGCAAGAATGCGCACCAGCTCAGATTGCTGGTGTGGTGCTGCAGCATGTCGGCATGCAGTGGGAGGGGCTGGTGTCGGCATGGAGAGCCGCAGAGGACCAGCAAGCAAGTGTAACACCGTTGTGGTCTCAACATCTATCGAGGTGGCCATTTGTAGCGAAGCACATGAGGCGGGGGTCTGAATCTCATACTCCGCTGCCCCTAATAGTGGCCTGCTGTCACCTCAGACCCAACAAGGTGAAGAAGGAACCAGTTATTACACATGCCCTGGGGCAAAGAAACCAGAAGCGAAGAAAGATCATTAAGTAAAGACCCACGGGGAAACACCAGCCCAACAATAACAGCAAAGAAAATAAAGACAGAGTCAGAAGAAAGCCACAAGACAGAATAAAGAGAATCAGATCAATATGCAGATCAACAGACTAGGAACATGGCAGATGACCAATAAGAAAGAGAAAATAACACAGATAACCCCACGAAGAGATCGAAAACACTCCAGGCGGTACATCAAGACATTCATCAATGATCGCCCTTCCACACTTCTGGACTGAACTGAGAGACAGCCACTTCAGCAGCCTCGTGAAACACATGGTTGGACTGATTAAACAATTACTTCCAAACTACCAATAAAACTGATGGCACTGTGGAGCCATCATTACTGCTTCACCTCTGTAGCAGCCCTCAGTGCCCAGTTTGGCACACAACTAAACCCCGACTACAAGAGGTTCAAACTCCAACAAGCCAGAGAGCGTACAGGTGAAATAACTGTGCAGATGCATGAGTGAGCTAGCCAGCCTCTACGATGACCCAGCAAACGTCTGAGGACAGATGATTCAAGACTGTAGAGTCACAGTGCTATAAGAGATAATTCTACGAGAAACAGAGATGAAACTGGATGCCGCTCTCATACTAACCAAGACCCATGAACTCTTAAATCTCCTGGCGGAGCAAATGGAAACAGCCCTGTCGACGGTATCAAGTAAATTGGACCCAGAAATTACCCCACAGATAGAGGAAGAAACTGTTGCAGCAATGTGAAGGAGAGTTCCATCAAGTCCAAGCCTCGTCAACCCAAAGCCAGGTCCCTAGCGAGGCTGAAGGACCCACCCCGATCATCACAGCAGGCTAGTGCACACCACCACCAATGAAAGACTGTACAGATTTCTGTGCATTGATAGATGGAAGGCATATACTTGTCATCAATCGTAGCACTAAATTTCACTACGTGGAAATCATGGCGCCAACTGTCTTTAAACATGTTAGACTCAAGCTGGAAAAGATCATCATCGCATATGGAATACCACAAGAAATAAAGACGGACAACTGGTCGTCCTCTCAATAGAAAAAAAAGTCAAAATTATCTTCAGTATCTGGAGAAACGGTATTGCAAAATCTCATTACAGTGGCCCCAGGCCAACGGGGAAGCTGTATGAATCATTTTGGCCCTCCACCTGGCACCACAGATTGGAATAGAGCAAAACAAAGATTTAGAATGGTCTCTTCATAACTTCCTAAGAATATATCTTAGCACTCCAATTGTACACATATGTGTGTTTTTATGACATAATATCAATGTAAAAAATATCCCAATACAAAAATACTGCATCCAAAAAATCATGATCCTACATATCGAGTTTACGTGCATACCCCACAGGACCCTCCCTTGCAGTTTAAATTTTCTTATCTGGCCCCAGGGAGGTGATGGTCTCCGAGAGCCGGGAGGGTCCGCGTGGCCCCCCATATCTTTCTTGGTTTAGCCCCAGGGATCTAGTAGTGACTGGGCATAATAAAGCCCAGGAGGGGGGTCCAAATGGCCTAATTCCTTTTTAAAAAAAAAAAAAAAGCTTGTTGAGGTGGTGTCGTAAGAATCTTACCCTACTGATAAGACTGCTGTTTTTGGGTGGCAGCACCACCATGTGTAGGGGCCTGAGTCAATCCCACACCATCTGGTAGCTGTCGGCCTAACCCTTTTGGCTAGCTAGCAGCACCGCACCCAAACCTAGAAGTAAAGGTGATTTGGGGGCAGCCTAATGCAAGACACTCTGTGACTCATCAGGGAAGTTGTGGTTGTCAGATCTTGCCCTCTTTTCTTGTTAGCACAGGTGTCACACACACACACACACACACACACAAAAAAAAATTGCAGGGCGGTTTTAAATGTATTTATTGAAGACTGTAATCTATGATAAAATATATGAGTTGCGATTATTAGGAAGATCCAGCATTGCACAGTTAGAACTGCTATCATGAATGAAAACCAAATAAACAAACCCAGCATTTTGGAAAAAATGTGTGCGTAAAGATTCCTACCCTCACATCTAGCTTCTATAGGAGAGTATAGCAGTGACAGCCCTAATCTACCTGTACTTGGTCCATGGAAGGTATGGCCACCCCTATACTTGAAAAACAGGCGTCTGCCCACCGTCTCCTCAATTGGTTGCAGAGATGGGGCTGAGGTCAGCGAAGTAGCAATGAAATGGCATACAGCATAATATGGATTTTCTGTCTGGAATGACCTCTCTAACCTTCTTTGACCTGCGTGAAGTCTTTATAACAAAACATGTTTGTGTTCTGAGAGAAAGGCCTGCTGTGATTACGGGGATTATAAAGGTTGAAGGGTGAAGACCGCCACATTATGAGTGTGGCGAGTTGGCCTCTGTCAACCCACCACATCTCCGATCATACTGCCAGGACGGGCTGGAGATGAGCATCCACAGAAGTCCACCAGCGGTTTTAGGAGCCGGCTTTCCACCAGGGTTTCTGCGGCTGTAGCACCACCACGAAAACCCTGATGGAAAGGCTACCGGTGAAAATGTCTTCCCTGTCACCGGCAGATGAGTCCTCCATCCCCCCCGGCATGCACAATAATCCCCTCACCCCTCCTCCAGGTACAGTGCCACCTACCCGCATACATGCTCACGCACACCGACACCCACACGCACCCCGCATTCACTCATTCTCCAACAGTGACATACACACATTTACTCACATGCATCCATACATGCATTCACTTCAACACACATACTCACATTCACTCCATTATTCATACACGCATGCACACATACATACACACTCACATGCACAAACGCAGACAACACCCACTCACACACAACACCACCCACCCTTCCATCCCCTGTCGGATGCCCGACTTACCTTGTCGGACGAGGAGGTCGTCCGTCAGGGAAGGGACGCTTCCACTCCTGGCATCGCCCCACCATCAGGACACCGCCGGGCCATATTACAGGTTGTAATACAGCTGGAGGAGTCCTTTTGGTGGGGCCGGTTGTGGAACTGCCCATGCGCTTCTGCCTGCCAACACGACTACTGCTGGATTTCTGCCCAAAATGTGGCGGGAATCTAGCAGTACTCGTAATATGGTGGGCGGAAGACTGCCAGCACTGGCTAAAAGACTACCAAAGTCATAAGTTCGAGGCTGACTACGCACTCTTGTGGTGACTTTACTAAATACATTATCATGTAAAGTCTTGAGCAGCCTTGGGCAGAGGTACACAGTGAAATGTCATGCAATGAAAGTAATAACAACTCCTTCACAAAATAGCTGCTGATTAGAGAAAATAAAACATCCCCGCTAAAAGAAGGCTATGCTAAAATGACTTAAAATGAAAAATAGAGTATTGAACTGGGTAAAAGGGCACATGCTGCAGGCCTACTCAGAGGGGGGCCTCATGCCCCCCCTTTCTTCTTTCATGAAATGCCACCATGCCCCCGGAACCTGGCCCACATGGGGGCCAAACTGAAAACTAGTGCGAAGTTGATGGCAAGATGGTTGGCCATAGAGATAGATCCTGAATACATAGATCTGATAAACATTACCAGATACACTTAACTTGTATGCACACTTTATGTTGTACATAGTGCAAGCATATATATCAAGGTAGAATGGAACAGACTGACTCATGCTTCCTGGACCTCCCCTTGTGCGTGGTGCCCAACATGCCACTAGTGGTTGGGACTCACTCCATCTAAGACTAGAAAGAGAAGAATAATTTCAGTGTAGGGACATATTTGAAGAGGGTACCCTTGTTTCATTTCAGACACTTATGGATGCTCATGGAATTGGAGGCAGCCAATACATAACATATACTGCTATTACCACAGCAAGTAAGGCAACATGGTTGACTGAGCCCCTGATGTCTGAAGTACTGGGTACACACTGGACATTGGTGATGTGTATGAATAGCGTGTTGGCCCCAACCTATGTCCTCACAACAGCACTTAAGGTGCCATGGGAACATCAGCCAGAGGAAAAGATCTCAGATAAGGAATGAACATGGGTGGTGGAATATACTAAATCTTTGGACAGGAACCCATATTTTATATACACCCAGCTCAATTACCTTCAGCACACATACCTTCCCCCAGCATGCATAGCTAAAATATACCTGGGGTAGCAATGTGCCCTAGATATTCAACTGTTGATGTACGTTTTTTCCAAAGGGTGTGGCATTTCTCACTAATACGACAATATGATTGATATTATACGAGAAGTTTTGGAAAGGAACATGGGGGTAAATATGGCAACTTGCCTCCTAGTTAGGAGCACAAGACAAAAAAAAACAGCATTTGCAATGCAATAGGTCTCACACTTGCTTGAGTTAGAGCTATTGTTGTTGTAAATGCATAACTGGACTTATCTTGCCACATAAATTGATGAACCCTGCTGCATAGTTTGGTCCTCTCTGCCACATAATTCCAGTGGCCCTGCATATAACTAAAGCACATCCATTTGTCTTCTTCCTCTATCTGCAGCAAAAAATAAAATATTGCCATTATTTGTTATATTCATTTATATTATTATTTCCCCCCCCCCCAACCTAGTGGGGGGGCCCAGAGACGAGCTAGACAGAAAGAGCACATCGTGCTGGCCGTTTCAATGGTGGTCCCATTGCCCTAGGACAACCAGGTGGTGAGTTATGGGCAAAAATGATTTGTAAAGGAATGCCCCGCAAAGCATTATTCAAAGTGCAGCGAATATTATAGTGTCTTGATTGTAATGCTCAGAACAGCCCCTACAGGGCACCACAATAAAAATAGCATTTGTAAGAAACATTGTCATGTAACCATATACATCAGGCTGGCGCTGCAACGTCCAACGTATTGAACTGTATTTAGGGCAAGAGGTAGAATCGCTTTGCCCTTTTTCTTCTTTTGATAGAGTAGAGAAACATTATTTTCTTTCCACTCCCCTCTGTTTTTAACCTTGACCGAGACCTGTCACATATAATAAACTCATTGTTGTGAGGTTCTCGAGCCAATGTTAACTTATCTTCTCCAGCTCCCATCTTCTTCGTGTAGGTCTGAATACACTCCTACTCTTCTCTACGGAACGCACTTCAAAAGATCTCTAGCAAAGAGCCCCTTTGTGGGACCTGTCAGGCATTGCAGCGCCAGCCCAACGAGAAGACCTGATGACGAAGCATGACATCCAATGAATGTATGAGGGCTCTAGCTTCTATGCATAGAAGTGCCTTTTTTTTGACCCAGGGTCATTCATGTGGAACAGTGTACCTTTCTGATTGGTACTGAATTTAGGGAGGCTGCACACTGGACCCGCTAATAAGCTCCCTGGCCCTCTTATCTTTGAATAGACATGAAACCATATAGTCAGCCCCTAAAGAGTATAACCACATGAAAAGAGAATGGCAGAATGTAATGCAACGTAACCATATATTTATCCCCTAGGCAGCATAATGCATTACACATTTTCAGGCCTACTAGAATAATATTACAAACAAGGCCCTTAAAACACAAGCTACACCCTCTGTGAGAAAGAGCTTAAAAAGACACTGAATGGTGGAAGGGGTTATTATTCTGGGTTTCCCTCGCTCCCCCAAACCTAGTGTGGGGATCCAGGAATGACCTACACAGAAAAAGCATTTCATGCTAAACGTTTTGATGGTGGACCCATTGTCCTAGGCAGACCACATGGTGAGTTATGCGCAAAAATGTCTTGTAAAAGGAAGGCCCCATAAAGCATTATGGGGCGGGTTTCAGAGTGCAGCGCATACTATAGTATATTGACTGTAATGCTCAGAACATCCCCTAGAGGACACTACAATAATAGCATTTGGAAGGAACATGGTCATGGAACCATACAGTCAGCCCCTAAAGGGCATACCCACATGAAAAGAGAATGGCATAAAGCAATGCAGTGTAACCATATATTTAGCCCGTAGAGGACATAGGGGGTCATTCCGACCCTGGCGGTCCATGACCCCCAGGGCCGGGGACCGCGGAAGCACCGCCATCAGGCTGGCGGTGCTTCCTGGGCCATTCTGACCGCGGCGGTTAAGCCGCGGTCAGAACCGCCGCGGTCAGAAAAGGGCAACCGGCGGTTTCCCGCCGGTTTTCCCCTGGCCCAGGGAATCCTCCATGGCGGCGCTGCTTGCAGCGCCGCCATGGGGATTCCGACCCCCTTCCCGCCATCCTGTTCCTGGCGGTTTTTACCGCCAGGAACAGGATGGCGGGAACAGGTGTCGAGGGGCCCCCTAACAGGGCCCCATAATGATTTTCAGTGTCTGCTTTGCAGACACTGAAAATCGCGACGGGTGCCACTGCACCCGTCGCACCCCTACAACTCCGCCGGCTCCATTCGGAGCCGGCTTCATTGTTGAGGGGGGTTTCCCACTGGGCCGGCGGGCGGCCTTCTGGCGGTCGCCCGCCGGCCCAGCGGGAAAGCCAGAATGGCGGCCGCGGTCTTTTGACCGCGGTGCGGTCATTCGGCGGTTCCCTCCAGGCGGACGGCTCCCGCCGGGGTCAGAATGACCCCCATAATGCCTCACACATTTTCAGGCCTACTGCAATAATATTACAAACAAGGACCTTAATTTCACAAACTACCCCCAGCCATAAAACAAAAGTCCATGAGAGCATAAGAAGACACTGGGGGCCTCATTATAAGGACGGTGGTCTTCAGACAGACAGCTTCCCGGTGGTGGTTTGGACTGCCGCTGCTGTGGTGGTCTGACCACCACACAAGGACCCTGGCGGTCACCAGGATCCATGATTCTGACAGCCTGGAGGTGGCATAGATTGTAATCCACCAGGGCAGTGCTGCATGCAGTGCTGCCCTGTGGATTACGACCTCATTCGCCACCAGCCTTTTCAAGGCAGTTTCACCGCCATGAAAAAGCTGGCAGAGAACAGATGCAGGGGTCCCCCTTCCCAGCACCGTTGCAATATTCTCTGTCTGCCTTGGAGACACTGAACATTGCGAGGGTGCTGGTGCTCCCTCCAGGCTACAGCATTGCCGCCAGCTCGATTACGAACCAGAGACAATGCTGTAGCCTGTTTCCTGCTAGGCCAGTGGGCGGAAACCGAGATTTCCACCCAACGGCCTAGAGGTAAACTCCTAATAGGTCTGGTGGGGTCGTAGCCACGAAGGCGGAGACCACCCTGTTGGGAGTTTGGCAGACGGGCTTTCCCATCCACCAAGCTCAAAATGAGGCCCTGAATGGTGGGAAAGGTCACTAGTTTACCCCTTTCCCCCCTACAATCTAGTGTGTGGACCTAGGGATGACCTAGACAGAAAGAGTGTTTTGTATTGAACGATTTGCTGGTGGTCCCACTGTTGTAGGACTACCACAGGCTGTTATGGGCCAAAATATTTTGTAAAAGGAATGCTCCACAAAGCATTATGGGGCAAGTTTCCCAAGTTCAATTAATATTGTAGTATCGGCTCTCCCGCTGTGCCAGGAGAACTTCTTTGAGGATTTCTGTGTTTTTTCTATTTAAAATGCGCCAGTTTGTATATTTTTCAACTGCTAAACTTGTATGTAAGTGGTAGCCATGTAAAGCGCTCCTCCAATCGAGTTTGCACTATATGAAACTTCCACAAAAAAAAAAGAACCCCTGCTTCAGCTTGTGGCCTTTGGGCGCAGACACCACAAAGAAACAGCAGCATGCCCAAAAATAGAGAAGAGGAAGAAACAGCATACAGCCACGGAGCACGAAGCAGAGAGGTAAAAGAAAAAAAGTAGTGCGTCTATGCCAAGGTATATGGTCGATCGTGCAATAATCCATGTAACAGGGTCAGTCTCCAAGGCAGTAACAAAGCAGCCTCAAGGCGGGACAAGCGTTAAGCATTTACCTACGACGTCAAGGACATTTTGAAAGGCAGGCCAAGGATCGAATGAAAGTGATGGGCAATGGATGGGGGTGGTAAAAGCACACAGAAGTAGATTACAACTTGTTGAGAGATGGCGCATGCCCGCTGCCTCGGCTCGACCTAAATATTGTCCATTTTTGTTGGTTTAGCCTTACTGACTGGTAAATGCAGCATTGCGATGCAGTGGAAAGTCCCTATGGCACCCACAATACATGAATGGCTAAAGGACCTACAGAAATGGATGACTGAAGAAATACTGGTGCTGACACTATTACAGAGACAAAGATGGAGGCGAGTGATGAACACTGAGTGGGACACTATTCTTCGGGGTTGTAAGCCAAAACTGACAAGATGTCCCTGTGATTTATTAGAACTGCATGCACAAATTTGCATTTCTTGTTATTTTCATGAGGAAAGGAGGAAAGTATGATCTACAAGATGGCTTTTTATAGATGCGAGTTAATTGTTCATAGTGGGATCCAATATGGAAGGCTTCAAGGGAGATAAATGATTTGAAATTGCTCCCGCCCATACATGCTTTGGACACAATTACCGGACAGTCAGTGCACACATGCTGTGGTGATATATTTGACAAGGGTATAGTCATGTATGCTCTGTTTATAGTTTTTGAGAATGCAGTTTGTAGCTGATAAAGTACAAGAGTGGACTATTCTTGTTATGTGTGATGTAAGGAACATACAGGTTTACCTGTCTATATCAAAAATAAATGCAATGAAAATCTGTATAAAAAAATAAGAAATACAAAAAATAGTAACTTTAAAAAAAAACACATTAAAATGAAGGCAATTTAATTTTAATCAATTAAATCTGCATAATTAAAAGTATTCAATCAAAATAAAAAGAAAATATTTATTGACAAACATAACTAAACAGTTATATAGCTAACATAACAAATCTAATTAGTTGAAGAAATACATCATTTAAAAAATATATTAATTAATGAAACAAATATGTCACACAATTAAAATTCCAATAAACGAATTATATTTATTAAATTGTTAAAAAGAATAAAAAATACATTATGTATTAAAATATTTCCCGCTGTATTCTCCTACAAACCCAACATCCAGCCAATCATTAAAAATTTGAAAATAAACTCAAAAACAATACTTTAAAATGTAAAGAAGACAATAAAACTACTTAAAGAAATACCGGCAAACAACAATAAAGTATTTAAAACACACAAAAAATCATAAAATATTGCAAAATCAATGTTATATACATGACTATCAGAAAAAAAGTTAAGCACTTGCAATAATCTTACCACCAATATTTTGTACCACAATATTCTTGTCATCACAATATTTTTGACACGATATTAACGTTGTGTGCCCTATGTATACATTTTACCCTGATCTTTGGGAAACCCCTGAAAGACACAATCTTGGCAGATTGTCCCCAGGACAGTAAAACCCGTAAGAGAATCTGATGCATGCTGACAGTGAAGAGAATACACCAATAACTACGCAAGTCATTGACGAAGGGCAAAACCTCCAGCCCCGCGAGTAGAGAACAAAGTGATGGATCGCTACCCAGAGTAGAAATTCCACACACCCTGTGAGAAAGGACCATGGACGGTCACTGCAGTGAAAGAGAAAAAGGTGATACCCCTGAATTAGCGAAGATAATAACCAAAAACAACTCATTATTCAAAAGGATTTCTGCGGTTACAAGCAAAGAGGCAACGCCACAGCCCAAGCACCCACCACAAGGTGAGAGCCTTGAAGATGTGGAACGGGACTAAACAACACTCCATTACAGTGGTCGAAGTGCATTAAAAAAGTATGCGAACTGTCATGATGCATGAAATGGGGGCAGGGGTAGTGAGCATTGGGGCGGGATTAAAGGTGTGGGTAAAAGAAAAAAAATTCTCTACTTTTTTTGTTTTGTTCTTTCACCGTCAGGCAGTTACATGTCAAATAACGCACAGCTTTAATGAAAAATAAAAAACGTTATTACTCCGTGGGAAATGCACTATAGTACATTATGAAACTTCTATTAGTGAATGCAAAGCAGAGGTCTGTGTATAACCAGTGAGAAACAGAATTAAATCCTTGCTGGTGGAGTGAAAAATAGTGATTGCGTATTTTTAGTGCTACAAGGTCACAGTCTGAGACGCAAAGCACTATGAAAATGTAAGCCATTATTTTAAACTTGCATTACACACAGTATGAGATAGATTGCTACAAAATGCGCAAAAAGATTTGAGATAAAATGGTGCTTCCAAAATGTAAATGTTAGTAATACCCAGACTGTACATAAAGCAATTTTTGTACATAACTGTCCCTTCAACCACTCATCCGGGGTAGTAAGCGCTATATACATACAATTAAAAGCATGCACTCCACAGCTCAGTTGTTATGTCTTTGCACTGCCACGCAGAAAAAATTAGGGCTTAGTTTAGAGTTTGGCGGATGGAGTTTCTCCATCACAAATGTGACGGATATCACGTCCGCCATATTACAATCCCATTATATCCTATGCGAATCATAATATGGCAGTCGGGACATCCGTTGGGTGTGAGAAGGAGTAACCTGTCCACCAAGCTCTAAATCAGGCCCTTAATCTTTGCCATCACACAGATTTGAGTGATTTGATCTATTAAAGCCAGTACTGGTTCCCAATTGTCCTTTACATTTGTATATAACCTTTTACATTTGCAGAATTAACTCGGTGAACACATTTGCATTTCTTTCAGGCAAGCTGGCACCCTGATAGGCAGGCTTGTTTAGCTGTGTGCCCAGCTTCAGTGGAGACTCACTGAATGACGCTTCAGCTGATGCATTTACACTATTGAAATTAACTGTCCCATGATGGTTGTCTTTTTACAAAAAGTAGGGACCGATTTTTCATAAATCCAAGAAGTATGGCCACGTCGTGCCTCTCCGATCCTGCCCATTTTGACTACTGCTCCATTACCATCACCAAGTCCACCAGCAGGTCAGCGATAATCTCAGGCTTGAGGGCTGCCAAGCCAAGATTCATCCATGTCAAATCATCTAAAAAAAAAAAAAAGTTTCGACGGACCCCAAGGGATGACTTGAGGTCCAACCGTGTCCCCACTCAGACTCAAAGACTATGGGGCTCCTTACGAGTTTGGTGGTCTGGCCGTCAGCCCGCCAAACCCACGGGAGTGAGGCTGCTGTCATACCAGTGGCCTCACTCCCTGTTGTATTATGATGTTTCCCCCCGGCTGATTGGGGGAAACATTGTATTACAATGTTTCTGCCGGTGGAAACAGAGCCGTGGCATCGACCTTGGCTCCCTTAACGGAGCTGAGGCCAATGCCATTGCACTACAGCAGCCTCGGAATGAGCAGTCTGAAGAGTAGACCGTGCGCACTCTGAGGGTGCTGGCAGGGGGCCCCTGCAATGTCCATGGCATGGGCCGTGCAGGGGCCCCCCTTGGTTCCAAGCACTGGCTTTCTGCCAGCCTTTCCAAGCTGCTGGCTTCCAAGGCTTTCTCACGCTAATCGATACAATAGTGATTGTCTACTGACCTATGTGAATGCAGCATTCTCCTGGTGTGCCGCGTGTGGGAGCAGCAGTGTCCAATGAGCTATGTCAGACTGATATGAAGAGAAGATGTGTGAAATCAGCACTGTTCTGGTGCGCTGTGCATGTGAGCAGTAGTGCTTTGATGACCTGCCTCTGGATGGTCCGTGTATGTGACTAGCACCCCAGTCAGCTGTGCCTAGCGTGTTATGGCCCATCACAACATGGCTACCTTTTGATTTGCGAGATTGGTGCTGACGGTGACCTCTATACGAGGGGGTTTAAAGTTCCTCCATTGTAGTACACATGGGGGACTTATGCAGGGGCATAGCTTCAGGAGAGCTGTGTAGGGGTGCTACACCCCTTAATAAATACATTTTCTAATAAATAAGTGGGTACAGATGCTTTCAGTTGGGTATGGTGAGATGTCTGTCGGATTTCACCAGGATTTTTGCATACATTCAGACGAAAAACGCACACACACTCTCTCCCTCTGTTTTTGAAGTTGTTAAAAATACTGGTAACTTTACAAAATATTGTGTTTCCCTCACTGAGTACCCCTACCAATCCACATTTCTCTCGCTTTTCACTGGCCCTTAGGCCCTCCCAGGCACCCTGCTTGTCGTACAATGTATTTTAACAAGATATGCCAGCCTGATTGTCGGAAAATCTGCTCCCCTTCCCCCTCCCCCCTATCTTACTGGCCAAGCTACGCCCCTGGACTTGTGTGGGCATGAACGAGTCCAAATGTGCCATCTCCAAATCATAAATCATGTTTACTTTTGGGCTCCACCTGGTTTACCTAGACCAACTTCCCTGCGTCGGCTCAACAGCCTGTGACTCTGGGCAAACCATTTACCTCTCCTCGTCTAAAAAAATAATCTGATGAATCTGGCCTTGTGTTATAAAACCTGGTGCTCATGTAAAGAGCTCTAATGTTCTCGTGTCCATTAGACATGGGCAAAAAAAAAAAAAACTCCAAAAAAAGCAGTTGTGACAGGTTGAACAGCTGATGGAAGTAGTGTCTCGGGAAGGGAGCGAACATGTATGGGAGTGTCAGAGAGAGAATTATGTCAATGAATTGTATGTGAGCAACAATGCTATGATGAGCTGAGGGGAGTTAGCTGTGTTCAGATCAGCTGAGTGTGGAACAAGTTAGTTCAGGGTTGTTGAAGCAGTTGTAAAATGTTTTTTAAGCTTCTCATTGCTCAAAAGCTTGTCTTTTCTGATATTTCTCTCTTTCAATGGATTTCATTGATTGCATCAGAGAAAGTGTCACCCTAAGGGTCACACATCTGCTTGTCGAACATCATTCGCAGGTACAGAAAAAACATGAAAATGTCACACATGTGCAATCTAAAAACCTGGCAGCTATGAGCATGAACGAAAGTGGCAGATTTTTTATCCCACTGCTATAAACTGTAAAAAAAATGCAGATTCCAGGAAGCTGATGATGCTATCAGACCAGAGAGATTTGAGGGGATCCATCAAATACCATGAGACTACGATGATCAGAGTCTGATAACAGACATGCTTTCATGGTGCAGCCCTCCTGAAGATTGTTTTTCAAAACTTTCAAAAACTATTCCAGATAAAATCACTAGATGGCAGTAGTATCCACGATGACAAAAGAGACAGCCATACACACAACAAAAACACACACCAAAAAGGATAGACAGGCACATTTGAAATAAACACAAGAGAGTAGGCACACACGGGGGAGAAAGAGAACGAATAAGACAAGAGAAAAGGTCACACAAAAGAGGGAAAGACAGAAGAGAAAACTGCTGCCTCTTCTCAGACACAGCAAAATACCCTACATCACTTACATGAGCGCTGACGCCTCCGTTCAAACACAGAAACCTGTCTCAAATCGCTTACTCAAGCATGTGCAGCCGGTAATAGGAAACGTAGTAAGTACACATGAGAAAAACACACCAGAGAAGAATAGCTAAGATTGACCGAAATAAATACGAGTGGTAAAAGGGTGAGGTAAAAGTGAAACTGACAAAAAAGTAATATATAGGATGAGGCAAAAGGGCAAACAAAAAAGTAAATAAAAAAGGAGAAAGACAAAAAAGGAGTATGCTGGAAAAAGAAAGAAAACAGTACTCCAATTACAGCTTGGTCCATGCTCTAGACCAGTGTTGTGCAACCTTTTTACCGCCGCGGACCGGTAAATGTTTGATCATTTTTCCGTGGCCCGCTTGTCCCATTGTGTGTGCCACGGAAAAATGATCAAACATTTACCGCCTGCCACAGTGGGGCAGCCCGGTGCCGATTGATCCACGGACCGGCGCCGGTCCGCGGCCCGGGGGTTGGGGAACACTGCTCTAGACCATGGGTACTCACAAACTTTTTCTCGGGGGCCAAAATTGCAGTATGGTTTGCGGCCGAGGGCCGCACTGAAGTGACAGCGGGGGTCGGGGGGGTGGGGCTTATAGGGGGCACAACCACCCCGCCCCCTTTTTCAAAACATTCCTAAACACACACAGCGCCATACACACACAGCGCCATCTGCACACAGCGCCATCTTCTCTCACCCCTACCCCAGTATCACACACAGCGCCATCTGCTCTCACCCCTACCCCAGTAACACACACAGCGCCATACACACACAGCGCCATACACACACAGCGCCATCTGCTCTCACCCCTACCCCAGTATCACACACAGCGCCATCTGCTCTCACCCCTACCCCAGTAACACACACAGCGCCATACACACACAGCGCCATCTGCATACAGCGCCATCTGCTCCCACCCCTACCCCAGTCACACACACAGCGCCATCTGCTCTCACCTCTACCCCAGTAACACACACAGCGCCATCTGCTCTCACCCCTACAACACACACAGCACCATACACACACAGCGCCATACACACACAGCGCCATCTGCTCTCACCCCTACCCCAGTATCACACACAGCGCCATCTGCTCTCACCCCTACTCAGTAACACACACAGCGCCATCTGCACACAGTGCCATCTGCTCTCACCCCTACCCCAGTAACACACACAGCGCCATCTGCTCTCACCCCTACCCCAGTAACACACACACAGCGCAATCTGCTCTCACCCCTACCCCAGTAACACACACACAGCGCACCCACACAGCGCCATCTGCTCTCACCCCTACCCCAGTAACACACACACAGCGCAATCTGCTCTCACCCCTACCCCAGTAACACACACACAGCGCCATCTGCTCTCACCCCTACCCCAGTAACACACACACTACATTAAAAACAAATAAATAAATAACCAAAGAGCCTTACCTGCCTCAATAAAGCACTGTAAAGATGCCACAAATGTAGAACGGCAGGCAGGCAGGCGGGCAGCAGACGTGGAGCCGGTGACAGGAAGCAGACGAAAAAGCCCCGTAAAAGTTAGCTGCAAGCGCTGACTTTTATGGGGCTTTGGCTTCCAGGATCGTCACGGAAATGCCATAAATAATGGCCGCCGTAGGTAAACATAGAGGAGGGCCGCGGGAGCATGCGCAACGAAGCCACAATTGCGCATGCTCCCGCGACCCTCTTCTATGTTTATATACTGCAGCCATTATTATATGGCGTTTCCTGTAGGTGTCCGCGGGCCGCCACGGAAGATCCGTGGGGCTGCTGGCGGCCCGCGGGCCGTACTTTGAGTAACGTTGCTCTAGACTAAAGAAGAGGAAGTGAAGCCAGCATGGCCAATTAGGAAGCAGCAACTATGAATGATAATGAAGCCAACAAATGGTAAGCAATGGGCAGGCTCCAAACTTCTGGTTGTACCCAACGAGCCAGATGTACATAGATGCAACTTTGCATTTCCTAAATAGCGACTTCATAGAAATCACTATTTAGGAAATATAAAATGTATGTACCAAGACACTGATTTTCTAATAGCAAACCACAAATTATAAAGCCCATGCCATTTGTGACAATGGGCCGGTTTTGTATTTCCCAAATAGCAATTTCCTATTTGGAAATTGCTATTTGGGAAATGCAAAACCAAGGATGGCTATGGGCAAAAAATCCCCCCAAAATGCACCCCAATAATAGTGGTGCACATGTACTTTAAAAACAGCATTTTGGGGTGTTTTTTTTTTTAACTGCACATGGTTACCATCAACTTAAAGTCAATGGAAATTGCATTTCCTAAATGCCCAATTCGCATTCAGGAAAGGCTTTGTACCTCTTATTAGGAATCGCAAATAGGTAATCCCTATTTGCGATTTCCTATTCAGAGGATCGCAAATTGCAATTTCTACTGTGTAGAAATTGCAGTTTGTGATTCCCTAAATGGCTTTGTACATCTGAAAAGCCCATTTTGCATTTCTTAACGGCCGAAATTGAGATTCAGACAGTTAAGAAATGCTAAATGGCTTTGTACATCTGGCCCTTAATCTCTTGCAAGAGAGAGTGCAATCGCCAACACAAGCGTGACCTAAAAAAGATGGCTTACCTGCCCAATCCCCACATTCTTCGTTCTGTCTCAATGTAGAGAGAAGACCTCAGTAACAGCACCTGACTGGCCAGACATCCAAAACACAAACTTAGTGTCCCCTCTGCTGTGGCTCGTTGCCATGGCAGTGTGGCTCATCTGAAAAGACAACGCACTTTATCAGGATTGGTTGCCACCTAATGTTTTGAGCTAACGTTGAATCTGACTACATAGGTAGTAGTACACTGACTGTACCAGTTCTTGATATAAGCTGCACAAAGTGGCTTACCCCATGCTCACCCGTTACTTTAAGGAACTCTGCCCTCCTCTTAGAAGAAAGCGAGGACTAGTGGCTGATGTATTGGCTTTTTTATTTGAAGGTTTAGGTCTAAACAACCAGCACTGGAGAAAAGGCTTTTCTGTTACTGCTAGGGACAAGGAGGAGGAGGACCGCCCACAAATAGAGGACCTGTCTTACTCCGTCGAGAGCCCATGTTCATCCATGAAGAATCTTTCTAGGGAGAACGGAAAGCCTGACCTTGGCCAAAAATTGCAGAAATCCAATCGTGCAACGATCTGACCAGCACCAATGTCTGAGGCCTGTGTTCCCGACAACCCCAGCCCCCCCCCCCACCCATTCCAGGGGTGTAGTGGTGGTGCCTACAGGCGGGAGGGCACCCTTCCCTTTCAACCCAGTGCTGAGTATCAGTGAGATACGGGGAACTCAGGGGCTCCTCACCACATTCTGTGGGAGGTGCTCCTCATGTTTATGTATGACAGTGTTCCACTGCCATGGGCCCTTTCTTCACGTGGCAGTGATGTGCGTGTAAGGTCCACGCACCTGCATCCACGTGTCCACCTGCATCAAGCTAGGCTGGTGTCTGTCTGAGGCCTGTGTGCTGCATCCTGCATCGCCTTACACCAGGGCTATTCAAGCTCGGGGATGGGCCTCCCTCGGGGACCTTGACTGATCCCAGGGAAGGCGCCAGGCTCTGGCTAAAAGAAACATCATGCCCATCACAGTGCTTGTTTTTAAGCAGAAACATATAAGTGGCAGCCAATCACTGCAATGGACCATCACTAATATCTTTTACCATTTATATCTGGCTGGGAGTATGTCTCTAAAGGGAAGGGGCTCCAAATAGTCTTCAAACCTTCCCGCCCACATTTCTTACAATCATACTGTGTATACTTCTACACAGAAGAAAGGCCTAGTTAACTAGGATAGTATGTTTGGCAATCATGCATGTAATTGCAGTTTAAAAAAAGTAGGTAACAGGATATAAATGCAATGTTTAAATAAGTCTAGTCATATTTAATCTTTGCCAATTTAATAGAAAAATTGTGAAGAATTCTAGGGGACTTTTTTTGTTTTGTTTTTTTTTTTTGTTTAAACACTGGAGAAGTTTGAAGTTCACCTGCCTTACACTGTCTTCTTCAAGTGACGTTGAAGCAGGTGTGAGGCCTAGGTGCCCCACCACATGTTTTCTATAGTAAACCCTTTCCTGCTGTGCGTCAGCTCCAAACACCATGGTCTTTGCTCCTCAGTGCTTAATGTGAGCCAGTGGTTTATTTTTCTGCCTCAAGCATTTACTGCAAGCAAAAGACACTTAAGGGAAAGACGGGGAGGAGAAAAACAGAAAAGCGTCATAAAGGGAGAAAGTAAAAAGCTGCAAGAGTGAGCTGAAGGGGCAGAGAGTGGCTGTAAATGGACTAAAGAGGCCTGAGATGGCTTCAGGATTACGCTGCCTCAGTATTCTGTGCTGGTACATTTAATTGCAGCAGCCCCATGTTTCAGAAGCAAGCTTTGGGCACCGGCACGTTTTTATTTACAAATGAAGCGCTGGTGCTCCTCCACCAACCACCGCAACCCACTGACATCTCACTTTACGTTGCGGCTGCTGTTCCTTCCTTTGCAGCTGGTGGCCTCAGACAGAGGGATCAATCAAACTTTTAATCAATCAAGCATTTATAGAGCGGGGCAAATCACCCTTGAGGCACTGCCCATCACTGCAGGTCAGGAGGGTGAGATCGCAGTCCAGAAACACAACTGTGCTGCTGTGTAAAGACCGTTTAAGAACTGAATCGTGCAAAATGTGCCAAGAAGGAAATTCTAAACGCTGACACTACACTTGCCTACAGTGCTATGACCGACCCTAGATGTGTGTACTAGGCTTAGGACACAAGATTAGGGGAGTAAAAGCTGTGTACCAGAAAACGTTTAATGACGTACATTTCTTAAAGTTATTGAGCCTGTTACCATAAAGATGATTTCAGATTTTTTTTCCAAACGAATAGCTCTCCTTGTGTGTTGTGTTGAGCTAGAGAGTGTGAATGAGAGTGAATGAGATAGGGAGTTTGAGTGAGAGAGTATGAGTGTTTGGAATACTGGAGACAATTCTTGGCTTAAGGGCAGGGCCGGCTTTAGGGCTGTGAGAGCGGTGCCGGTTGCTCACCTGGACAGGTGGACGTTGACCTCAGGGGGGCGCTGTCTTTGGCAATCACTTATGAAGCTTGTGATTTCAAAGCACCTGCTAAAAAGTTCCTTGTACGTGCAGCCTTCAGGAAACAATTAAAATGTCAAGATACCTCTTGTGATTAATGTTCCTGCTACGGAGAGAGATGGGAGTTATGTCTAGTGGCAGCTTTGACTCACTATAAAGTAGCGTAGAGCGATAACGTGGCTGCAAAGAACAGAACTGTATTTTATGTGGATAGCTGAGTGGATTAGTAAAGCCAGTCTTTACCATCACTTTAAAAGAAATGAATGTATGTGGGCTATGGAGAGATGAGGGGCACATTTTCTGGGTGGTCATGAAAGAATCCGAGGAGGTGGTCAGAGGGTGGTGTGCGCTAAAATACTGTCGCACAGAGCGCCACCAGCGCTAAAGCCGACCCTGCTTAAGGGCACCCAAGGTAACATACTGTCACTGGCCTTTCCATCATAGTTGTCGGCATGGCAAAATGCAGGTCCTGACATACTAGAAGTAACTCCCCGAGCCAGTTATTCTACGCCTCACCACCTTCTAAGACCGCACTGGCCAGCATCGCTACCTCCTGGAAGTCAAAGCCTTACGATGAGGCGCTTGGCAGTTCAGTAACCTCGGACTAGGATCTGTTGCCTGCATTCCCGAGGTTGCCACAAAGATTCCTCAGTTACATAAGCCCCGGAGAACAGGCCTGGCAGTGACTAACAAGCTGTTGAGTAATGCCTGGTGTTGCACAAACGTGTATAGTATTTACACACCCAGCTCTGTGTCTGGGGTGCCATGACGACAGTCATTCTCGGAGGTAAGGCCACAGCTCTCTTTAGAAGGAGTGTAGGCTAGACTGGCCCATAAAAACGTGGTTAGTCCTTTTCGCTGGAAAAGGAGGCAGAGGGGTTAAACAAGAAAAAATAATTCTGCAAAGAGCCCCTACCTAGAGCCCCTTCATAGAGCTCCTGCACAATGGCCCTGCACAGGGCCCTTGAATAGAGGCTCTGGACAAAGTCACTGCACACAGCCCCTACCCAGATCTCCTGCAGAGATGCCCTGCAAAGAGCTCCTGCAGCGGAGCCCTGCAAACAGCTCTTGCAGAGAACCCACTACATAGACCACCTGCATAAAGCACCAACACAAAGGCCATGCACAGTGCCCCTGCAAACAGCATCCACACAGACCCTCTACACAGATCTCCTGCAGAGGCCCTTAAAATAACCCTTGCGCAGATCTCCTGCAGAGAAGCCCTGCAAAAAGCCTCTGCACAGAGACCCGAGATAGACGCCATGCACAAACTCCCCAGGCAGGGCCCCTATACAGAGCTACAGGAACAAATACACTTGTATCCTCATGTGAATGTGTATAGATATTCTCCAAAACGGGTATCTGTTGGGCTGCCTTGACCCCTCCAGAAGTCGTAACACCTCCCAAGCAGTACTAACAACAACTTGGTTTGCATTGCCTCCACAATCCAAGTTTTTTCTTTGAGTTCTCTGACTTGTAATCTATTTTCTAATGGAATAAACAGCTGGCCTGGCGGGGCACATAATGCATGGACCTGAGAAACTTCATTCGTCGTCATTTGGTACACATGGTTTGGGATTAGGCAAATGAGTCCAAAGCGAAGCACAGCCACTTGGCACAGATTGTTTTTAGAGCACACCACCTTCTTGGTTTGTCAGAACTCCCATATTTCCCAGGTCCATGCATGAGTAGCTCACCTAGTCCAGGTTTTAGTGTTTCATTTTCAAGGGTGGGCAGAGCTCAAAGAGTTCTACTCCACGGGATTCCAGAGTTGGATAAAAACTCTGTGGAATTCCGCAGAGTTCCTTGTGCGGTGGAGTGCCACCTGCCCTACCACCCTGCTCTGAATGCACCTGATCTCAGAAGTGCTGAGCAGGGTCAGGCGACCTGACCCTGCTTAGTGCTTCCGAGATCAGGTGCAAGACTCCACACCTGCACACTTCCCTTCACCAACTCCCCTCCTTCACAAACTTGCTGCGGAGTGCCAAGGACAACCCCTGTCTTGCACCAGTCTTGAAATTGCTTCATCCGCACTTATACACACAGCCTCTAACTGCCCTTTCGTGAGGGCCTAGCACTAGCAGCAGCAAACCAGCTCACTACCAGCAGCCTGGTATTTTCACAAAGTGCCTAGCCTGGCTTGCCACTGGGCTCTACGGCACTCTCTCACGCCGCACACATCTCTAGCTGGCGGGGGCTGTCGGACTACCACTCAGCAGCTGAAGTTCTGCCGGTCTCCAGCTCTCCCTGCTGGTCTCAGCACCGCACCCCATAACACCACTGTCTTTCCCAAGGACTCTAGGGAGACAGGTTCTTTTCAAGTGAAGGTGTAACTGCATGTTTCCCTTTTTCCAAGCACAGACTCCCCTGATATGCAACTACTGTCCATGCCCAGTGCCGGCACCCGTGTGCACATAGAAGAGAAAGCGAAACAAGGTCAGTTTTATCTGGGACCAGCCAGTGTCCAGAAGGGTCCCTTTTGCCAGCGGCCTGGCTCTCCGCCTCCCTCTGCCCCCCTCTGCCCCATGTTCCTGGGCTGCTGAGGACAGTGAAGAGAGGGAGGCTTGGATCCTGAGTTGGCACTGGTACAGCCCCTCCGCAGCAGCTTGCAGCAGCTCCACGCCAATCTGCAGAATAAAGTGTAGCCCAGTTATGGGCCACATAGTGCAAACGAAGATTGTCTGCACTTGCGCTGTGTGGCAAATAACTGGGCTGCAGAGTATTTATGGGCCCCACAGCGCAAGCCCATACCATCGGCGCTTGCGCTGTGTGGCTCATAACAGACTAGTGCGGTGAGCTCCACTCCAGGGCTAGCAGAGTTTTTGGCCGAACTAAAAACTCTGTTAACTCCACCAGAAGAGTGGAGCTCACCGCCCACCCTTATTCATTTTGTGATGTGTAGTCCTGTATAAATGGACTACAAGTTCTAGCATGCAAAGCAACAGAATTGACTCGATGGGTTACTCACACCAAGCCTACACACCTGTTCATTACGGACAACTCTGCAACTGAACCAGGCCTCTAGCCCTGGCAGCATGTCAGTGGGGCTGACACTGCCTTATTACCATAAACTAAGTTTCATTAAACACTCTACAGCATTCAACACCATCTCCTACCTGATCCTCATCCAACTCCACTAATCAGGAAGTCATGGAACAACTCCTACATGGTTTACTCTTTCCTCACAAGCCGAATGCAGAAGATCAACCTAGCGCATTGCACATCCAAACGCTCCAACCTAATGTGCGATATCCCCCAGGTATCTTCTCTCAGCCAAATGATCTTCAACATCTACATGACCATGCTCTATCTACATAATTGTCAAGACACATGGCCTCAACATTACCTCTTAAGCAGACGACACATCACTCATCCTCTCCCTCTTCAATGATGCTCACGCCACACAAGCTAAGTTAATCTACTGTATATCAGATGTCACCCTCTGGCTGAAATCAAACTGCCTGAAGCACCACTCGGAAGCGATGGAAGTAGGAGGTGGTACTCTTTAGAAAAGACACCACACTCTGGTCCTCGGTGTGGCAGCCATCCAAACTGGGGCAAACGCCCACCTCATGCAGCCAAGCCAGGAACCTAGGGATTGTGATCGACAACCATATGTCTATATCCACCAGGTTAACTTGATCGCTTCCTCCTGCTTTCACACCCTCTAGACCCTCAGAAGAGTCTTCAGGTGGTTTCCTCTCAACACTTGTCGAACCGTTACCCAAGTCCCAATTAACAACAAGCTATACAATAGTAAAGCTCTCTAC